>NW_025333543.1:11997500-12318804 GCF_019186645.2 Phyllostomus hastatus | reverse complement strand
TCTCTATGTCATTTCATTCTGCTCTGATCTTGGTTATTCCCTTCCTTCTGCTTGCTCTGGGCTGTCTTTGTTCTTGTTCCTCCAGTTCTTGTAGACATAGGGTTAGGTTGTTTGTTTAAAATGTTTCTAACTTTCTTAGGTGGGCCTGTATCCCTATGAACTTCCCTCTCAGGACTGCCTTCGCTGTGTGCCATAAGTTTTGGGTTGTTGTGAGTTCATTTTCATTTGTTTCCAGAAACCTTTTGATTTCTTCCCAAATTTCATTCTAGACCCATTCATTGTTTAATAGCATGCTATTTAATCTCCATGATTTTGAGTGTTTTGGGTGTTTTTCCTTGGGGTTGGTTTCTAGCTTCAGTCCCTTGTGATCCAAGAAAAATGTTTGGTATGATTTCAATTTTTTTGAAATTGTTGAGGCTTGTTTTGTGTCCTTATCATGTGGTCTATCTTTGAAAATGTTCCGTGTACATTTGAAAAGAATGTGTATTTAGCTTCTTTGGGATGGATGGCTCTGTATATATCACTTAAGCCTATTTCATCTAGGGTATTGTTCAATGCAATGCCACAATATCTTTGTTGATATTTTGTTTGGAAGATCTCTCCATTTTTGATAGTGGGGTGTTAAAATCCCCCACCATAATTGTGTTGCTGTCCATATCTTTCTTAAAGTCCTCTAAGATTTTCTTTATGTATTTCGGTGCTCCTATGTTGGGTGCATATATATTTACAATATTTATGTCTTCTTGGTGGATTCTTCCCCTGAGTATTATGAAATGACCTTCTGGGTCTCTCTTTATGGCCCTTTCTTGGAAGTCTATTTTGTCAGATATGAGTATTGCTACCCTGGCCTTTTTTTCCCCTGTCCATTTGCTTGGAAAATTTGTTTCCAGCCCTTCACTTTCAGCCTGTGCAGGTGTTTTATCTTGAGGCGGGTCTCTTGTAGGCAGCATATGTGTGGGTCATGTTTTCTTATCCATTCAGCTATTCTATGTCTTTTGATTGAAACATTTAATCCATTTATGTTTAAGGTTATAATTGATAGGTAGTTATTCATTGCCTTTTATGTATGTGTGTTCCCCTCTCTCTCTCTCTCTCTCTCTTTCTCTCTCTCCTTAAAGCAGTCCCTTTAGCATCTCTCGCAGAGCTAGTTTGGTGATGGTGTATTCTTTTAGACTTCTTTTGTGTGGGAAGCTTCTTATTTGGCCTTCTATCTTGATTGAGAGCCTTGCTGGGGATAGTAGCCTTGGTTGCAGGCCTCTGGTTCTCATTACTTGGAATATTTCTTGCTATTCTCTTCTGGCTTGGAGTGTTTCCATTGAGAAGTCAGCTGTTAGCCTTATTGGGGCTCCCTTGTATGTTACTTCCTGTTTTTCCCTTGCTGCCTTTAAGATTCTCTCTTTGTCTTGAAATTTTGCCATTTTAATTATGATGTGTTTTGAGGTGGGCCTCTTTGGGTTCCTCTGGATTGGGACTCTCTGTGTTTCCTGGATTTGTGTGACTTTTTCTCTCCTGCAATTAGGGAAGTTTTCCATCATTACTTTTTCAAATAGGTTTTCTATCTCTTTCTCTTCTTCTTCTCCTTCTGGTATCCCTATTATACGGATATTTATTACATTCCATATTGTCTTGCATTTCTCTTAATCCCTCTTCATTCTTTCTGAGCCTCTTTTCCTTTTCTTTCTCTTTCTGGGTATTTTCTTCTACTTTGTCTTCTAGCTCGCTGTTATGATCTTCTGGGTCATCGATCCTGCTTTTCATTCCTTCTACTGTGTTCTTCAGTTCAGAAATTGTATTCTTCATTTCCTCTTGGCCCTAGTTGGTAGTTTCTATTTCCTTTTTCATGTTGATGTAGTTTTCAATGAGTTCATTGTAGCTTCCCTGTAGTTTCTGGTAGCTCATTGTGAGCTCATTGAGCTTCCTGATGATCATTGCTTTGAACTCCATATCTGAAAGTTGAGTTTCCTCTATTTCGTTTAGCATTCTTTCTGAGGCTTCCTCCTTTCCTTTCATTTGCGGATTGTTTCTTTGTCTTCTTATTGTTTGTGAGACTCTCCTTGTTAGCCTCAGCTTCTTAAATTGATCTGTTCTGGCTCTCTGGATTTGCAGTGTGAACATCTTTAGTAGAATAGCAGTGAGTTTCAGTGGTGCAGTTTCCTTGATCTCCCAAGCTCACTGGTCTTGGGATGTCATTTGAGTTGGCTTTGTGTTTGCCTTTGGGTTTTGATTGTTCTTGGGTCTTTCTTTGGTGGTTCCTTCCCACCACCCTGTTGAATGAGGGTCACTCTTTCCACCACCTCTTGTATTTTGTTGGGCTGGTGAGGGCAGGTTGTGTTGAAGGTGGTTCTCCCGTGTGTATAAGGTTTAAAGGATTATCTCTTGCTCTTGTTCAGTTGTTCATATTTGGTACTGTCTCTACTGTTTAGTTGTATTTCCAGATAGGTCCTGGATTGAGGTTTGTGTAGTTAACACTCCCTCGTTCACCTTCTTCTGTTGTTATCTGTTAGTGGTTCCTTTGTTGTTGGGTTTCCTCTTCCAGTGGGTATCCTGGTGTTCACCACCTCCCCCTATTCTTTTTTGTCTTGTTGCAGCACTCTTCTTAGGGTCCGGTTTTTCAGTTCCGCCACAATCCTTGGTCCCCTATTTTCACATATGCTGAAGTATGTTGGTTGCTTGCTTGTCTACTCCATACATTGGTCAGGATTTTCTCCCCTGAGCAGAGGGAAGCTGAATCTGCTCCTTCCTACTCTGACACCATCTTAGGCCCCTCCAAAATAACATATATATTTAATGGATATAAATATATAGCTATAGTAGCAAATTGATCTCTTATACCTCCCATTCAAAGGACATACAAAATTAAGGTACCTAGAATTACATTGAAAAATGTTTAATGTCTGCCTGGACAAATATTACATTAGTTTCTAAAGGCTTGAATAGAAATAATGAGAAGAATATATTACAGTCAGGTATAGGGAAAAAACATCCTAACAAAGGTATTTCCCATACAACCCTATAAATCTGATGCTACCTAATCATAAAATGAACCATGTTTTTTAATGAAATGGATAAGTCTCCTAACATATTTGTAGAAGTAACATGCAATTTTGCCCATGTCTGTCTTCCACATGAGAAGTTCCTCATGACGACTGTCTCATAGAGTTGGTCTTCCCAGGTCTGGCCCCTCATCCTGCAGGCCATTTTCCTGTCTTTTGGGGCAGGCACTCTGCCAACAGGTACAAATGGCAGCTGAGATACTAGGATGGAGACGGTGATAAGTGCTTCACTTCAGTGACATGTCCAGGGTGCAATGGGTCTGGGTGCTACTCCTGCTGGAGGAACAGTGCTCACAATACTGTCACTAGAATTCAGAGCTCTTCAGGGAACTGTGTGAGGAGCCTGATGCTCCCTGTGCTTGAGCCTACTCTTGGAAGAGGTTCCAAGAACAGACAGAACAAGAGCTTTCCTTGCTCAAAAAAAAAACCAACCCCAAAATATCTGATAATGGAACTTTTGTATGATGCCAAATCTCTAGCTGCTAATTTTTGCCGGGCATGTGTGCATATGTGTATTTGCATGTGTGCAACTAGTTCTGATATTTTTTAGCAATGAGACCCAATATAAAATAGAATGGAATAGTGGAACAAAGAAAGAAAACCCAATCTCCCCTATGCACTCCTTTAGTTCCAACAGCATAGTAGAAACTCACCAAGAAACCTAATATATATATTACTGAACACCTCCTAGAAGATTCTCACCTGCAGAGAGAGAGAGGAAAACCCTGTACACAGAGAGCCAGTGTGGGTTCCCTCTAGAGCACTTCCAGGCCTCTTCTCAGGCCCGGACAGTTTTCTTCCTCCTAAACTGTAAGGGGCCCCGTGAGACGTGCACCCAGAGGAGCATCTATCTGACGTGGCAACTCTTCATGGGCTGATATGCGGTTCTGTGTTTGGCTTCTCAGCAAAGTAAAGGTGACTTCACCTTGCTCACTTCTTTTCTATAAACTTTGCAGGGAACCAAAAAAGAGCAACACATATATTTTCTCCTGTTACTTCCGATGTCCTAAGAAATTCTTTTCTTTCACCATCATTGGCTGTAATATAAACACTTTGAAAAGCACCTGAACCTGTATTGGGAAATATTTTCTCTATGAAGTAAAGAAATCCCATAATACAAGCTGGCCAGAGACCAATCTGCCCCAGCCTCAGTCCAGCTCAGTAACACAGACATTGCCTATTCTTAAATTGAATGTTTGTATGTTAAACTCTCGGCTCAACAAAGAAGAAAACTGAGTATTAGAGGTTGAATGAAGAAGGCTCTTTTGAATTGTTTTAGTTACACCCAAGGAAATGTTGTTGCATCCCTCCCGGTTTTGAATATTGGAAAGAGCTACTTCAGTGGTTTTTGTTGCTCAAATATCAACCTAATCGTGCAGGAAAGCAGATTGTATCCCAATAAATAGTTTTGGCCCTTAATGAACCCATTTTAAGATCTAAAATGGATGCCCTGGCTGGCGTAGCTCAGTGGATTGAGCACGCGCTGCGAACCAAAGTGTCGCAGATTCGATTCCCAGTCAGGGCACATGTCTGGGTTGTAGGCCATGACCCCCAGCAACCGCACATTGATGTTTCTCTCTCTGTCTCTCTCTCTATCTCCGTCCCTTCCCCCTCGGAAAATAAATAAATAAAATCTTAAAAGAAAGATATAAAATGGAACTTAAAGAGTCTTAGGTGTAATAAATAAAAATGTTTTGTCTTCCCATATGTTATTTTGAATATTTGATAGTTGTACAAAAACCAGAATATATAGTAAGAAAACAGAGAAGACATTCACTTGTAGTAGTCCCACTTTCTAGCATTCAGTAGTGGAACATCTTGGTGCATACATTTCCAAGTTTGGTTTCAACATTACTTTATATCGCTGTGTGTATGCTGAATTTCAATCTGTTTTAGAAGTTATGTGAAACATATGTAGTACCCTGAGCATTTTTCAAAACCCAGCATGGATATGTTTTAAATAATGCTTTATATGTATGAGTACATATGTCCGACACAGATTTTTAATAGACATGTAATACCTTTACAGTAGTTTATTCAAAAAAATATATTTTATATAAACAAAATATCATTGGTCAAAATTATCCATTCTGTAACTATCAATATGTTGTTGGATTTTATTCCTCTTCTGTATTTTGGGTGAAACTTAGAACTACTGGGAGAGCAAGATAAACAGCTCAAAAAGATGCCTCCATCCTGGCTTCAGGTACAGTTTCAGGCCAGGCAAGGCCAGAGTGAGGCTTCTAGCTGGACCAGGCAGAAGCCCTTGATCAGGACCTTCTTGAGGTTGTTCATTGCTGTTGAGGTTTGGAGGTGATTCTGCAGGAGCAAGAGAAAAAGGACAGATTGACAAACACATACCTGATATTTCCTTGCCTTTGCATGCACAAGAAAGCTGCCACAGCCTGAAAGGAAATTCTTGCCCCAGCACCTCCCTTCCTGAGATCATCTTCCCACACAGAAGTTCCCTCACCTTCCAGGGATGAGGGAGTTGTCTCTAGAGTCTCCAGAATGGTGGGAAGAAGGTGGGCCTGGCACAGCTGCTGTGTAGTATCGAAGTTGAACGGCTCCAAGGTCAGCTTCAGCCTGAACAGAAGGAAACGTGGAGTCAGGCCCAACCACTGAAGTTGGTCTGGCGAAGTTCCCACTACACAAGCAATGGTGCTGGGGAGAGGCAATTGGGCAGCAGAGTAAGAGTCTGGCATTCTTCTATTGTGCCCTCCCAGTGAACCTTGTTTGAGAGAACACAACTATGTTTGCCCAGGCACCAGCAGGGGGCAGCCCAATGGCAACCCTGACCCCGTTGTGGCTGACCTGGGAGTAGCAGGTGTAGCAGAGGACCAGGTTTAACATGATCACCCATTGAGTCTCTTTATGCAATTATATATCTCTTCAGGGTCCTGTACCCTTCTAACCCAACCCTGCTCATCATACACCTGCTCATCCATACTAATATGTGAGTTATATTGGTGAACAGGCTGTGACAACAACTACTTTTTGGAGCGGTGGGATGGTGGTGAGAACAGCTGACAATGGAGAGGGGCAGGATGAATGGGACAAGACTGTAGTGGGTGGAGACTCTAAGGCAAATTGCAGCCCAACCTCAATCCAGTGGTATGAGTCCATGGGCCCCATCCACAGTTCTCTCTATGCTCTTCTTTTGACATAGAAGTCACCAGAGCTCAGGCCTCCCTAGAGAATCACATCTATAAGATCTCCTTTGTGCCAGACCCTCCCTGCCACTCCCAGTATGCTGTGCACACAGAATGTCTTCCATCAAGACACAAATACTATGCACCTCTTTATTTGATCCCTTGGTGTGTGTGCATTGTCCTTATAAGCAGGTAGCCCTTCAGGTGTTGAGAAGATCTTGATTGTCTCTGATATGATGGATAGAGGACAGGACCTTCCAATGATATCTATTGTAAATGACTGATTTCTTGACTAGAACTGAAGCCCTGGGATTGTGTCTACTTCATTCACTGAGTTATGCTAGTGCTACTGGTAGGGCCTACTTGTGGTAGCTGCTTGATACACATTGTTGCATAAATGAAGTCTAACCAGATCCTTCCCTGATATCTGAGTGAGCCAGGAGACCCCTGCTATTCTGAGAGATTCCTAATGTGGCAACACAAAAACAAGCATCAAGAGTAGTGATGTGCTATCCCGCCCCTACTTGTCTCATTGTTTTCCAATTACTTTTCCACACTCAGAGATGCCACAGGCCACAATAGGTGAGGAAGAGAATTTACATAGTGCACAGAAAATGAAATAAATGCCATGAACCACCATAGCACATCCAGAAGCCTTTTCAGCAGAGCCAAGTGCCAGTTAAGACCTGCCTGGATTGAACCCACAGTAGTCTGTGCAAAAACTTCATGACATTGGTTCTCTGTCACCTTGTATTGGAAACGACCTATCTGAGGATCAGGGAGATGTGGTGACATTTTCCTGGCACACTGCTTACAGTGGGCAGAGTCAGACCTATGATGCAAGGTGGGCATGGCTCACTGAGTTAGTAGATCATCCAGAAGAATTTGGGCTCTGGAGAAGGTCAGGTGCCTGTGCCTGGAGGTGGATAGGTAGTTGATGTTTTCACTCAGGACATCTGGAGTCATGAACTCCTTCCAATTCTTCAGTATGCATCCCTGGAGGGACCGGATTCTACAGATTTCTCTGAACGGAAAGTTGAACTCAGATGTACCCTGTGGGGGAGCAGAATAGACATCCAGTCAGTGGTGTCACCATGAATCACCAGAAGCTCTGAGGTCTGGAGCTCATCCAAAACTCCCGGATCATCAGGGACATGTGCAAGAGAAGGGTCTGGAGTCTCCATGCCATAAGGGTTTTATCAAGGAGTTTTAAAAGTACCATCACTTTTTGGTAGTTGGGGATATTGATTCAATTTTCCTCTCCAGGCATTTTTGAAAGATGAGGAATAAAAGACTTTCCATACCCATAGTCTTATGAAGAGCTGTCTACACGTCAACCATCAAATGGTACCATTAAGTAAAGAGACGATATGACACTTAGGGATGCTAAATGGCTGTTCAAGGTCATGCAGGTTCGAACTGAGAAATGTCTCAAGAAAGCAATTTATGGCATTTCCTGTCAGCTCCCTGAGACTTATGTGTTCCTGACATGGGCAGAAATGGTTGGGAAATACTGTCCCTCCTTTTTGGGGATGTGAATACAAGATGAATAGACACAGTCTATGAAAACCAGTGACTTCCAAAATGGCACTTATTCCCCTTTCTTGCAATTAAAGTCATTTTGAGATGTAGAAACAGCACAGGGACAAATTCCTGGTGACACCTGACTGGAGAAAGCTGGTTACCTGTTAGTAGTCTGAGCAGTGACTCTGGGGGGTGCAATTCCTGAAGATGGACACAAGCTGACAGGAGAGTCAAAGTGGGTCGGGGACTAATGAAAGCCAAGGAACAGAGGAATTGCCTGGGACACATTATAATGAAATTGGTAATTTTTAATTTGTTTAAAGTTCTTCAGCTACAGTTGTTTCTATTTTCCCTGCTTTGCTCTAAATAAATATGAATGAGAAACAGTTTGGATAGGCAAGGTGCAAGGCAGCAGCATCATGAGGAAGTTCTGTTGACAAGGTAATGCTATGGACTTTTCATTTTGGAATCTGGCTGTAGCCACTAAAATTTTACATCTCTTGCCAGCTAAGGATGGTCCAGATGAACATTGTGGTCTAAAGTGTGACACCCAATTGCCATGACTTTTGAACCCTGAGAACATCACTATATGCCTGTATGAGTATGTCCTGAAGATGGTTATTAAGGTTAAGTGAATTCAAAGATGTGAGTTTTACTCTAGTATGACGAGTCGCGTTAAAGGAAGAGGTGAGGGGACAAGGAGTCACAGAAGTGATTCCCTGTGACCCAGAGTGAGAAGACGTGCACTGACCAGGAAGAAAAATACCCCTCCAAAGGAGCCAGCACTGTTGAAACCCTCACTTGGAGCTCTTACTCTCTGGAATTGTCAAAAACTAAGTGTCTGATCCTTACATCACTCAGTGAGGTCCAGATTATGGCATCCCCATCCATACACACTTCCCCGGGACTCACTTAAATTATCTGGCTGGACTGCTGATATTCCACCTGAGCTACAAGACACCATGTCCACCAGCACTGAGAGGCTGCATTAGTGTGACACACAACCCCCATTATTAGAGAAGGTCTTCAATGACTGTTGACCTCACTGATCTGCAGGGTATTTGTGGCAGGCAGTTTTAAAAAAACCCACAAAACAATCAGAAAAGAATAAGCAAATCACAAATATGCTTGTGATCTACTATAATCAAAATGAATATGTTTTCCAGTATTTCTATTACTACAAGCATTTTCGTTCTACTGTCACTTGTAGCTGGAGGGAGAAATTGAGGTCCAGAGGCCTGGGTTTATGGCATGTGGGACAGTGTAGAAAATGCCATTGGAGGTTTCTGGGGCAGTCACCCTGATTGAGTCCTGGGCACTAGAATTTCATGTCTGGGTCATGAGTGTGGAGACACTCCTGAGCTAGCTCTCACCTCAGTGCAACATGTCCTGGTGTCACTGGCCTGATGAACATTCTTCTTGCTCAGCAATGTACAGTAGTTATACCCATTCACCATCTCCTCCAGAATATCTTCATTCAGAGTCTACAATGAAAACCCGGGACCCAAACAATAAGCATCAGGAACCCTCCAAGCATCCTCTGCTTCAGTCCTATGGCAGCCCTGACACACTGATACATTCTGTTGGGTAACAGTGAGGGTGTTCATTTCAGCCCTGCTGAAGTAGAAGCAGACCTGATTAATGTCAAAGTCTAAAATCGCTGAATGGCTGAACACTGTGGAAACTACTTCCTTCATGAGATGCTATGGACATGACGAAGGTCCCACTTCCTAAATTGTCCAGATTGAAATGGCTTTCACAGGTCTGGGAAGTGAAAAGTTGCAGAGGATTAATATTAATTTTTTCTTTCTATTAATTTGTGCCCAATACTCTCTAATCGAGTGTGATGATGTGCTAGATTTGGTTGTCTGCAAGGACAGTGAAGCTTACTATTTTACCAGAATCTTTGGGCTGGCAGGAATATCAACAAAAGGAGAAAAATGCTAATAATCATGAACTGTGCTGTGACGTGTGGCATATATTTTCTCTACAATTCCCACAAAAATGCAAGGAATGCCTTTTTCCTGTCCTATCTAGGTGATGGGAGAAGTGGAGATGCAGATTCCGATGTTCTTGGGATAGTGAGACTCTTTGGAAAGAGCACTGGGAGGGCCATGAGGAAGTCATCCCCACATTTGTGCCTATATTCTTGGCTCTCTCAGGTCATCTTGGGTTCCTGGGGGTGGACAAACCCTGGCCCAGCTCTCACCTGAGACCATGGTTTGATGGTGGTGTCGGTCTGGTGCACCTGCACCTTGACCCTGTAGATGTTAAAGTGGGCCTTGTGCTCCAGCACCTCAAGGATGTCATCATCAAGGATCTGGAAAGACAGAGCCAGGGACTGAGCCAGGAGTCCTCAGTAACCTTCCACACAATCTGTGGTTCTGTGCAATGGAGACCTAGTAAACTAGGACACAGTCTATCAGGACACAGGGAGGTAGTTCCAGGTCACACTGCTGATATCACAGCACAATGGCATCATGTCAAGGTGTAACAACAGGAAAAGGCTGAATCACTGGGGAAAATTACCTTCTTTAGAGGGTAATATTGACATGTATAGGGCGTTAGCTGCTGATCTGGCTGGATTAAAATGATTTGTGTGTTTTGTGAGATGCCAAGGTGCAGACAAATATTATCAAATATGTACATCCCTCCCATGTTGTTTGGTTTGTTGTTTAAAAAAATGCCCTCCTGTATGTGTGATGATGTGTAGACTTGAAGATGTTCAAGGACAGTAGAGGTGACTACTCCACAAGATACATGTTCCAGATGTAGTTAAACAATGAAAACAAGTAAAATGGAACAAGATGACTCTTTTTCCTCCACCACTCTAACAAACATGAAGAATGGATTTCTACCCTACCAGAAACCTGGTAGTAGGATTGGAGGGAAAGGGGAATTTGGGAGTGGGTGTGTGAAATCCTCAAACCCACAGATTTGATTTTAGGTTCTGATCCCACCGTGTTCATCTCAGGCACCTTGGTTGGGCCAGCTCTCACCTCAGACTGGCATGGGACTGTGTTTCTTGCCTGCTGCACTTCTCCAACACAGGGCTTGGGGACATACGTGAACCCATCAGCCAACTCGATGATGTTCTCGTTAGACTTCTGCAGAGACTGAGCACAATAAAGAATCAAGTGTTTCCCTGTCTGGCATTGCCACTGGGGGATATTCCCACCGCACTTTATACTGCCTGCATCAGGAGGCAGTGAGAAGCACCTGAAAACACCTCCAATCTGGGTAGAAATCAAATGACACCTTGAGGGCCCAGTGAGTACAAGAGCTTGGTCTCCAACACTCACCTTCCCATTCTAGCCACCATAACCTGGGGTAGGACCAGGAAAGCCCCTTCAGGTTTCTAGTTCTTAAGAACTATCTTTACCCAGAATGAGCACCCCTCAGCCTGATTACATTACCACGCCCCCACACACATATTTGCAGCAAGAGGGGCAAATATGGGGTCCAAGTGGGATCCTATGGGGGGACTGGTTGTGATGGGCCTGCCCTGGACTGACCATCATTACCTCAGGGTCCATCTTGCCAGATGGTGAGAAGTGTTTACGCCGACCGCTGTTTCGCCAGCCTCTAAAGAAAGACAAACTTTTCTCCTTCTGGACTTTCTTGGGCCTAGACCCTCGAAAAAGCGGGAAGCAGCACAGAGACATCCTAGTCTCTTGACTGTGGACAGTCAACTGACCTGGAGAGGCAGTTGTCTCTAGAATGTGTGTGCCTAGTTACAAGAGTTCTAATTTCTCTTGGGGGTCTGTCACCAAGGAAGTGAGGTCGTCCCTTCAAGGTTCTATGACCTGAGCCCCTTTTTCCAACCAGAGCCTCCCAACGTCCCCTGGGAGATAGAGAGTACTCACCCTCCTCTCTTATGTATCTGTACACTGATACCTAACACAGTCCTCTCCACAGCTCCCTGGGAATGTATCAGGTGCTTGGTTTAGGGCAGAAAGCTGAGTTCAAAAACCTTTTCTTACCAGTTTTGTATTCTCAGGAATTCTTTGTGCCATTCAGGGCCTTCCTAGTCTCCAAACCTGCACAATGAGGGTGATGCTAGGAACCATTTCCTAAGGGCATCCTAGGGTGTGAATGAGAAAATGTCTGTTAACAACCTTAGTCTGTCAACCCATGAATGTGATGCAGAAAATCAGATGTAGAAGTGTTAAAAGGATGGCCCTGGCTGGTCTAGCTCAGCGGACTGAGCTTGGGCCTTCAAGCCAAAGGGTCCCTGTTTCCATTCCAAGTGTAGTGCTGGAGTTGTGGTTCAGGTCCCCAGTAGGGGATGCGATAGAAGAAACCACACATTGTTGTTTCTCTCCCTTCTTTCTCCTTCCCTTTCCCTCTTTCAAAAAAATCAATCACATTTTAATAAAAAGAGTTACAGGGATAAGTGCGACAGAGCATAGAACACTAATTGGAACAGGCCTATGGTCCAGTTTGTGAGTGAGGACACAGTGCCCAACTTAGCCTGTTTTAGGTACGCACCTTAAGGGGATGAAATTACAAGGAGTTCAGTTGCTTTCCTCCAAGTGGGGAAAATCTTCTAGGGTTCTTTCGTTAAACTTTGCAAGAAATCAAGTTCCCCCTATTGTTTTTTGTTTCGGGGAACTTCACAGTGGCTTCTAGTGAAATATCTCTTCAAATCTTTTGCCCACTTTAAAATTGGTGTGGTCTTGTTTTCTTTTGCTCTAAGTTGTACTCTGATATTATTTGAATGCTTATAGAAAAGGCATTTTATGTTTCGTTTTCTCCTGTATGCTGATAATATTTCTTTCCTTTCTTTTTTTTCCTAGGGTGGTGGTGTTATTGGAACTTACATGATCTAAAGATTCTTCACATATAACCTTAGAATGTGCAATTCAAAATAAAAGAAAGTCTCTCTGGAAGAACCTGTGCTTTTCAAAGACACTCAACTAATTCTTCTAAACTGAACCAGCAGAGGGCAGCATGGTGCACTGGAAATATCAGAGGTCCAAGATCCAAAAGCCTGGGCCTGGTCCCATTCTCCGGGAAAACTTTTCAGCTCCGCTAGGTGTCTCTTAATTCGCCTGAGAAGTCAGGAGCTGGTTAGAAAACATTTCATGTACCTTGAATATTTTTTCTTTCATTCAGTATTGTTAATATATACCTATTATCTGCAAGACAATATGCTAGGTGCCGGAAAAGAAAATGAAGCAGTGCAAAACAAAGTCCCTGGCAATTTGTAGTTTCTATTCTTGTAGGCCTGGTAGACAATTCATAATTTCACAAGTAACATTATTTCAGCAAGTGCCCAGTGTTACAAACAAGCAACCAATGGCCTTGTTTCTGTCCTCCTTTTGCTAGTCCAGGACTTTGCACACACTAAATCAATTTTTCCATAAATATCAACAAGCCCCTCTCACCACCCTTTTAGGTCTCAGCTCTGAATTCATTAAAAACCCTTTTGAGGCAACCATGGCTCATGTTGGCTATTTCTACCCCAGTGTCTGTATAGAAGCATGTGACTGTGTTTTAGTTCATTCTGAGCACTGAGGTCTGTAGAAACAACATTCTTCTATCTCAGTACATCCTGTAGAAGAATGCGATCTCCAAAAACAGCTTCTGTGTTAATATGCTGGTAGACAAATGATTTCATTTTTACCCTGTCCAAACTGTCCCACGATCAATAGAATGAAGAAAACATTTCTGAGGTATCTTTCAGAAGTGTTCTGAAGAATGTTTTAATAAGTATCAGGTACAGAACATACTTGTATTTATCTATTCATATATTCATCTATCTGTTTTACATCCTGGTAGGAAAGATACCATATATGGACCAGACATTTCTCTTTCAGTACAGGAACTTAGACAATGAATGGCCATCATAAACAAAGCAACAAACAACAAGTGTTGGAGAGGTTGTGGAGAAAAGGGGGCCCTAGTGCACCGTTGTTGGGGCTGCAGACTGGTACAACCACTATGGAAAGCAGTATGGATCTTCCTCAGAAAACTAAAAATGGATCTGCCTTTTGACCCAGCAATTTCACTGCTGGGACTCTATCCTAAGAACACTAAAACACCAATCCAAAAGAACCTATGCACCCCAAAGTTCACAGCAGCAGTTTACAATAGCTAGGTGCTGGAAGCAACCTAGATGCCCATCAGTAAATGAATGGATCAAAAAACTATGGTACATTTACACAATGGAATTCTATGCAGGAGAAAGAAAGAAAGAGCTCCTACCCTTTGCAACAGCTTGGATGGAGCTGGAAAGCATTATGCTAAGCGAAATAAGCCAGGCAGTGAAAGACAAATACCATATGATCTCACCTTTAACAGGAACCTAAACAACAAAACAAAGAAACAAGCAAAATATAACCAAAGACACTGAAATAGAGGACAGGCTGACAGTGACTTGAGGGGAGAGAAGAGGGAATTTCAGGGGAGAATGGGAAGGGTTTACAGGAACAAATTTAAAGGACACATGCACAAAAACTAGGGGGAGGGTGGTAATGGGAGGGAAGTGGGGAGGGTTGGGTGGGTGGTCTGGATTGGGAGTAAAAGGGAGAAAACTGTACTTGAACAATGATTAAAGAAAAAAAAAGATAGTACTTTCAGAATTCTTTCCTACAATGTGTTTTTTTCATGGAAACTGTAGGCGCCAAAGCACTGGCCATAGCCCTAGCCCTACACCTAGTCCTAGGTGTAACCCTAACTCAAAACCTAACCTTACCCAACAACCTAACTCCAAGCCTAAGCCCTATACTTAACCCTAGCCCTTAACCTAACTATAACATTAACCCTATTGCTAACTCTAACCCTAGAGCTATCCCTAACCCTAACACTAAACCTAACTATACCCTAACTCTGGCCTAAATCTAAGCCTAATCTAACCCAGGAACCCAGCCCTAACACTAAATCTAATTCTAAAATTAACCATCACTCTAACCCAAACTTTAACCATAAGGGTAAACCTAAACCTAGCCCTAACCCTTTTAAGGTTAGGGTTATTGCTAGGGTTAAGTCTCTTGCTAGTGTTAGGATTAGATTTAGGGTTAGTCTAGTTTTATAGTTAGGGCTAGGGTTAGGACAGGGTTAGTGTCAAGGCTAGGGTTAGGGTTACAATTAGATTTAGGGTTAGGTTTAGGGTTAGTATAAGGGCTAGAGCTAGAGGTAGGGTTAAGGTCAAGTTAGGCGTATGGCTAGGACTAGGGTTAGGTTTAGGGTTACAGTTATGGGCTAGGGCTAGGGCTAGGGCTAGGGTTAGGGTTAAGTCTAGGGTTTGGATTTGGGTCATGTTTAGATTTTGAGTTAAGGGTAGGGTTTGGGTTATTGTTAGGTTTAGAAATAAAGTTAGGGCTTGGGCTGGGGTTAGGGTTAGAGTTAGTATTTGTTTAGGGGTAGGATTATGGTTAGGGTTAGGTCCAGGTTAGCTTAATAGTTAGGGTTTGGGATTGGGTTAGGTTAGGTTTATGGCTAGGGTTAGGGTTAGTGTTAGATCAGGGCTAAGGTTAAGGTTAGTGTTAGGGTTAGGGCTAGGAGTAGTGTTAGGTTTAAACTTAGATTTAGGGTTAGGGTTATGGCTAGGGCTAGGTTTTGGGTTAGGTTAAGGATTAAGGTTATGGTTAAGGGTTAGGGTTAGGCTTAATCTTTCTGCTAGGGGTTAGTATTAAGACTAGGGTTAAAGTTGTATTTAAGGCTAAGATTAGGTTTTTAGGGCTGCGGCTTTGGCTAGGCTAATTGTTATGGTTAAGGTTACTTTCAGGGTAGGGTTAGGATTATGATAGGTTTAGGAGAAGGTCTAAGTTTAGGATTATGGTTAGGTTAGGGTTACAGTTAGGGCTAGGGTTAAGGTTAAGGTTATGGTTAATGTTAGGGCATGGATTAGGGTTAGGATTAGGATTAAGATTAGGTTTAGGTCTAGGTTTATTGTTTTGCTAGGTTTAAGGCTGGTGTTAAGGTTAGGGTTAAGTTTAGGGTTAGGGTTGCGGTTAGTTTTAGGTTTAAGATTAGGGCTAGGGCTTGTGTTATGGTGAGGGTTATGTTTAGGTTTTGGGATACTGCTGGCATATGAGGTTTAGGGTTTTAATTAGGGATAAAGTTAGGGTTAGATCTATGGTTTGGGTTAGGAATAGGGTTAGCATTAGGAAGTGGGTTAGGGTTAGGGTTAGAGTTAGGGCTAGGATTAAGTTTACACTTAGGCTTTGGACTAGCACTAGCATTAGGGGTAGTGTTAAGAGTAAGGCTAGGGTTAGATTAGGGTTAGGATTAGCGTCAGGTTTAGGTCTATGGCTATGGTTAAGTTTACGGTTAGGTTTTGGACTACGGCTACGGCTAGGGCAATGAAGAGTTCCAAGGACAGAAAGGCATTGTAATGAAGAAAGGTGAAAGTACTGTCTTAAATTTCTTGAAATCTGGGAGTTGCTTAAGTTTATGAGGAGTATATATGTTGGAGGATCTCCTGATCACTCTCAGCATCCTTGTCATGCTCAAAAACCACAGTGCAGTGTTTGAACATGCTTACTTTTAGTGCATACCAGGTGAGAAATACGAGTGTTTATCAGCAGAGACTACAATTCTGAAGGACAGAAACGACGATTTGCAAGGTTGTGTTTTTAAGGTGTGCTCTTATATTTTTCTAGATTTTGTGGTAACTTTGTTACTTCTAGAGTTGTGAGAAGCATAGAAATAAAGTTCTCTTCAGAAATTAGATATGGGTAAGTCTAGGGATAGGGTTAAGTTCACAGTTAGTTTTAGGATTAGAGTTAGGGTTTCGGTTAGTTTTAGTGTCCTATGAGTCCATTATCTGTTTTCACATGGAGGTGATTTTCATAGGTCTTTAGCAACCAAACTTACTACTGAAATGATCATATTCCCCAAAATTATTCACTAGATCTTCACAGAACAGTACTTTTTATCTCAGACACAGCTAGCATTCAACTAATACTGCAATGAGTACATGCACTGGGCTTATAAACTCTATAAATTATTTGTATTAGTACCTGCTTTTTAAGAAATATTAATTATTCTCAAGGCTTATTAATGTGTTCAAATATTTCTGCACAGTCTTATAGAGTTAAATGCAGTTGGAGGATGACAAATGGACTATTATGTTCATCTCCACTTTGATATTCACAAACCTGTATACTCCCCATCATGTTGTATACCATACCTGCATGTCTTGTGTCAGGTATGCTTTTCTGCTTGGAAGAATGCACTGCAGGAAACTGTGGTCCAGAGCTTATTCTACTTCAAAACTGATATAGTCCTATGCATCCATTCACTCTTTGGTGTTGCGTGTGGGTCACCGGCCAGCAGTGACCACGGAACGCTGTGGATGGCTCGACAAAACACGCGAGAAAAAACAACACATGCACAGAGACAGACTAGTTTCTGTGGGGAAGTAGGGACGAAATGGCCACCCCCCTAGTGGGGAGCGCGCTGATTTACAGTCCATACCTGCTTTTATTAGGCTCATTTTGCATAATAATTCAGGTAAAGTACAGTACTCATTAGGGGAAGTAAGGAACTATAGAAAACAAAGAACTCTGCCGGTCTATTGAGTTGGGGGTCAAAGAGCTGTAAGACTGAGGAACAAACTAACTTCCTCCTAAGACCCTTCTCATTCAACTGAGAGCATTCTAAACAAAGAAGGTTTCACAGTAATTTACATGTTCTTTCTTAGGCCTGATCACCCTGGGGAATCCGCACTTCTCAGTACCGAGCTGCACCACCCTGTCATTGTTTCAGGCTTAGGTGGAGCAAGGGAACTAGGTAACCAAGAGATAAGGAGATTTTCTCCCAGACGCTGAGAACTCAGGCTATGTCAGAGCCGAGGAGCGAGGGTCCATCACCCCCCTTTTGCTGCAGCCCCCCCCAAGTCCTTCTTTTGGGGGGGCCTCCCAAAGTGATCGTGCCTGGCTTAGGTCGTTCCCCCGTGGGGAATCTTACCCGTCTTTGGCTAACCGACCAAGCTTTTGGGGGTTCAGTCATGAATAAAGCAGCAGAAGCAGCATTCCTGCCAGGGAGATAAGCTTTTGTCTCCTTGCTGGCTCCAAGGGCGTTCCCTTAGCTTTAGCTAGGCGGGGGTTTCAGCCTCTGATACCAGTCAGGGCGGTTCCCAACACTTTGGCCCATGGAATAGTGATTTCAGTATCTCCTTCATTACCAAGCTTACCACTGAAGTGATCATATTTCACCAAGACACTTTACCAGATCTGCTAAAAACAGCACTTATCATCTCACACAACACTAGAATTCATCACATACTGAAATATGTACCTGTCCATGGCATTATAAATGCTGGAGATGGGTTTTCCCAAAAACCCACTTCATATAAAATTTTCTCATTCCTAAGTCGTTTCGAGGTGTTCAGAAACTTCGCTACCATTTTATCATAGTGAAATGCACTTGGAGCATGGTTAGTGGGCTGTTTTGTTTATATTCACTTTGACATTCACAAAACTGTAGAGTCCAAGTCATATAGTAGACTGTACATTCACATCCTAGTTGGGGTATGCTTTTCTGCTTGGAACAATACATTGCAGAAAACTGTGATCCAGAAGGTTATTTTACTTCAATACTTGCAGAGTCCAATGCATCCATTCACTCTTTGACCCATGGAACAATGATTATAGCAGCTCTTTCACTATCAAACTTACCACTGAATTGATCATATTTTACAAAGTTTCTTCACCAGATCTGCTGAAAAGAACACTTATCATCTCAGAAACCATCAGAATTCATCTCATACTGAAATGAGTACATGTACATGACATTATAAATGGTGCAAGTGGGTTTTCCCAAAACTCCACTTCATATGAAATTTCCTCTTGCCCAGTGATTTAGAGGTGTTGAAACATTTCACTATGGTATTATCAGGATGAAATGCACTTGGAAGATGAAAAGTTGACTATTACGTTCATATTTACTTTGATATTCACAAACCTTTATACTCCCAATGTAGTAGATTGTCCATATATGTCCTAGGTGGGGCATTTCAAATGAAATGCACTTGGAGAACAGCAAGTGGACTGTTATGTTCATATTCACATTCATGTTCACTAACCTATATAGCCCAAGTCACGTAGTAGACTGTATGTGCATGTCCTAGGTCGGGTATGATTTTCCACTTGGAAGAATATATTACAGAAATTTGTGGGCCTGATTATTCTATTTCAAAAACTGATATAGTCATATGACTCCATTGGCCATTTACACTATGGAACATTAACTTTCTTAGCTATTTAGCAATCATACTTACTATTGAAATGATCATATTTCACAGAGATACTAACCAGACCTTCACAGAACAATACTATTATCTCAGAGACCACTAGCATTCATCACATGCTGAAATGAGTACATGTACATGGCATGTAAATGCTGAAGGAGTGTTTGCATGAAAACCCACTTGGTATGAACTATACTTATTCACAATTGGATTTGAGGTATTCAAACATTTCACTACAGTATTATCAGGATGAAATGTACTTGGAAACTCAAGTAAATATTATGTTCATATTTATTTTGATATTCACAAACTTATGTACTCCCAACCATGTAGTACATTGTACATGTATGTCCTAGGTGAGGCATGCTTTCAGCTTGGCTAATGTAAAGAATACGTTACAGAAAATTGTGGTCAGAAGATTACTTCAAGATTACTTCCAGTTCCAGCCAAGATGGAAGCATAGGTAGAGATCCTTCACTTCCTCACACAACCAAAAGGAGAAAAACAACCAATCTAAAATCAATAAACAACCAGAAGTGCCAGAAAATCAAACTTCATGGAACTTCAACAACCACAGAATTGAAGAAACAGTCAAACAGAACAACCAGACCAGTAAGGGGGCGGATGGAGGTAACTGCAGTGAGGCAGCAGACCACATTGGCAGGGCTGGCTGTAGTGAGGCAGTAGGCTGTGTAGGAAGAGCTGACTCAAGGGGAAACTGAGACTCAAAGGTAGCTGTGGACTACAGCCGTTGCCATGGTGGGAGAAACTCCTAGTCTCATACGAGGTTTTGTCGAAAAGTGCCCTAGAGACAAGAGGTGAGCTGCATTGTTCCCTCTCTGGCCCCTCCCCACAGGCAGTGCTGCAGCACAGCAAGGAGGTTTGCCCTGCCTGGGTGAATACCAAAGGCCCTGCCCCCTGACAACTTATCAAAGGCCCTGAGCAAAGAAATAGGGCCAAAATAACAGAGCAAAACCTCAGAAAGAGAGCTAAGAGAGGAGGATGTAGACAACCTACCTGATGGAGAATTTAAAGCCCTAGTAATCAAAATGCTCACAAAACTGATTGAGATTGGTTAAAACATGAAAGAACAAATGAAAGATGCCCAAAATGAAATAAAGCAAAATATTCAGGGAACCCAATGACAGGAAGGAAACCAGAACTCAAAGCAATGATTTGGAACAAAAGGAAGAAATAAACATCCAACTGGAACAGAATGAAGAAGTAAGAATCAAAAATAAAAATTAAGAGAGGCTGAGGAATCTCAGGGACAACCTGAAATGTTCCAATATCCAACTTATAGGGGTGCCAAAAGGAGAAGAACAAGAGCAAGAAATTGAAAACTTATTTGAACAAATAATGAAGGAAAACTTCCCCAATCTGGTGAAGGAAATAGACTTCCAGGAATCCCAGGAAGCCCAGAGAGTCCCAAAGAAATTGGGCCCAAAGAGGAACACACCAAAGCACATCATTATTAAGTTACCCAAAATTAAACACAAAGAGACAATCTTAAAAGCAGCAAGAGGAAAGGAGTTACCTACAAAGGAATGCTCATAAGGCTATCAGCTGATTTCTCAAAAGAAACCTTACAGGCAAGAAGGGGCTGGAAAGAAGTATTTGAAGTCATGAAAGGCAAGGACCTACATCCAAGAATACTGTATCTAGCAAAACTATCCTTTAGGATGGAAGGGCAGATAAAATGCTTCCCAGATAACATCAAGTTAAAGGAGTTCATCATCACCAAGCCATTATTACATGAAATGTTATATCTATGACTTATCTATGAAATAGAAGATCAAAATGTGAACAGCAAAATGACAACAAACTCACAACTATCAACAAATAAACCTAAAAAATAAAAGAAAGAGAAACAATGAAAACAAAAACTAAGCAAACAACTAGAAAAGGGACAGAATCAGAGAAATGGACATCCCATGAAGGGGTTTCAGTGGGGGACGGAGGGGAGGAATAGAGGGGGGGAAGTACAGGGAAGAGGAAGCATAATTGGTAGGCATTAAACAGACAGGAAGAGGTCAAAAATGGTATTGGAAACAGAGAACTCAAAGAACTTATATGTACAACCCATGGACATGAACTAATGGGGGGATGCTGGAGGGTTGGGATGTGCAGGGTGGAGGAGGGATAATGGGGGAAAATTGGGAAAACTGTAATAGCATTATCACTAAAATAAATTTTTTAAATAATAAAATTATTACTTCCAAATTTCTCATTTCTTTGAGTGAAATTCAAAAAATTATCACACCTACATATTGCCTTCATTTTATAAAACACAACATCTCCATGAAGGGAGATGGGAACAGAAGAAAAATTTGCCAAACTTTGAATCTTCATTGCAACTTCAAGATGAAATAACATATATAAATGGAGTCTAATTGTGTCCCCAAATCCTTTATAAAAATGCTCAAGATGCTCAGTTGCTACTTATAAAGGTTCTTTGGATTTTTGTGTATATGACAGTGTGCATCCTTCTGGGTTACCCTGCTCCTCTTCACCTGGTGGTAAGACTTCATACCATACCACACTTGTCAGCTCTGATGAATCCTTAAGCATTGAAAATAGCTCTAAATTAGAGATCTGTTGTTACTCAAATACCTCATTCTTGTGTGTAGAAATTGCTTTCCAGTGGACTGATTATTTGAACATTTCCTGGATAAAAAAACCTTTTTTTTTTCCTACAGCAAATACTGCTGATGGCTGTACTTTCGTTGTGGTGGCACAAGCAAAGCCAACACAAGCTGGAGTACCCGAAATCAAGGATGGTGGCTGCCTCTAGTGGGCCAAATGCTGTGACCTACATGAACTGTTAGCACAGGTGTTGAAGGTTGTTGACTCTTATTCTAGGCTTTTAATTCACTTTACTCTTTAAAGGGAGAAATGGTAATATTATATAATAGGGGTATAAACAGTTCCTTATTTTCTTATCTTAAATTGGTAAAAATAAATAAAGCCACACCACAAAAAAAGATTACTGCAAAATTGACATAGCTGTATGAATCCATTGACTGATTTCACATGGAACAGTGATATTAATAGCTCTATATTCATCAACTTTATGACTCAAGTGATTATATTTCACAAAATACTTCCAAATCAACATGGTATAGTGTGAATTACCTCAGACCACTAGCATGCATCACATCATGAAATAAACATATGTACATGACATAGAAACGCTGCAGAAATGTTTACATGAGAACTGGTTTATTATGACATATTTTTATTCTGACCTGTTCAGATGTGTTCAAATACTTCACTACAGTTTTATAAGAGTGACATGCACTTGGAGGATGACAAGTGGACCATTATGTTCATATTCACTTTGATATTCACACACCTGTATACTTCTAGTAATGTAGTAGACTGTACATGCATGTTGTAGATGGAGTATGCTTTTCTGCTTGGAAGAATACATTGTAGAATTCTGTGGGCCTGAAGCTTATTCTTTTTCAAAACTGACATAGTCATATGAATCCATTGACTATTTTGCATACTGCCACCAAACTTACCACTGAAGTGATCATATTTCATAAAGATACTTCAATAGATTTTCACAGAACAGTACTTATCTCAGACATAGCTAGAATTCATCATATACTGAAATGAGTACATTCACATGACATATGAATGCTTCAAAGTATTTGCACTAATATCCACTTCATAGGAAATATTATTATTCCCAAACTTTAAGGTTTTGAAACATTTTGCTACAGTTTTATCAGAGTGAAGTGCTCTTGAACTATGACAAGTGGACTTACATTCATATTTCCTTTGATATTCACAGACCTGTATTCCTCTACTCAAATAGTAGACTGTACATGCAAGTCCTAAGTGGGGTACTCTTTTATATTGGAAGAGTACAGTACAGAAAAATATGGGCCAAAATATTATTCTACTTCAAAACTCATAGTTGTATGAATCCATTGACTCTTTTGCACATAGAACAGTGACTTCAAGAGATTTCAGCCAACAGACTTAACAGTGAATTGAGTACATGTACATGCAGTATAAACACTACAGAATTGTTTATATAAAAACTGACTAGTTATGAAATATTCTTACTCCTAAGTGGCTTGAGGTGTTCAAACACTTCACTACTTCATTATCAGACTGAAATGCACTGAGAACACAACATGTGGACTGTTTGTTCATATTGACATAGATATTCACTAATCTGTATAGTCCAAATCACGTAGCAGATTTACATGCAAGTCTATTTGCATGTAGTATACTTGCAAGTAGATGGGTTACACTTTTTTGCTTGGAAGACTACATTGCAGTAAACTGTGGGTCTGAACTATATTCTTCAAAAGTGACATAGTTGTATGAATCCATTGAGTGTTTTGCCCATTGAACAGTGAATTTAGTAGCTATTTCACAATCTAACTTACCACTAAAGTGATTATATTTCACAATGATACTTCAAAAGATATTCATGGGACAGTACTTATTATCTCTGACACCACTTCCACTCATCACATATTAAAACAAGTACAGAGCTGGTGGTGATGTAGGTGGGAGCAGAGCCCAGTTCTCCCTGTGCCCAGCTGGAACACCTAGCCTATCTTCTGAGGAACAGAGTAAAAAGTCAATGGAATCCCAGCTTATATAAAATTTGGAGGCCAAAAATTGTAGAGGACATTGAAAAACAGACATTGAGGAGATTGCATTGGAACACTAAGGTCCCTAGGATCTGCACAGGGACCTAGGCTGCTGTTCATCCCCCTCCTGCACCGATGCCAGCCACAGGATACTTGGAGGAGAGTTAGATCACCAACTCCCCCCACCCCCCCTATCAGAGCAGGGAGAGCAGCCTGGCACCAGAAGGGGCCTGGATGTTTGAAGTTGCTGGGGGAAATAGAGATGAAGTGGGAGACACACAGAGGTGGTGTATACTCATTGGGATGGTGGATGCCAGCTAGATCATTACCAGAGAAATTGGGGAGCCAGGAGACACCTGGAGAAGGGAAAAGAGTTGGGCCATACTGGACCCTGACCCAGAAAGTCTGCAGTCTGGTTAGAAAGTTGGGCTGTGTGAAAAACCAGGTGCTTGTTAAGACGGGGGTTTTAGAAAGAGGCTTTTACTCAAGGAAAAAAAAGGGGGGGCTCACAGCCACTTTGTTAGAAACTCTCGTGCAGTGACTGGCTTGCCCAGAGGGTGATTTGACCTGCGCACCAGTGCTTGGCTTGGTCTGCTTGCCCAACAGCAGATCTGAGCCACATGCCCTTTGCCCCGTTTTCCCTGAGGCTGATTTGAGCCACTGGCCTGGGCTGGACTTTGGACTCTAGCCCTGCAGCAGAGTCACACCACTCACCAGGTGGCTTACTGGTGCTGCTTACTCTGCGGCTGAATCTGGCTGCTCATAGCCACTCATCCAGAGGCTGATTTGAGCCATGTTTGCCCAAGCTTGACTCGTGCTTCTCACCCAGAGGCTGAGTGGCATCGTGTGCCCACAGGCTCACTGGTACTGCTTGCCAGGCAGTGGGCTCCAGTCATCATGGGCTCACAAACAGCAGGGAGGAGGCACACTTCACTGACCTCAGTGCAACTGTTGGATTAAAGGCACAGGCCTGGTGCACATGGATAGTCCAGGCCCAGCATCTCATGGAGGACCTGGGCTGGAGGCTGGGCAATGTGAATATTGCAGCCCAGACCTGGCACCCATCCTCACAAAACCATAGGGAGGGAGAAGAGTGAAGCCCAGGCCCACTCTTCCCGTGGAATCCAGGAAGACCAGCAGAACTCACTTAGCAGATTTAAAGTCATCAGGAGGCTTATTTTTTTCTTTCCTCTTTCTTTTCTTTTGTTCCCCCAAGTGAAACAATAAGACCTGGAGTTGTGAAAGGTCCAGAAACAGATCCAAAGGGGGACTCCAAGGCTAACCCCCAAAACTGAGAAACTGAGACAAATTTCACTTTGCTATCTCATAGAACTGGAATTTTATTGTTTATTTATATTATTTTTTTCATTATTTTTACCACTTTTATTAGTATATTTATTTCTGTTCTTTCTGTTTAGTTTTCTTCACTTTATTTCTCTGTTTAATTGCATTGACTGGATTTCCTTATTCTCTCTTTTATATTGTATTTTAAGTTTCCTTCTTTCACTTCACTTGTATTCCAATAACACACTATTCTAGATAGTGTACTTTCTATTCTTGTTATCCAAATTATATATTTCTTGTCATATTATTGTTGTTCCAGTACTGTTGTAAACTATTGTTGTTCCAAACAATTTTAAATACTACATAGCACCCCTGAAATGGGCTAATCAGGAAATGCCCTGATTAGCCCATTTCCCTTTATTCCTGAGCTTTATTATTTTTGTGGTTAACTCTATTCTCTCACACACTGCACCTACTTTCTATCCTTTACTCTCACTATATCTCATCATCTAACCTTGCACAAGTGCTCTGTTTTCTGGATTCAGCACACAATCCTCCTCCCCTCTAACAAGACTCTTATCTCTCATCCACCTGTTAAAAAAGTGGTCAGTTGGGTGAAATATCACAGTTAATGCTATACTTATCCAATGGGTCTCCTATCTCTTCTCTACTTGATGGTACTTTAAATCCCATAGAATACTCTCCTTCTGTCTTAATACACTTTTATCTACCCCTGCCACTGATCACACACAAGAATAGGTGGGAACTGTGAACATCAGTATACGTGCTGGAGGAGAGAACCCACCAACAAAGGAACCACCAAAAGGTAAAAACTCAAGTACAACAAGAGAGCCCACACAAGCAGAAGAAAGGGCAAATCCAGAGCATCCTGACAAGGAGATCAAAGAGACTACAACACTGAACCCCACAGAATTCCTACCACAGAAGTTCACCCTACAAAGACAGCTAACAAAGTGAAACATCAGGAAGTACAGAAACAAAAAGAGTAACCTAAAATGGGGAGACAAAAAAGGAACACGCAGTCAAAAGAATGGAAGACTCCCCACTAAAAGAGCTAAATGAAATGGAGGAAACCAAACTATCAGATATAGAATTCAAAAGAACGGTTATAAAGATGTTCAAGAAACTCACAGACATCTTCAAGGAACTGAATGAGAACTACATCAACATGAAAAAGGAAATAGAAACTATAAACAAAAACCAGGAAGAAATTAACAACAAAATCTTGGAAATAAAACTCACTAGAAGCTATTACAAACAGGCTGGATGAAGCAGAGCACCAAATCAGTGAGCTGGAAGACAAGGTGGAAAGAAACACCCAGGTAGAGCAGCATGAAAAAAAACTAAAAAATATGAAGATAGCTTAAGGGAACTCCAAGATAACATGAACCACAACAACATTTGAGTCATAGGAATACCAGAAGGAAAAGAAAAAAGAACAAGGGATAGAAACCCTGTTTAAAAATAATGACAAAAACTTTTGACCCAAGAGAAGGAAAAAGACATGGAAATTCAGGAAGCACACAGAGTCCTAATCAAGATGAACCCAAAGAGGCCAACTACAAGGCATATCAAAATTAAATTGCCAAGTATTAAAGACAAAGAGAGAATCTTAAAAGCAGCAAGGGAGAAACAAGAAGTAACATACAAAGAGCTCCAATAAGGCTACCAGCTGATTTCTCAACAGAAACACTCCAATCCACAAGAGAAAGGCAAGAGATATACCAAGTAGTGAAAAACAAAGACTCCCTGCACACAAGATTACTCTACTCAGCGAGGCTCTCAACTAAAATGGAAGGTGAAATAAGGATTTTCACAGACAAAAAAAAGGCTGAAAGAATACATCTCTACCAAAACAGCCCTACAAGATTTACTAAAGGGACTACTACAAGAAGATAAAGGAAAGGAGTGAAAGAGAGGAACACAGGTACAAAGGGGAGAAATGAACAGATACCTATCAATAATAACCTTAAACATTAATGGACTAAATGTTCCAAACAAAACACATAGGATAGCTGAATGGATAAGTATAGGAGACTGATCTGCGTGGTGTGGGCCCAGCTCCCACTCAGAGATGCACAGGACCCATGCCCATGGATAGGTTCTCCCATGGGGAATCAGGCCTGCATTGTATTTAGACTGCTATGAGACTTGCTTTTGCTAAAACTCAGTCACCCCAAATTGAGGCAGCAAGTGCTTACTGTAACTTCCTAAAGTCTGTGCTAAACTTTCCAAGGAAGAATGTAACCAGTTCAACCACTTTTCCATTTGCATTTGCAAATATCCTTCTTCTGTGATGTGATTAGCGGCATCCTCTCCTTTGTTTTCTGTAAAAGGTAACCACCTAAAGTGAACCTGTGCATAGTAAATGAGGACCATCATGTAATGTCCCCCAAAAAAGCAATAAAAGCTTGTCAAGGCAAGGGTCAGGGTGCTCTCCCCTTGAAAGAGTGGCCGAGGCACTCTGAGGCTTTTTCTCCTCTTGAGAGAGAAGCCATGCCATCCCTTTTCCTCCACAGGACTCAGTAGTCCATGTGAATTTCTCATATCTCATCCACATGTCACAGACCCCATGAGCCAGGGTCTGTATCAGATAAGAAATCATGACACACACATATGTTGCCTACAACACACCCATCTCAGAACAAAAGACCTCCACAGACTGAAAGTGAAGGGTTGGAAAAATATATTCCAAGATAATGGACAGAGAAGAAAAGCTGAAGGAGAAACACTCATATCAAACAAAATACACTTCAAAACAAGGGCTATAAAATGAGACCCAGAAGGATACTTCATAATATTCAAGGAAGAATACATTAAGAAGACAAAAATATTATAAACTAACATGCACACAACATAGGAGCCCCCCAATACATTAGGAAAATCTTGGAGGACTTCAAGAAAGATACAGACAGCAACATAAATGTAGAAGGATATTTTAATAACCCACTGTCAAAAATAGATAGATTTTCCAAACAAAATATCAACAAAGATTTTGCAGCACTGAACAATGTTCTAGATCAAGTGGACTTAACTGATATATATAGAGATATTTTCATCAAAAACAAGCAAAATACACATTCTTTTCAAATGCACATGGGACATTTTTAAAGGTAGACTACATGATACAACATAAGACAAACCGCAACAAATTCAAGGAAATTGAAATCATGTCAAACATTTTCTCTGACCACAAGGGACTGAAACTAGAAACCCACCTCAAGAAAAAAAATCAAAAACATTCAAACTCATGGAGATTGAACACCATGCTGTTAAACAATGAATGGGTCAAGAATGAGATCAAGGTAGAAATCAAAAAGTTCCTGGAAACAAATGAAAATGAATTCATAACAACCCAAAACATATGAGACACAGCAAAGGCAGTCCTGAGAGCAAGTTCATAGTGATACATGCCTACCTAAAAAAAAAAAAACATTTCAAATACACAACCTAACCCTAAATCTACAAGAACTTAAGGAACAACAACAAACACAAACCAGAGCAAGTGGAAGGAAGTAAATAAACAAGATCAGAGCAGAATTAAATGACATAGAGTCTAAAGGCAGAATTCTAAGGATCAATAAATTCAGAAGCTGGTTCTTTGAAAAGATAAACAAAATCAACAAGCCTTTAAGCAGGCTCATCAAGAAAAAAAGACAGGGGACCCAAATAAACACAATCAGAAATCAAAGAGAGGAGATTACAACTGATACCACAGAAATACAAAGGATTGTAAGAAATTACTATGAAGAACTATAAGCCAAGAAATTTGAAAACCTAGGTGAAATGGACAAATTTTTAGAAATATATAATCTTCCAAAACTTAATGAAGAAGTACAAAGCCAGAACAGACCAATAACAGCAGATAAAACTGAAGTACTAATCTAAAAACTCCCAAAACACAAAAGCCCTGGACCACACCGTTTCACAGGAGAATTCTACAAAGCACTTAAGCAAGAGCTAACCCCTATCCTTCAGACCATTCTAAAATATCCAAGAAGATGGAAGACTCCCAAACTCTGTTTGTGAAGTCAGCATCATCCTAATTTCAAAACCAGATAAAGACATAACAAAGAAAGAAAACTTCAGATCAATATCACTGAACACTTAGCAAAGTGAGAACAGAGATCATTTCTTAACATAATAAAGGAGACATATATGAGAGACCTACAGCCAACATCATACTCAATGGGCAGAAACTAAAAAATTTTCCACTTTCCTAAGTGTTCTTTGGCGAGAGTGAAATACACTTGGAGGATGACAAGTGGACTGTTATGTTCATGTTCACTTTGATATTCACTAACTTGTGAATCTCAGTCATGTAGTAGATTGTAAATGCATATCCTAGGTGGGGTTTGCATTTGTTCTTGGGAGAATACATCACAGAAAACTGTCATCCGGAAGCTTATTGTACTTCCAAGCTGCCATAGTCCTATGAATCCAGAGATTGTTTTGTACATTGAACAGTGATTTTTTTAACTTTATTTTCTTAGGGTTTTAATTTTTTTCCATATTCAAGTTTTTTCAATGTAGTAAAATACAGCAATACTGTTATTGCTTCTGGGTTTTGTTTTTTTAAATTGTTTTTCAAGTACAGTTTTCTGCCCTTTACCCCCATCCCAGTGAACAGTGATTTTAATAGCTCTTTTGCATTCAAACTTATGAAAGAACTGGTCATGTTCTTCAAGAACTGGTTTCAAAAAGATACTACATCAGATCTTCACAGAACAGTTCTTTTTATTTCAGACAACAGTAGCATTCATTACATACTGAATTGAGTCCATGTACTTGGCATATAAATGCTGCAGAAGTGTTTGCACAAAAACCCACTTGGTGGGAAATTTTCTTATTCTGAAGTAGTTTCGAGGTGTTCAAACACTTCACTACCGTTTTCCCAGATTTAATTCACTTAAAGGATGACATTAGACTCTAATGTTCATATACACTTTGATATTCACAAATCTGTAGAGTCCAAGTCAGGTAGCATGCTGTACATGCATGTCTTAGGTGGGGTATGCTTTTCTGCTTGGAAGATTACATTACAGAAAACTGTGTGGAAGAAGCTTATTCTATAACAAAACTGACAGCTATATGAATCCTTTGACTGCTTTCCATATATAACAGTGATTTTACTAGCTCTTTAGGAATTTATCCATTCCTGGCCAGCATCCCTTGACAATCACCATTAACATTGCTTTGCCATATACCTACTCAGGAAAATAAATGGTGAATCAGTTTTAACTTCTAAACAAACACATATCTATTCTCCTCACTAAGACACCCAGAACTTTGCTAATACATGCTAAGCATTCTCTATTTCTTTTTATTTTATTTTATTTTAATCATTGTTCAAATACAGTTTTCTCCTTTTTACTCCCAATCCAGCCCCCCTCTCACCCTCCCCACTTCCCTCCCATTACCACCCTCCCCTTAGTTTATGACCATGTGTCCTTTAAGTTTGTTCTTGTGAATCCTTACCACTGTCCCCTTAAATTCCCTCTACTCTCTTCTGTGGGCACTGTCAGCCTGGCCTCTATTTCAGTGTCTTTGGTTATATTTTGCTTGTTTTTTTGTTTTGTTATTTAGGTTCCTGTTAAAGGTGAGATCATATGGTATTTGTCTTTCACTGCCTGGCGTGTTTCACTAAGCATAATGTTTTCCAGCTCCATCCACACTGTTGCAAAGGGTAGGAGCTCTTCCTTTCTTTCTCCTGCATAGAATTCCATTGTGTAAATGTACCATAGTTTTTTGATCCATTCATTTACTGATGGGCATCTAGGTTGCTTCCAGCATCTAGCTATTGTAAATTGTGCTGCTATGAACATTGGGATGCATAGGTTCTTTGAATTGGTGTTTTAGTATTCTTAGGATAGAGTCCCGGAGGTGGAATTGCTGGGTCAAAAGGCAGATCCATTTTTAGTTTTCTGAGGAAGTTCCATACTGCTTTCCATAGTGGTTGTACCAGTCTGCAGTCCCACCAGCAGTGCACTAGAGTCCCCCTTTTCTCCACAACCTCTCCAACACTTGTTGTTTGTTGCTTTGTTTATGATGGCCATTCTGTCTGGTGTGAAGTGGTATCTCATTGTGGTTTTAATTTGCATCTCTCTGATAGCTAGCGATATTGAACATTGTTTCATGTGTCTTTGGATTTCTGTATGTCCCCCTTGGAGAGGTGTCTGTTCAAGTCCTTTGCCCACTTTTTAATTGGGTTCCTTGTCTTCTTAGAGTGCAGTCTTGTAAGTTCTTTATATATTTTGGAGATTAAACCCTTGTCTGAGGTATCATTGGCAAATATGTTTTCCCATACAGTTGGTTCTCTATTTTGATACTGTTTTCTTTAGCTGTGCAGAAGCTTTTTATTTTGATGAGGTCCCATTTGTTTATTCTTTTCTTTATGTGCCTTGCTCTAGGGGACAGGCCATTAAAAAAGGTTCTGCGTGAAAGATCTGAGATTTTCCTACCTACGTTCTCCTCTAGGACTTTAATGGTGTCACGTTTTATACTTAAGTCTTTTATCCACCTTGAATTTATTTTTGTATAAGGTGTAAGTTGGTGCTCAAGTTTCATTTTTTTGCACGTAGCTGTCCAGTTCTCCCAACACCATTTGTTGAAGAGGCTATTTTTACTCCATTTTATGTTGCTGCCTCCTTTATCAAATATTAATTGACCATAGAGACTTGGGTTTATTTCTGGGCTCTCTGTTCTGTTCCATTGGTCCATGTGCCTGTTCTTATGCCAGTACCAGGCTGTTTTGATTACAGTGGCCTTGTAGTATAGTTTAGTGTCAGGTATTGTGATCCCTCCTACTTTCACTCTTCTTTCTCAAAAATTGCAGCAGCTATTCGGGGTCGTTTATGGTTCCATATAAATTTTTGAAGTGTTTCTTCTATGTCTGTGAAATACGCCATTGGTACTTTAATAGGAATTGCATTGAATGTGTAAATTGCTTTGGGTAGTATGGACATTTTGATGATATTAATTCTTCCAATCCATGAACACAACATATGTTTCCATTTGTTTGTGTCTTCCTTGATTTCTTTCTTCAGTGTTGTATAGTTTTCTGAATACAGGTCTTTTACCTCTTTGGTTAGGTTTATTCCTAAATATTTTCTTTTTCTTTTTGCTATTTCATGTGGGATTTTATCCTTGATCTCTGTTTCTGCTGTTTCATTGTTGGTGTACAGAAATGCCCTTGATTTTTGGATATTGACTGTGTATCCCACTGTTTTGCCAAATTCATTTATTAGGTCAAGCAGTTTTTGGGTAGAGTCTATAGGATTTTCTATGTATACCATCATGTCATCTGCAAACAGTGACAGTTTTGTTTCCTCCTTTCCAATTTGGATGCCTTTTATTTCTTTTTCTTGTCTGATCGCTGTGGCTAAATCTCCCAGTACTATATTGAATAGAAGTGGTGAAAGTGGACAGCCTTGTCTTGTTCCTGATCTTAGTGGAAAAGAGTTTAGTTTTTGCCCATTGAGTATGATGTTGGCTGGAGGTCTCTCATAGATGGCTTTTATTATGTTGAGGAATGCTCCCTCTATTCCCACTTTGCTGAGTGTTTTATCATGAATGGGTGCTGTACCTTATCAAATGCCTTTTCTGCATCTATTGATATGATCATTTGGTTTTTGTCTTTGCTTTTGTTTATGTGATGTATTACATTTACTGGTTTGTGAATATTGTACCATCCTTGCATCCCTGGAATGAATCCCACCTGGTCATGGTGTACATCTTTTTAATGTATTGTTGGATGTGGTTTGCCAGTATTTTGTTGAGGATTTTAGTGTCAATGTTCATCAGTGATATTGGCCTGAAGAGTTCTTTCTTTCTTGTGTCTTTATTTGGTTTTGGGATTAGGATGATGGTGGCCTCATAAAAAGAGTTTGGGAATCTCCCATCTTTTTGGATTTTTTGGAATAGTCTGTGAAGGATAGGTGTTAGCTCTTCCTTAAATGCTTTGTAGAATTCTCCTGTGAAACCATCTGATCCCGGGCTTTTGTGTGTTGGGAGTTTTTTGATTACTGCTTCAATTTCTTTTGTTGTTATTGGTCTTCTCAGGCTTTCTGCTTCTTTTTCACTGAGTTTTGGAAGATTATATTTTTCTAGAAATTTGTCCAATTCATCTAGGTTTTCAAATTTCTTGGCATACAGTTCTTTGTAGTAATTTCTTACAATCCTTTGTATTTCTGTGGTATCTGTTGTAATCGCTCCTCTTTCATTTCTGATTGTGTTTATTTGGGTCTTCTCTCTTTTTTTCTTGATGAGTCTGCTTAAAGGCTTGTCTATTTTGTTTATCTTTTCAAAGAACCAGCTCTTGGATTCATTGATCCTTAGAATTGTGCTTTTAATCTCTATGTCATTTAATTCTGCTCTGATTTTGGTTATTTCCTTCCTTCTGCTTGCTCTGAGCTGTCTTTGTTGTTGTTCCTTGAGTTTTTGTAGACGTAGGTTTAGGTTGTTTGTTTGGAATGTTTCTAACCTTTTTAGGTGGGCCTGTATTGCTATTAACTTCCCTCTCAGGACTGCCTTGGCTGTGTCCCATAGGTTTTGGGTTGTTGTGAGTTCGTTTTCATTTGTTTCCAGAAACCTTTTGATTTCTTCCCTAATATCATTCTTGACCCATTCATTGTTTAATAGCATGCTATTTAATCTCCATGATTTTGAGTGTTTGGGGTTTTTTTTTCCTTGGGGTTGGTTTCTAGCTTCAGTCCCTTGTGGTCTGAGAAAATGCTTGGTATGATTTCAATTTTCTTGAAATTCTTGAGGCTTGTTTTGTGTCCTATCATGTGCTCTATCTTTGAAAATGTTCCGTGTACATTTGAAAAGAATGTATATTTAGCTTCTTTAGGATGGAGGACTCTGTGTATATCACTAAAGTCCATTTCATCAAGGGTATTGTTCAACGTCACAATATCTTTGTTGATATTTTGTTTAGAAGATCTCTCCATTTTTGATAGTGGGGTGTTAAAATCTCCCACTATAATTGTGTTGCTGTCCATATCTTTCTTGAAGTCCTTTAAGATTTTCTTTATGTATTTGGGTGCTCCTATGTTGGCTGCATATATATTTACAATATTTATGTCTTCTTGATGGATTCTTCCCTTGAGTATTATGAAATGACCTTCTGGGTCTCTCTTTATGGACCTTTTTTGGAAGTCTATTTTGTCTGATATGAGTATTGCTACCCCGGCTTTTTTTTCCTGTCCATTTGCTTGGAAGATTTGCTTCCAGCCCTTCACTTTCAGCCTGTGCAGGTCTTCTATCCTGAGGTGGGTCTCTTGTAGACAGCAGATATGTGGGTCATTTTTTCTTATCCAATCAGCTATTCTATGTCTTTTGATTGGAGCATTTAATCTGTTTACATTTAAAGTTATTATTGATAGGTACTTATTCATTGTCTTTAACGTACATGTGTTCCTCTCTCTCTCTCTCTCTCTCTCTCTCTCTCTCTCTCTCTCTCTCTCTCTTTCCCTCCCCTTAAAGCAGTCCTTTTAGAATCTCTTGCAGAGCTGGTTTGATCGAGGTGTATTCTTTTTAGACTTCTTTTGTCTGAGAAGCTTCTTATTTGGCCTTCTATCTTGATTGAGAGCCTTGCTGGATATAGTAGCCTTGGTTGCAGACCTCTGATTCTCATTACCTGGAGTATTTCTTGCCATTCTCTTCTGGCTTGAAGTGTTTCCATTGAGAAGTCAGCTGTTAGCCTTATTGGGCCTCTCTTGTATGTTACTTCCTTTTTCTCCCTTGCTGCCTTTAAGATTCTCTCTTTGTCTTGAAATTTTGTCATTTTAATAATGATGTGCCTTGGGGTGGGTCTCTTTGGGTTCCTCTTGTATGGGACTCTCTGTGTTTCCTGGATTTGTGTGACTTTTTCTCTCATCAAATTAGAAAAGTTCTCCTTTATTACTTGTTCAACTAGGTTTTTGATCCCTTGCTCTTCTTCTTCTCCTTCTGGTATCCCTATTATACGGATATTGTTACGTTTCATATTGTCTTGCATTTCTCTTAATCCTTCTTCATTCTTTCTGAGCCTCTTTTCCTTTTCTTGCTCTTTCTGGATGCTATTTTCTCCTTTGTCCTCCAGCTCGCTAATCCAATCTTCTGCTTCATCACTCCTGCTTTTCATTCCTTCTACTGTGTTCTTCAGTTCAGAAATTGTATTTTTCATTTCCTCTTAACCTTTGTTGAGAGTTTCTATTTCCTTTTTCATGTTTATATAGTTTGCAGTGAGATTGATGTAGTTTCCCTCTAATTTCTGAAAGCTCATTTTGAGTTCATTGAACTTCCTGGTAATCATTGGTTTGAACTCACTGTCTGATAGTTGAGTTGCCTCTATTTCCTTTAGCATTTTTCCTGAGGCTACCTCATTTCCCTTCAATTGGGGGTTGTTTCTTTGTTTTCTCATTGTTCGTGGGTTTCTTCTTTTTTCTTCTTGTTTTTTAAATTGATCTGTTCTGGTTCCCTGTAATTATGGTGTGAACTTCTGTGGTTGGATATTTATGAGATTCAGTGGTGCAATCTCCTTTATGTATCCTGATGGTCACAGCTTCCCCCTACTCTTTTTTTTGTGATCATTGGAGGAGTAAGGTGAAATAGTTTAAGACAGCAAGACAGTATACTATGATATTTACATTAGCAGCCAGTAGAGAAGAGATGGGTTATCCTTTGGCTCCTTATAGTGTTAACTGTGATCCTCCACCCCACTATGCACGTTTTAGAAAGGATGGAAAGAAGGTAAGACTCTTATTAGGGATGAGAGGATTGTTAGTTGGATCTAGAAAGCTGTGAGACTGTGGGAGGTCAGATTCTAAGGTAGGGTTGGATTAAAGATTCATATGTGGGAGTAGTGTGTAAAAGAATAGAGAGAACCCCCACAATAGTATAGTTCAGAAGATTGCAAAGTGGGCTGAGATCAGATAGGGGTATTGAGTAGTATTTACAATTGTATGGACTAGGTCTTATTAACAGTAATAGTAAAGTGACAGTCTTGTGGCAGAATCGACGAGATCTAGATAACAAGAATAAAGAGTATAGAACCTTGAGAGGTCTATTAATGGAACACAGGTGAAGGAAAGTAACTTATCAACACCTTGTGACTGAGATACCAGGGGGAACCTATCAAATGACAGTATAACCAGCCAAGCAAAGAAGATTATACAGAAAGAAAAAGAATACCAAAATATTATTAAAATAAAAAATGTCAGGAAAGTGAGAAAAAAGATAATACAAATTTACAGTAACTTTCAAGATTAAAAAAAAGGAAAGAAAAGCAGAAGATGTAGTGCAGGAGAGATAAATTTGGAGTGGAAAGAATAATATTAGGATGAATGGAAGAGAAACATAAGGGATTGTGAGATAAAAATAATAAGAATTGAAAAATAAAAGTTCACATAAAACACAAGATAAAATCAATCAACCAACAACAGCCAGAGAAACCAAACCAAACCAAACCAAACCAAAACAAAACAAAAACCAAAACCAAAACCAAAACAAAACCTCTTGTTGGTTTCTAAGTGGCCAGACCAGTTTTTCTAATCTTGCTGGCTTCAGCTGTCTGAGGGACCTTTGAAATGCTTCTCTCTCTCCTGGCCAGATCTCAGCAAGTCAGGTACCCTGGGCACTCCCTAACACACTGGCTCTCTGGATCTCACTTCCACTGTTCTTCCGGACTCCAGGGTCCTGCAGGGTTCCAGTTCTATGATCTCAGGAGGCACCCGCGACATTTTGGGATTCACTGCGCCCTCCCTGGGAATCATAAAAGGGCGCGCCCCTCCCCCAAACTTTTGAGATTCGGGGTCTAGGATCACCCTAAGCGCCTCTCCACGACCCTTCCGGGTTCAAAGTGCTCGAGAGTCAGTCTTCCCCACAGTGCGCGAACCAAGCCCTTTCCAGCTCCGTGTTCTCCACCGAACCGCACTCGGACCGGGTGTTGGCGCCTTTCCCTGCTCCCCCATTTGGGCTGGGTGGAAATTTTGGAGCCACTACTGTAGGAACACACCAAGCGCCACATCCCTCCCGGGATCGCAGTGCGCGATTCAGGCCTCCCTCTGGGGCGCGAGCCGAGCGGCCTGGCTCTGTACTCTCCACCCATCTGCACTTCCACCAGGCTAGGGGTGCGGGTGCTCTTCCAGACTGCCCCTGGTCCTGTCGGCTAGAGGCCCTCACTTCTCCCTGGTCTCTGGGTGGGTGTTCATAGTCCCTGGGCGATTTTTTCCCAGTCCAACTGGCCAATCTCTTCCTTCTAGCAACACGTTCTCCCCTGGAGTTGCTCACCCCCCATAATCAGGGGAGGGAGCAGCGACTTCCCTCTCCCGGGAGCCCTGGGGCAGACCCCAGAGCACGGGGCGGGCCTGGGGTCTGCACACCCCTAGACCCCGTGCTGATCCCTGGGCCTCTTTTGTCCTGTAGCAGTCTCCTTACCATCTGATTTTCCAGTGAGTGCAATAATTTTTGATGTCCTGCTTTCAAAAGTGATTCGGTAACCTAGCCCACTTGCTCTGTTTCTCCACCGATCCTGGAGTTTCCCCCACTTCACAGAAGCCGAGAAAAACGCTTCCTAGAGTAAAGCCACCATCTTCTGTCCTCCAGCATTCACTATTTCAAAGAGTAATCAATATCCACATTCAATTGCTTATTCATAACATAATATTTACTGAAATCTTAATTAGATTTCAAACTGAACCATATAGCTAAGGATAACCTGCTTTCTAACATAATTCAGGTAATAATGCTGGACAAGGCAAAACTGTTAGTTAATTCTCTTGTGTAACCTAAAACTTGAAACCAAGACTAACATTATCTCTAACATGTCTGACCAAAAGTTCTCATGTCTAAGAACTCACATGAATTTTGTCTTGAAGTCTGTAGTATATTCCAACATTAAGTTAAACTCAAATGGCAAGTCTTAAACTGCAACTTACCACTGAAGTTACTATATTTCACAACTATATTCAAAAGATCTTTACACAGAACAGTACTTACTATCTCTGACACCACTAGCATTCCTTACATGCTGAAATGGTTACATCAACATGACATGTAAATGCTGCAGAAATATTTGCAAAAAATCCATTTCATAGAAAATAATCTTAGTCCAAAGTGGTTTTGAACACTTCACTACTGTTTTATCAGAATAAATGGAGGATGACAAGTGGACTCTATGTTCATATTCACTGTGATATTCACCAATCTGTGAAGTCCAAGTCATGTAGCACATTTTACATGCATGACCTAGGTATGGTTCATTTTTTGGCTTGTAAGAATACATCACAGAAAACTGTGTGCAAGATGCTACTTCTATACCAAAACTGACATAGTTGTATGAATCTTTTACTGTTTATACACATAATAGTGATTTCAGAAGCTCTTTAGGAATGTATTCATTTGTGACCCTCACCCTTTGAAGAACACCATAAACATTAGTTTGCCAATGCCTAGTCAGGAAAATAAACAGTGAACCTGTTTTAACTTCTAAACAAACACTCGTATCTATTCTCATGAAGGTACCCCAAGCTCGGAAAATACATGTCACACTAGACCATCATTAGAGCAATGGGCAATCAATATCCATGTGCAACTGCTTATTCATACCATAATATTCATTGAAATCTTAACTACAAAATGAGTTGGACAGCTAAGCATTCTCCGACCATAGCATTAATACAAGCAATAACACTGGAATAAGTGTAACTGTTATTTAATTCTCCTGTGAAACCTAAAGCTTAAAACAAAAACTTACACTGTCTACAATATTTTTCTGAAAATATTCCTTTGTATAAGAACTATTTGAAATTTTTCTTCAAAATGTTGTTTATCCCAACATTAAGTTAATCTCAAATGCCAAATCTTAAACTGAAAGTTACCAATGAAGTGATCATATTTCACAATATACTCAAAAGATCTTTACACAGAATACTACTTATTATTTCAGATACCACTTGCATTCATCATATGCTGAAATGCTTATGTCTATATGGCCCAAAAAACACTGCAGAAGTGTTTGCAAAAAAACTATTTCATCTGAAATGTTAGTCCAAAGTGGTTTTGAGGTGTTCAAACACTTCTATACAGTCTTCTCAGAATGAAATGCACTTGCAGAATGACAAAGTGGACACTTATGTTCATATTTACTTTGATATTCACAAACATGTAGAATCCAAGTCATGTAGCACACTATACATGCATGTCCTAGGTAGGGTAAGCTTTTCTTCTTGGAAAAATACATGACAGAAATCTTTGTGCAAGTAGCTTATTCTATTTCAAAACTGACAGAGTTGTATGAATTCTTTGAGTGTTTTACACTCATAATAGCAATTTAGTAGCTCTTTAGGAATGTATTCATTCCTAAACTACACCCTTTAAAGAACACCGTTAATATTGCTTTGCCAGTACGTACTAAGGAAAATAAACAGTGAACCTGTTTTAACATCTAAACACTCATATCTGTTCTCCTCACAAAGGCACTCCATACTTAACTAATACATGCAACTCTAAGACATCATTATTGCAAAAGGTAATCAATACCCAGGTGCAACTGCTTATTCATACCATAATATTCACTGAAATCTTAAGTAACTCAAAGACCATCATGCACAGAGAGTCTACTGAATCATGTACAATCTCAAGCTTCTACAAAAGAAGAGAAAATTATGCATACAACAGTGCACTTTGAGGATTTGATCAGTTTTCATGATGGGAAACCTAGAGTGAAGTGTTAGTGACCCGTGGAGATCCTTTTCTAAGAAGCTTGTTGTTTCCATCTCGCCTTAGCCCATAATAAAATCCCTAAATTCAACATTTTCTCTTTGGTAAGGAATGCAGTGGATATGGTTCATTTTAAAAGCTGAGATTCCTGGGAAATGGGATAGTATCTTTGTAAAACATGATACATTTTCTGGTCAGTTTAGGTTTCAGACTTGGATTTGGAGGTTAACTTTAGTTTAGATTATGGAAGTTTGCTGAGGTTCAAGTTCTGCAAGTTTTCTGGACATACTGTGTTTGAGATTTAATGAGCCTTGGGATGGAAGCCTGAAACACACCTACCAAATAAATGTCTGTGTACAAACTTGTAGGTGTCCTTGCTTGCTTTCAGTTTTGAACTACAGGTTCACTGACAATCCTGGCTCAGTTTGTATTGAGGTTCAGTTTGGATATATATTATGATCAGAGAATGAGCTAGCACCTTGGTAATAAACATGTTTTACCCTGCTGTTTGGTTCAAATTCTGTGTTGTGGTTCATTTCGTGTCACACAAGTGTACACTGTTGAAACTAGTGCTTGATTAAAAGTTACATAGGATTTCACATTTACTATCTTCATTATTTATTGTAAGCCAACATAAACTCTGTTCTGAAATGAGGGTGAGTAATGAAGACCTGGTTGATGAGCAACTAACAAACTGCCTTTGTTAGAACTTGAAAAGTGTGAAATAAGATTTTTACAATAACCCCAGCTCCTTGCCAATGTATTCTATCAAATGAAGAAACCTATTCAAAATAAGAAATGCATGTACAGGGTACTGAATGATAGTACAGGATACTAAAGTCTCTAAAACATACCAGGCTAAAACAGCTTGCTTTAAACTTCAATCTGGTTTTATCCTGGCAATCTTACATGATAGGTTAATGCCCACTAAAGTTTAATTAATAGCAAGTGGGAATTTTACAATCTCTTCCTAGCAGAAATATACTCCATAAATTGTAAATCTTTTCTTTCAGTAATGAGTAACCTTGACCTGAAATGTACTCAAACATGTAGTTTTAAGAGATATTTGTTAGCAGCTTTGCAAAACATGATATAATTTCTGGTATGTCTAGGTTTAGGACATAGATATTTAGGATTAGTTTGGGTTATATTAGAAAAATTACTTGAGATCAAACTTCCTGTCAGGTTGAAACATGGGAAGGTTCATAGACAAAGTGTAAGACAGCTTTAGCATTAGGTAGAAGCATGAGAGAGACCTACACAATTCAGTAATGTATAACTACTTCTTGAGTGTTATTGCTTGTTATGTGTTCAAATGGCAATTATACCTACATATTCATGCTGCGGTGTGAATTGAAGTTCAATTTCAATTAATATTATGCTCAGAAAAAGGAGGAGAGCTTAGGAAATGATTGATTAATCTGTGTTTGCAATTCCATTTTAAGTTCATTTTGTGTTGCAGAAGTAAACAGAATTGAAGTGAGTGCTTGGTTTGACTTTCTAATAGATTTTCCAGTAAGTTTCTTAAGTATTCAGTGTAAACCAAGATAAGTTTTACGTTATTCTTGATGCAAGAGAGTAATGAAGAGATTGTTGATGCTATCCACACACTACCTTTCTTAGAACTTGGGAATTGTAAAAGAAGTTTTTGATAATGTTTACTCACAATATACAAGCCCTTTATCAATGAATTTTATCAAATGGATAAACATATTAAAAAGCACATAAAGTCCATGAAGTCTCCTGAATGGTGTGCTATTTAAAACTTCTGAAAATTAAGAGATATAACTATGCATCCAAAAGTCTACATTTAGTCTTCATTCTGTTTTAATGACAGGTATCCTAGAGTGAAGTTAGTACCTTCTGGAGATTCATTCCTTTGAAGTCTGTTGTTTCAGTCTCTCCTTAGCCAATCATACAATCCCCAAATTCACAATCTTCTCTTACATAGTGATTAAATTTGACATCACTCATCTTCAAACTGGAGATTTCTGGGAAATTTGCTTGTATCCCTGTAAAACACAATACATTTCTTGGTATGTTTAGGTTTCCGTCTTTGAATTTATGGTTTACTTTACATTAGATTATAGAGTGAGGTGAAGTCCAAATTCTGTTTATTATTAAACTGGGAAGTGCTATGGACTGACAAAGCTTGAGATACAGTTAGCTTTAAGTAGAAGATTGAGACAGACCTATAGAAGTAACTAATGTGAAAAAAAAAAGAAGGAACTAACGTGTATGTATCTGTTGGTGTTATTGATTTTTGTGAGTTCATCCTGGCAGTTAAACCTCATCCCCATTCATTTTGAATGGACAGTCAATTTAAATAAATATTATAATTAGAAAAAGGAGCAGTGCTTAGAAAATGATTATGGTTTTCATTAATGTTTGTTCTGAACTCAGTTTTATAGGTCCTTTGCAGAAGTAGAGAGAATTGAAACTATTGCTCAGGTTGAATTTCAAATAGGTTTAACATTAAGCCCTGGCTGAGCATAGGGCTCTATGCTCAGTGGATTGAGCATAGGCCTGTGAACCAAAGTGTCCAGGATGGTTCCATTCCAAGTCAGGGCATATGACTGGGTTGGCAGCCATGTCTCCAGTATGGGGTGCACTAGAGGCAACCACACATTGATGTTTCTCTCCATCCCTCCCTCCCTCCTTTCCCCCTCTCCAAAAATAAATAAATAAAATCTTATTTTTTAAAGATTTTATTTATTTATTTTTAGAGAGGGAAGGGAGAGAGAAAGAGAGAGAGGGAAACATCAATGTGTTGTTGCTGGGGTCCGTGGCCTGCAACCCAGGCATGTGCTCTGACTGGGAATTGAACCTGCAACACTTTGGTTCGCAGCCCGCTCCCAATCCACTGAGCTATGCCAGCCAGGGCTAATAAATAAAATCTTTTAAAAAATAGGTTTAACATTAAGTTTCTTAAGTATTCAGTGTAAACCAAATTATACTCTGGGCTCTTCATGATGCTATTGATTAGTGAATAGTTTGTTGATGGTGACTAAGAACATTTTTTTCCAAGAACTTGGAAACTGTAAATAAGTATTTTGGTAAAATATATTATTATATTACAAGCTCGTTCCCATTGAATTTTATCGTTTTGCCAATTAAATTCAGCCCATTCCCAAACCACCCTCATGTCTGGCAAATATCCAAATATTCTCAGATCTATAAGTTTTTCTTGTGTTTGTTTACCTGTTTTTTATATTTCACATATAACTGTAATCACTTGGTATTTGCCTTTCTCCCTCTGACCTTGTTTACTCTGCTTAATAATCTTAAATTCATCCATGTTGTCACAAATTGTAAGATTTCATTCTTTTGAGAGTAACTCCCTTTTCCTGGGTCTCTTCAATGTATGCAGGGGAAGTTCAGAAATGCATGACCAATGGCTTTTCTAGGGAAGGAAAGGTTACCCTGGAGGTGAAGGAGGTGAAGTCCTTGTTCTCCCAGTACTTCCCGTTGTTGGGCACCTGGGGCTTTCTATCCTGTTCATCTTCAGTTTCTGGCCATCACCTTTGCTCTGCTCATTTCTAACTGCCTGGACTCTGAAAGTGGACTGCAGACAGAGGTTTGAAACTTAGCATCACAACCTTCTAGCTATGGAAGCTTGGATGCTACTGCCATAGTGTGAAATTTCTCTAAAGTGGAATTAATAAAGAATGATATAAGAGCTAGATCTCCAAGATGGTGGCTTAGGTAAAAATGGCTTGCCTCCTCACAACCACATCAAAATTACAACTAAACTATCAGAACTGGCAGAAATTGAATTGAATGGAGGTTCTGTAGCCACGGAATTAAGGACGAAACCATGGAATTAAGAAAGAAATCACATCCACCCAAAGGAGGGATAGACATCTGGAGATGCACAATGGGCTGGCCCACATCCACATGTAGTGGATAAAAATTGGGAGGGATATCTCAGAAGCAAGCAGTCCCAGGCATATAGCAGGCCCCACAACCCAGGATCCCAGTGCCAGGAAGATGACCTTTATTATGTTGAGGAATGCTCTTTCTATTCCCACTTTGCTGAGTGTTTTTATCATAAGGCTATTGTACCATATCAAATGCTTTTTCATCATCTATTGATATAATCATGTGATTTTTTGTGCTTCATGTATTTATTGATATATTACATTTATTGGTTTGTGTATACTTACCATCCTTGCATCCCTGGGATGAATCCAAATTGATCATGGTGCATGATCTTTTTAATGTATTGCTGGATCCAGTTTGCCAATATTTTGTTAAGGATTTTAGCATATATGTTCATCAGCAATATTGTCTTGTAGTTTTCTTTCTTTATTGTTTATCTGGTTTTGGAAATGGATGACATTAGCCTCATAAAAAGAGTTTGGCAGTCTTCCCTCTTCTTGGATTTTTTGGAAAAGTTTGAGAAGGATCAGGGTTATCTCCTCCTTAAACGTTTGGTAAAATTCTCCTGTGAAGCCTGCAGTCCAGGGTTTTCTGTTCTGCAAGATTTTGATTACTGTTTTAATTTCACCACCTGTTATCAGCCTCTTCAGTCTGTCTGCTTATTCTTGACTTGGTTTTGAAGGATGATATGGTTTTAGAAATTTTTACATTTCATTCTGGTTTTCAAATTTCTTGGAAAATAGTTGTTTGTAGTAATTTCTTAAAATCCTTTTTATTTCTGTGGTGTCAGCTGTAGTTTCTCCTCTTTGTTTCTGATTTTATTTATTTAAGTCCTCTTTTTTTTCTTGATGAGTCTGATTAAAGGTTTGTTAATTTAGTTTAACTTTTCAAAGAACATTTGGATTTATTGATCCTTTGAATTGTTCTTTCAGTCTCCATGTTATTTAACTCTGCTCTGATCTTATTTCTTTCCTTCAAGTCACTCTGGGCTTTGTTGTTGTTGTTCTAGTTCTTGGAGATGTAGGGGTAGGTTGTTTATTTGAAATTTTTGTATTATTTTAGATAGGACTGTATTTTTGTGAACTTTCCCCTCAGGACTATCTTTAGTGTGTCTCATAGTTTCTGGGATGTTGTGTGTTCATTGTCATTTGTTTCCAGAAACCTTTTTTATTTCTTCCTTAATCTCATTCTTAACCCATTCATTGTTTAATAACAAGGTATTCGGTGCCATTAGATATTATTGTCTTTGAGTTTTTACTTGAAGTTGGTTCCTAGTTTCAATCCATTGTGATCTGAGAATATGCTTGATCTTATTTCAATTTTCTTGAGTTTGTTGAGGTTTCTGTGCCCTATTGTGTCATCTATCTTTGAAAATGTTCCATGTGCATTTTCTTTTTTAAGTATATTTTTATTGATTGTTCTATTACAGTTATCCCATTTTTTTCTCCACTTTATCCCCATCCTCCTGATACCACCATTTCCTCCAGCATCGCTCCTCCCTTAGTTCATGTCCATAGATCTCATATATATATATATATATATATATGTTCTCTCATATATATAAGTTCTTGGGCTTCTCCACTTCCTATACTATTCTTAACCTCCCCCTGTCTATTTTGTAACTACCAATTATGCTTCTTATTCACTGTACATTTTCCCCTATTCTTCCACCTCCACTTCCCCACTGACAACCCTTCATGTGATCTCATTTCTATGATTCTGTTCTTGTTCTAGTTGTTTGCTTAGTTTGTTTTTCTTTTTCAGGTTCAGTTGTTGATAGTTTTGAATTTGTTGTCATTTTACTGTTCTTATTTTTTATCTTCTTTTTTCTTAGATAAGTCCCTTTAACATTTCATATAATAAGGTCTTGGTGATGATGGTACATTTAACTTGACCTTATCTGGGAAGCACTTTATCTGCCCTTCCATTCTCAATGATAGCTTTTTGGATTGAGTAATCTTGGATGTAGGTCCTTGCCTTTCATGATTTTGGGTATTTTTTCCCAACCCCTTCTTGCCTGTAAGTTTTCTTTTGAGAAGTCAGCTGAAGGTCTTATGGGAACTCCTTCACAGGGAACTCTCTCCTTCCCTTATTGCTTTAAGATTCTGTCCTTTATTCTTGGGTAATTTAAGTATGTTGTGTCTTGGTGTGTTCCTCCTTGGCTCCAAGTTTGGGAGTCTCTCAGCTTTCTGGACTTGCTTGTTTATTTCTCTTACTAGATTGGGGAAGTTCTCCTTCATTATTTTTTCAAATAAGTTTTCAATTTCTTGCTCTTCCTCTTCTCCTTCTGGCATCCCTGTGATTCAGATGTTGGAATGTTTAAAGTTTTCCCAGAGGTTCCCAAGCCTCTCCTCACAGGATATGCACAGAAATGGTTGAATATCATAAAAAAATAGAAGAAAAAGTGAAGGCTATGAAAAGTGACATAAAGAAAAATACATAGGAAACCAATAGTAAAGGGAAGGAAACCAGAACTCAAATCAATGATTTGGAACAGATAGAACAAACATTCATTCAGACTGGTAGAAGGGGTGGAGATAGAAAGGTGGGGTGGAGAGGACATATGGCAAAGAGGTGGCTTGAGGACCAGGCTGGTGAAGTGGTGGCTGGTGGACTGGGGCAGGCAAGGCAGTGTTTGGTGGATTGGGCAGTTCCACATTTTTTTTTTTAATTTCAGTGGGCCTGTTATGTCGTAAGGGGTGGAGCCTTAGGTATTTGCCAGGGCAGGGCTACCCACTTTGCTGAATTATGACATTGTGTGTAGGGGATGGGTCAAAGAGGGAACAATGCTACTTGCTGGCTCTTGGCTGGCTTTCAAGTCACTTTCTCTGCTACCCAAAAGCAAAGTGGGCCCTTCTGGTGCTGATTCCTGGGTGGGTGGGTTTGTGTACATTCTAACCCTGTGGGTCTCTCCAACAAACTCTCCTGTGAGGCTGGGAGTTTCTCCTGCTGTTGTGACCCCCACAGGTTTTTCCAGCCAGAGTTTTGAGGCTTTCTTTTCCCTCACTTGAACTCTCAGTTGCATAGTCTGTTTTGCTCCCCAGGTGTTCCTCCCAGTTTACCTGCATGCAAATGTGGGACTGCTCAACCCACCAAGCAGACTTGCTTGTTCCAGTCCACCAGCCACCACTTCACCAGCCTGGTCCTCCAGCCACCTCTTTGTCACACATCCTCTCTACCCTACCTGCCTATCTTCATGCCTCCTACCAGTGTGAATGAATGTTTGTTCTTTAACTCCGATTGTTGGATTTCCATGCAGTTTGATTTTTCTGGCAGTTCTGCTTTTTTTTTTTTTAATTTGTTGTTGTCCTTTTTTTGGTTGTGCGAGGAGGCAAAGTATATATACGTATGCCTCCATCTTGGTAAGAAGTCTCAAGTACTTTTTAAATATTCTCTCTCCTGTATTTTCATCATGCCTCTTTGTTTTAATGTAACTATTCTGTTCATCAGATATTTATGTAACTATTTATTTAATCAATATGGGCTTATAGTTTTCTGTTTTACTCAATGGGCTACTGTCTATTAATATAATTGTTTCTTTTATGCTCAAATTATCCCAGCTACGGCCATAGGAGTTGCTTCAGGCTGATTTTCTTGCCTTATTTATCTGAACTTATTATTCTTTGATCACTGTTTGCTTCCTGCAACTCACAGAGTTTTCAGGCTTATGTTATTTGTTTTCCTCCTCTAGCAAAAGTAATCAGAATTAATCACTTGTCTCTCTAAAGATCCTTGGTTCCTTTTAGTGGAGAATAATATTCAGAAGCTATGATGTGGAATCTAGGTGTTCATTGCTGTTGGAGCACTGATAAATTCAGGTCCTTATAGTAGAGGAAGCTAGTGATTATTTGTATAAAAACACACATACAAATGCTTGTGCTTACATCTATATTAATTTCTTTCTTTTATATTAATTTCCATATCTACATAATATTTCCTTTTTCAATACATCACCTTAGGGAATGTTTTAATTTTCATTTCCATATTTGCAAACCTTTCTTCAACAGAAAAATCCATTCCCGTTGACTTTAGTATATATTCATACTTGATAAATCCCAGCTATGTAACCAATCTTTCATCATTTCTCCCATCCCTCATGTGGATACCCTTCCTTAGCCTATGCCAGGTCACTCCTCTGTGGTTTCAGCCATATATGCTCTGACACCCATTGCTAGAGGCTTCCTCTTCTACACACATACAAACACACAAATGCCATTTAGTAACGTTCCTATTTCTGATGTATTTATTACCCCTCAAACCTCTGTTTGGTTCTGAAATGTCCCCTTTGCCTGTTACCCATCATTCCTGTACATATCTTGACTCACTTGTTTTTAAATGTTCTTCTCTGCCACTAATTTACAAGTCTCCATTGACTGCTCATTCTTGATAATGGATCCAGCTCCCTCTCTCTTCATGTGTCTTGTGATTTTAAAAAATGTACTTTGCATTGTACAAAAAAGAACAGTGGAGAGTGAAGCATAATTTTGTGTGTGTTCATTCTGTGATGTTTAGGGTAAAGGACTTACCTTCCAAATCCCTCACAAGATGAATGAGTTGTTGCAGGCTGCAGCCTTATTAAGACTGAATTCACCTTCAGTTAGCACAATCCCTAACCTCCCATTCTTCACCTCCCAAGAGACTGAGCATTTGATGTTTTTTTTTAAAAAAATATTTTACCTGGAATAAGAGCTTGGTCTCAGGTTTAATTTGAATCCAAGTTTGGTTCCAACTCACAATTAAGTGTGATGTCCTAAGTTTCATGAGTTATCTGTACTTACTAGGCCTTCCTACATTGCCACTTTCTTAATAAAATTCAAGGGAATGGGGCAAAGAATTGTTTGATCAGGCACTTAATATCCTTGCAGACCAATCTCAGAATGTTTTCAAAGTTTAGTTGATTTCCTCTGTTCTGTAATATTTCCTGGTCTATGCCACCTAAATTCTAATTTAACACTCACAGGAATTTACCCCAGCTATAGAAGCTACAGTCTTTGTTTACTTATGGAAAACTCATCTCTCTTTAGTATATATCCAGAAGACAAAAGAGAGTATAATTTGAAGAGGCAGAGAAGAGCAAGCTGTATCTTAGCAGCCTAATAGAAAATTTGATGAGGAAGAATCTGACAAGTTCAGGACAAACCAAAAAAGGCTCTGATAGTAGAGACTGCCTGAAAATTAAGTGAGGGGCTCAAAAGTGGGGATAATATTAGTACAGTTAATAATTACAGGTCTTTATGTTGTCTAATTGTCCCTCTCCTCTATGCTTATGTGGTTGTTGGTAGGTATTTAGTCCTTGACAATTACTCAAAACAGTTCTCTAAAGCAGAAGTAGGTAATTATACTCAAGTAAAACCATATTTTCCTGGAACATGGGGGTTCTTACAACATAAAATCAGGCTCAAAACTGAGTTTTGGAATTAAGGGGAAGGTCACAAGATGGCAATGGAATAGGAGGAACTTTCTTGAACCTCTCCCAGAACCAAACTGGAAATAAAAATAAAAAGAGGAACATGCACCCAAAAATGAACAACTGAACACTATCTGAAAAAAAAATACTTTTGGCCAAGGATGGGTAGAAACACCCTCAAGACTGGTAGAAAGGGTGGGGATGTGAAAGCAGATGGCCCCACTCACATGGGTAGTGGGCCAAGGTAATAGCATTTTTGTGGGAGCTCCCCATGGAGAGAAGTGAATTCTGGACCCCAGACCAGGCTCCCAAATTGAGTGCCAGTGGTTGGATCAGCCACCAATATAGCATCCAGTGGTAAAAGAAAGGCCATGGGACTTTTGTATATCAGGGAATAATGGAGCCTGCTGGGGGCAACACAAAATCAGTCTTTTTTCTTAAAAAGGACAAAGCACAGGTGTTTTTCTTGCAACAACTGAACTGGGGCTCCACAAAAAAAAAAAGGGGCAGCATGGACTGGAGTTTCCCAAGCAGAGGCTGGAGTGGGAGGCACTGGTGAGAGATGTCGGGGAGTGGCTGCAAGGACATACTGTGCCTGGACATACTGCAGGCAACTAACTTGAGAAAAGCAAGCCCCTCCCAGGGGAAAAACAGTACCCCACCCTGTGGGATACTGTTCACCCAAACCTCTGGAATCTCACTCAGTCCACTCTCTGAAATCCTGCTTGGCTCATGCTGCATCATTTTTTTTCTTTTCCCCCATCCTGCACCTTAACCACTGCTGAGCAGGCAGAAACATACACAGACTCAGGGGGTTTCAGAGACTGGCTTTAGTGTACAGCCATTATATGCACTTTCCTGGGTACCAGACTGGTGCTTCACCCTTATGGGAGAGATATAGAAACATTGTCTTGGTTTTTGGAAGACTGAAATTCTGGGATCTGAAGGCTCCACCCATTGCCTACTAGGGGCTCTGCCCTGACAAGTTCAGGGAAATAATCTAGGACAGACTCAGACATGTGGCTCAGTGGTCAGGGAGCACACCCACCATTTTCCCTGAAGTCTGAATGTACCTCCATGGGAAATCAGGATTCCAACCCCTCTGATTCTGCCAGAAGCCCTCTCATAAACAGTAGAGTCAGCAATTAGTTTAAGACTGACAGCAAGCCAGCAGGCAGAGGCAGATCTTGCAGTGCATTAGGACATTTGCTGACTCACCTGTGGGCCCAGTGCTGATAAAAGTCAGCCTTTAAATGCAGCTTAACCCATCCTGTGTGCAGCCAAACCCAGAGGAGACAGCCGTAAACTGCATTGCTTGTAGCTTCAAACAGGTTGCCAAGGGCTAGACTATTAAAAACTATACTGCAGGGCACACTGGACATTGGCTTACACCAATGTCAGACAACATCAGAGCTGTAGCCTAAGGAAAACCCAGCACTTAGGGAGTAAACTCTGCAGAAACGAATTCCATTTGGTCTTTTTCATTATTTGCATTATTTTTTAATCATAGTCTTATAATTTTTTCTTTTGCTTCTATATTTCTTTTTCTTTCATATCTCTTATTTTTAATTCAGTTTCTTTTGTTTTTGTTTTAGTTTCTTTTCCTTTGTTCTTTTTCCATTTTCCTCTTTATATTCTTTACTCTTATTATTTCTCTTCCTTTTGTCTTCTCATAATCATTTTTCTTTCTTTTGGTCTTCTCATATTTAATTTTTTTATTATTCGATTTCTCTTGCCACTTTTATTATTCTTCGCTCTTTTGTCATGGATTTTGCTGTTGTTGTGGAATGGTCTGCTTGTTTTGTCTTTGTTTTTTTGTGTGTGTTGTTTTGTTTTGTTCTGTGAGTACCTGCACAACAGCATTTAAAACATGGTGGGGCTGAGCCTCTCAGTCAGCCAGGCAGAGGGATGATCCTGCCAATGAACAGGACAACAATCAAGACCCAAGTACAACAGGAGAGACCAAACAAACCATACAAGGGATATACCTAAAGCATCCAGCTCAGGAGATCAAGGAGACTACACCACTGAGTCCCACAAAAATCCTGCCACCTAAGGCCACCTCATGGAAATCAAAGCAGTGTGAAGCACAAATCCATAGAAATACACAAAAAAGACAGCTAAAATGGGGAGACAAAAAAAAAACAACCTCCCAAGAAAAGAATCCCCAGAAAAAGAACCAAATTAAATTGAGGCAAGTAATTTATCAGACATAAAGTTTAAAGTAATGGTTATAAGGATGCTCAGAAAACTTAGAACTACAAGAAACTTGGAACTACATCAACATAAAAAAGGACACAGAAACTATGAATAAGAACCAACTGGAAATGAAGAATGCAATATCTGAAATGACAAACACACTAAAAAAATGAAAAGCAGGCTAGATAAAATGGGGGGTCAAGTCAGCAATTTGGGAGACAAGATAGAAAAAACACCTAGTCAGAGCAACAAAGACAGAAAGACTTAAAAAGAATGAGGATAGCTTCAGAGAGCTTTTGGACAACAAGAAACACAATAATATTCACACAATAGGGACACAAGAAGAAGAAGAAAGTGAGCAAGGGATAGAAAACTGTTTAAAGAAATAATGACAGAAAAATTCCCTAACCTGGTGAAGGAAAATGTCATACAAGTTCAGGAAGGAAAGAGAGTCCCTATCAAGATGAACCCAAAGAGACTCACACCAAGACACATCATAATCAAAACAGCAAAGTTTAAAGACAAAAAGAGAATCTTATAGGCAGCAAGAGAGAAACAGTTACTTAGAAGTGTGCTCCAATAAGGCTGTCAGCTGATTTCTCAACAGAAACGCTACAGGTCAGAAGGGAGTGGCATGAAGTATTCAAAATAATAAAAAGGAAGAAACTGCAACCAAGAATACTCTATCCAGCAAGACTTTCATTAAAAACTGAAGGTGAAACAAAGAGCTTCCCAGGAAAAAAAAACCCAGCAGGTTAAAGGACTAAATTTCCATCAAACCAGCATTGAAAGAGATGCTAAAAGGACTGCTTTAAGAAGAAGAAAAATAGCCCTGGCTGGTGTAGCTCAGTGGATTGAATGCTGGCCTGCAAATGAAAGGGTCACCGGTTGCATTCCCAGTCAGGGCACATGCCTGGGTTGTGGGCCAGGTCCCCAGTTAGGGGTGTGTGAGAGGCAACTGCACATTGCTATTTCTCCCCTTCTATTTCTCCCTCTCTTCCTCCCTAAAAATAAATAAATATGTTTTAAAAGAAGAAGAAATAGAGAAAGGAACACATGCACAGAGGAGGGGGACTGGCCATGAATAAGTACTTATAAACAATAACCGTAACTGTGGAGGTGGAAGATGGTGGTGAAATAGGTGAGAGCTGAGCCCACTCACTTGTGCATCCAACTAGGACACTTAGTGGACCTTCCAAAAACAAAGTGAACAGTCAACAGAATCTAAGATGATATGAAGACTGGAAGCCAAAGTGTGTAGAGGATGCTTCAAAATGGGCAGTAAGTAGGTTTTATATGTAGACAGGGAAAGTCCCTGGACATGGTGCCAGAAACCACAGCTGCCTGTGGGGACAATATCTGAGGAGACTCCAGTCAGGAATAGCAGCTTAGTGGTTCCCTCCATTCCCAGGGTGGGGAATCCACCGACCTGTGCCGAGAGTGACTTTAACGCACAGAGTCACCAGGGAGAAACAGGCTGTACACATGCGCACAGCTGGCATTGTACCCTAACTATGGAGGCAGTTGCCAGACAAGACAGTGCCAGAGATTGGGAATTTTGGCTCCAACTGAATGGAGCATGGGGAAGAGGAGGGCCACAACTGGCCATAACTAAGATGGACTCTTGACTGGCCAGAGAGTTGGAGTGTGTGGAAAGTCAAGCAGTGGTTTGGAGCTACAACAGAAGTGCTTAGAGATACTTGTTTCAAAGGGGGAGCTAAAGTGTGCTGGGCAAGGATCCCATGTACATGTAGCTGTCCAGCCAACAAAGAGGGAGGTTTGTGGGCATGATCTGCTCCCAACCTGTATACCTAGGCAGTGTGATCAAAAGGGTTCAAAGTGAGTTGGTTTCTTAGCCCCAGACCAGCGCAGTGTCACAGAGTGGAGGGTGCAGCCTACAGTGTACTGTGAGAGCAGTGGGCTGAGGACTGTGCACCTGAGGTTAAGTGAAGCCAGCCTGGTCCCCCTACATTGGCAGAACCCCTGGGAAAGGAAGACTGAACCCAGCCTCCCAACTCAGACAAAAGCTGGGAAGATATGCAAAACTGACTGGGCAGGCTTAACAACCTGCAGGGTTAACAACCTGCAGGGGGCTTTTCTGAAAGAGTAGGATAGCAACATTAACATCTCAAAAGGCCCATTTTGCACTCCCCACTAGGTTCCAGGACTGTATTTAATGGAGGCCATCAAAATAGGAATTTAAGAAAGGGTACAACAAGGAGGATTCAGGGCACTGCACAGACTTGGCTCACACCCAGAGCTGCAGACTACACCAAGCAGGAATGAGCTGACATTCTTACAGATTGCCCCCTGGACCATGCAGAATTGACAGCTATTTAATTATAAACTATACATTATTGGAAGTAAACTGGGACAGACTAAGAGAGGAGGTACAGGGGCAGGGGAAACACATCCACAATTTTCCCAGAAGACTGAACAGTGTTTCCCAGAGGAGACACAGAGACCTCACCCTCTTGATTACAACAGAAGTTCCCTCTAGAAGCAGGGGAAGGAGATACAGGTGGTGTTGCCAAAAGTTGAATGACACACCTGGGAACGTTGAGCTGATAGAAAATCAGAGACAGATACAGAAAGGAGTCAGAAGATGAACAATAGCTGAGACAAATTTCACCTCGCTCTTCCTCAGAACTTGTGTTTTTTTCTCTCTTCTTTTTGCTAGCTTCCTTTCATATAACATTTTAATATTTCTTCATTTGCTTCACTCATATTCCAACTAATACTATTCTTGGTCTTTTTTATTTTTTATACAGATTATATATTTTTTCATATTATTTTTATTCAAATCCCACACAACACCCTTCCCTAGTCATACTCCATTTTGCCAACTTCCTGACCTTTCTTACTGTTATTGTAAACTTTATTTTCTCTCACACTATGCCATTTTCCTATACCTTACTCTACTTTTCCTCTATGTAACCTCCCATAAGCACTCTTCTTAAGTAAGCTCACATTCTTTTCCCCCTTTTATAATACTCCTATTTCCTTTCCACCTTTATACACTGTGGCTAGCTGGGCAAAATACTATGGTTATTACTGTACTTCTCCAACAGAACTCCTGCTTGTTCACTATTTATTTGTACTGTAAATCCCATAGGGTACTCTTCCCCTGTCATATTCCATATTGTCTTTCCCGTGCCCCTGATCAGTTGGGTGAGGAATTTTATTTTAATTTCTTTCCCCTCTCTTGATGTGGGCTTCACTGCCTAATCTTACTAGTCTGCCTCCCCAATCCTCTCATAATAATTTTACTTTACTATAGACATCTTATATTCATTTTTCTCTTTTGTATTATATTCTTATTCCCTTTCCCCTTTATTAACTTTCATTCAGCTGTTGCTGCTATTGACTCTGTTGTGGATTCTGCAATTTTGCACTTGTTGGCCCAATAACTTTCTAATTTAACTTCAAACTTCATAGTATACTCTTCCCTATTCTTACTCCATTTTTCCCATACCATTCTGTGTTTTGCTTACATTTTAAATTTTGTTCTCTCCATTTCTTTGCCTCAGTTCTATCCCTGCTCTTATCAATTCTCCCTCCTCTTCTCACTCAAAAACATTTTCCTCCCTTACTCATCTCTTATTCCATTTGATCTATCTTACAATATTCTTTATCTTTATTAATCTTTGCTCAATAGGAGTAGATATTGTTGATGCAGTGGAGGGGTTCCTTTTGCTGGCACAGATTTCATTACCTGGTAATACTCCTTTGTTAACCAATACCTGTACAAAAGCATATAAGACAAGGTGGGAGTTTTGACCACCAATAAGCCAGTTGGAGGGGAGAAGCCACCAACAAGCAAAGCCCAAGTACAACTGTTACAGGGTGCAGCCAAGAGGGGGGACCCCAAATAGGCATTTGAAATGGGGTCCAGAACTCAAGGTGTCCAGGAGATTTTAAGATGTCTTCACCCCTTCCCCCACAGGTGTGAGTTGGGGGAAGGGGCACACAGAGCAAGAACATGCAGGGCAGCTTTGCAGCTAATCCATGGCATGGTCATTTAGCATACCTATAGCCTTTGGCTGGTCACTCAGATATGCTAAATAGCTATGGCCATGCTCAAGGCCAGGGGGATGGAAAGGGACCTCCCCCCCAAGATGGGACCTGGGAGGCAGGTCCCCTGAGTTACAGCACCTGCGTGGGAGCTGGGAGAAGACTGGCTCCATGACATGGGGTGACACCTGCCCAGACCCACGATGGCAACCAGAAAAGCTGGAGAAGACAGCAGATTGAGGGCAAGTGTGCCCAAGTGTAGGAGGAGTCAGAAATGGGGCTTCAGAAGAAGATTGGCGCGGGGGATTTAAACCCAGACACGGCAGCCACTGGGGGAGAACCACGCGGCCTGGACAGAGTGGGGACTCTCCCTTCCCACAGCCCTGAGGGAGAACCATGCAGCTGTAGAAGTGCAGAGAGGACCACAGCCCTGAGAGAGGGGGAACCACACGGCCTTGACAGAGTGGAGACTCCCACAGCCCTGAGAGGAAGAACCAGAGGACTGCCTGAGCCATGGACTTCTATTTCCTTTCCTGAGATATGGTACTCTGGACTGGGCAAAGGGGGAAGGAAGGAAGGACTGTGTGTTTGTGGGTGTTTTTAGGGACTTTAGGATTTTTGATAAAGACATTAGGTCACTACTTGAAGTTTATATAGCATTAAATAAACATTTCCTTTCCTTTTCACAAATCTCTGGCATTGAGAGACGTCTTTCCTAGGGCGGCAGACATAACGGACCCGGGGCCTTTTTTCAATAATAGTATATCGTCCCAGGCCCCCCCTTGTCTGTTCTGTAAACACAACAAGAGAGCCCACACAAATGGAAGAAAGGGCAACCCTAGAACACCCAGACAAGGAGATGAGAGAGACCACTGAGTCCCACAGACTCCTACAACAGAAGTCCACCCCACAAAGACATACAGTCAAAGCAGAGTATCCTGAGACACAGAAACAACAAAAAGAGTTACCTAAAATGGGGAAGACCTCCAATCGAAAGGAATGGAAGAATCCCCAGAAAAAAGAGCAAAATGAAATTGAGGCAAGCAATCTACCAGGCACATTATTAGGAAAAAATCGGTTATAAGGATGCTCAAGTAATTCAGTGACAAGTACAAGGAACAAAGTGGGAAATACAACACCATGAAAAAGGAAATAGAAACTATAAACAAGAACCAGTAAGAAATGAAGAATACAATATCTGAAATTAAAAAAATACACTAGAACAAATTACAAGCAGGCTTGATGAAGCAGAGGATCAAATCAGAAAGCTGAAAGACAAGGTAGAAAAAATAATGCAGTACAGCAATGAAAAAAGACTCAAAAGTTATGAGGATAGTTTAAGGGAACTTCAGACAACATGAAATGGAAGAATATTTGAATCAGAGAAATACCAGAGGAGAAAAATGAGCAAGGGATAGAAAACCTGTATGAAAAAAATGACAGAAAATTTCCATAACTTGGTGAGAGGAAAAACCATGCAAGTTCAGGAAGCACAGAGAGTCCCAGTCAAGATGAACCCAAAGAAGCCTGCTCTAAGACACACCATAATTAAAATGACAAATTTTAAAGACAATGAGAGAATCTTAAAGGCAGCAAGAGAGAAACAGATAGAGCTCCAATAAGGCTAGCAGCTCTTTTCTCAACAGAAACATATCAAGCCAGAAGGAAATGGCAAGAAATATTCCAAGTAATGAAAAGCAAAGATCTACAACCAAGACTACTCTATCCAGCTCAATTAAAATGGAAGGTGAAACAAGGCGTTTCCAGACTAAAGAAGGCTAAAAGAATACACCTCAAACCAGCATTGGAAGACATGCTAAAGGCACTGCTTTAAGAAAATGAAGGTACAGAAAGAGAGAGGACCATAGCTACAAACAAAAAAAATGGCAATGAAAAGTACCTATCAATATCAACCTTAAATGTAAATGGATTATGCTCCATTCAGAAGATATAGGGTAGCTGAATGTATAAGAAAACACAATCTGCATATATGCTGTCTACAAAGGACCCACTTAAGAACAAAAGACCTACACAGGCTGAAAGTAAAGGGTTGGGGAAAAAATTATCTAAGCAAATGGACAGGGAAAAAAAATCAAGGTAGCAATACTTACAGCAGACAGAATAGTTTCAAAACAAAAGCCATAAAAAGAGACAGAGAAGGTCACTTCAAAATACCTAAAGGAAGAATCCATCAAGAAGATATAAACATTGTAAACATATATGCACCGAACATAGGAACAACCAAATATATGAGGAAAATCTTGGAAGACTTCAAGAAAGGATTTTAAACAAAGAATCAACAAACGTACTGTGGCACTGATCAACATGCTAGGTCAAATGGACTTAATGATTTATACAGAACCTGTCACCCCAAAGAAGCAAAATATACATTCTTTTCAAATGCACTTAGACATTATCAAAGGCAGACCATGTGATAAGGCACAAAATAAGCCTCAACAAACTCCAGAAAATTGAAATCATATCAAGCATTTTCTTGAATCATAGTGGCTTGGAACAAGAAACAAACCTCAAGGAAAAAACTCAAAAACAATCAAATCCATGGAGACTGAATAACATGTTATGACACAACCAATGAGTAAACAATGAGATAAAGGAAGAAATAAAAAAATTCTGGAAATGAATGAAAATGAACACATAACAACTCAAGATGTACAGGACACAGCAAAGACAATACTGAGTGAGAAGTTCATAGCAATACAGGCCTACCTTAAAAAGACAGAAAAATTTCAAATGAACAATCTAACCATACATCTTCAAGAATCAGAAACACAACAACAACAACAAATCCCAGAATGAGTAGAGGGAAGGGAATAACCAAGATCAGAGCAGAATTAAATGGCATAGAGACTAAAAGAACAATCCAAAGGATCAATAAATTCATTTTGTTCTTTGAAAAGATAAACAAAATTAACAAGCCCACTACAAGGTCACTATAATAAAAAAAAGTATGGTACTGGCATAAGAATACACATAAACCAATGGAACATAATAGAGAGCCCAGAAATAAACCCATGTCAATGCAGTCAGTTAATATTTGACAAAGTGCAAGAACATAAAATGGAGTAAAAATAGCCTCTTCAACAAATGTTGGTGGGATATCTTGACAAGCACATGCAAAAAAAAATGACACTAGACCACCAACTTACACCATACACACAAAAAAACTAAAGATGGATAAAAAAACTTAAATATAAGTTGTGACACCATAAAAGTCCTAAAGGAGACCCTAGGTAGGAAAATTTCAGATATCCCATACAGCAGTGTTTCCACTGATACATCCCTAGGGCAAGGGATATAAAGGAAAGAATAAGCAAATGGGACTAAATCAAATCAAATAACTTCTTCTTGGTTAAAGAAAAAACCAACAAAATGAAAAGGGAACTAACTGTATGAGAAAACATATTTGCCAATGATAATTCAGACAAGGGGTTCATCTCCAAATATATAAAAAACCCACACAACACCACACCAGAAAGACAAAAAATCCAATTAAAATTGGGCAAAGCACCTGAAGATACACTTCTCCAAGGAGGATATACAGAATACCCATAGACACATGACAAAATGCTCAACATCACTAGCCATCGAAGAGATGCAAAGTAAAACCACAATGAGATACTACTTCACACTGGTCAGAATGGCCATCATTAACAAATTAACGAATAACAAGTGTTGGCAAGGTTGTGGAGAAAAGGGAACCCTAATATACTGTTGGTGGGAATACATACTAGTGCAGCCACTGTGTAAACAGTATGTAATTTCCTCAGAAAACTAAAGATGGAACTTTCTTTCAACCCAGCGATGCTACTGCAGGGACTATACCCTAAGAATCCTGAATCACCAATTCAAAAGAACCTATGCATCCCAATGTTCATAGCAGTGTTATTTACAACACCCAAGTGCTTGAAACAGCCTAAGTGCCCATCAGTACATGAATGGATAAAAAACTGTGGTACATTTATAGAATGGAATAGTTCGCAGCAGAAAGACAGACCTCCTACCCTTCATGACAGCATGGATCGAACTGGAGAGCATTATGCTAAGTGAAGTAAGCCAGGCAGTGAAAGATAAATACCATATGATCTCACCTATAAGTGGAACCTAACCAACAAAACAAACAAATGAGCGAAACAGAACCAGAGACTTAGAAATAAAGAATAAACTGATAGTGACCAGAGGGGAGGGGACTGGGGATAATGGAGGAGAGAAGGGGAAGGGGCAAGCAAAGAAACATGAATAGAGGATTCGTGGGCATAGAGAATGGGGGCAATTAACAGGGTAGGGGTGAGCAATTGGGAAAAAGTTGGGACAATTGTAACTGAACAACAATAAAAAAGGAAAATAATAATATGCATACCTGAAGAAGAAGAGAGGGAGAAGGGAATGGAGGACTATTTCAAACACATAATTGCAAGACATTAACAAATCGACGGAAAGAGTTAGATCCTTGAATGCAAGGCAGAAACAGAACATCTACCACCTCAATCCATATAGACATTCTCCAAGGCATATTATATTAAAACTGTCAAAAATTAATGACAAAGAAAATGTTCTCAAGGCAGCCAGAAAAAATAAGAAAGTAACCTATAAAGGAAAGCTCATTAGGTTAACATCAGATTTCTCAGCAGAAACTCTACAAGCTAGAAGAAAGTGGAACCAAATATTCAAATTACGTAAAGAAATTAGCAGCCAAGAGCTCCTACCCTTCCTGACAGCATGGATGGAACTGGAGAGCATTATGCTAAGTGAAATAAGCCAGGAAGTGAAAGACAAATACCATATGATCTCACCTATAAGTGGAACCTAATGAACAAAACAAACAAGCAAGCAAAATATAACCACAGACAGTTAAATAAAGAACAAGCTGACAGTAGCCAGAGGGAAGGGGGGAGAAGGATAGTGGGGGTAAACAGGGAAAAGGCCATCAAGGAACACGTATAAAGGACACATGCACAAAGCCAAAGGGGTTAGGTTCAAAGGTGGGAGGAGGGGATAGGTGGGGCAGGGGTGTGTGCTGAGGTGAAAATGGAGAAAACTGTGCTTGAACAACAATAAAAAAGATAGATGATAGATAGATAGATAGATAGATAGATAGATAAACAGAAATTACCAGCCAAGAATACAATGAAACCTTGATTCTCAAACTTAATTTGTCCCAGAAGGCTGTTTGAGAAGTGATTTTTTTCAAAAAATGAATCATACAGATGACTGATAATACAGGTATCAGCATGAAAGTTTTGTTGGGTTGAAGACCAAGTTTTGTTCAATAACCACGCCATTTTTTTTCTATGACCAACTTGGTCAGGAACTGAATTATTGTAGATGAGAGATGTTCAAGAACCAAGATTTGACTGTTTATATTCAACAAAGTTTTAGATATAAAGGAGAAGTAATGATTTTTTCAGACATAAAGACGTGGATGAAATTAACTACCAGAAGACCTTAACTTCAGGAAACACTCAACGGAGATACCCTACCTGAAACAAAGAACAAAAAGTCAAAAAAATATGAGTAGGATCACCAACACACTCATAACATAATTTGGCCTATATAGAGAAACCAGAAAAATCTCAAGTAAACTCTTAGCATTACATCTTAAAAAGCTAGAAAAAGAAGAAAAATGCAGCCCAAAGTCAACAGAATAAAGGAAATAATAAAAATTAGAGCATAATTGAACAAAATAGGGAACAAAAAGACTATACAAAAATTAATGCAATAAGCACCTGATTCTTTGAAAAAATTTAATAAAATTGACAAACCTCTGACAAGACTCATTCAGAAAAAAAGACTCAAATAAACAAAGTGATAAATAAAAGAGAAATAACAAAAACATCATAGAAATACAAAAGGATTATACTAGAATATATTGAAAAACTATATGCCACCAAATTCAGTAACCTAGAAGAAGTAGATTAAGTTCCTAGAAATATATAACGTTACTCAACTGAATCATAAATGAGAGTCTAAACTGACCAATGAACAGTGAGGAAACTGGAACAACCATCAAAAACCTCCCCAAAAGTAAAAGTCCAGGACCTTTCAAAAGCAAAAGCCTTTGGTTTTTATCAAAAACAAAAAACAAAACAAACAACAAAAAAAAAAGGTTCAGGATGAAAAGCCAAAGTCTTTGCTAGTGAATTCTACCAAACATACAAAGAAGATTTGATTCCTATCCCAAACTCTTTTAAAACACTGAGTAAGGGGCAATACTTGCTAACTCATTTCATGAGGCCAACATAACCCTGACACCCAAGTATGGCAAGGATAAGACACAAAAAGAAAACTATAAACCAATATCTCTGATTAATACAGATGCAAAACTCCTAAATCAAATACATCGAAAAATTTGAAGATCATGATGAAGGGGTTTCATTCAAGATCCACAAGTGTGATTTGACATATGCAAATTGATCAACATAATATACTATGTTAACAAAAGATAAAAATCATAATTTTATTAATACATTGGAAAAAGAATTTCATAAAATAAACATTGATTTATGATTAAAACACTAAAAAATGGTATAAAAGGCAAGTTCCTTAAGATAATGAAGGCATACATAACAAGCCCTCAGCTAATATCACACTCAATGGTGAAAAACTAAAAGCTTTTCCTCTAAGATCAGGAACAAGACAAGGATGTCCATTCTCACCACTCTTATTCAAGAAAAATGTGGAACTCCTATCCAGAGCAATCAGGCAAGAGAAAGAAATAAAAGGCATGCAAATTAAGAATGAAGAAATGTGTCACTGTTTACAGATGACATGATCCTTTATATTTAAAAAAACCTAAAGACTCGACCGAAAACTTAGAATTACTAAAAAATACTGTAAAGTTGAAAGACACAGAAATATCAATGTACAAAAATCCACTGCTGTCCTATATACTAACAATAAAATTTCAAAAAATGAAATAAATTCCATCTGCAATTGCAACAAATGAATAAAATACTTAGTAACAGACTTAACAAAAATTGTGAAAACAATTGTGTTAATTGTGAAAACTACAAAGTATCATTAAAAGAGATTTAAAAAACACAATGAAATGGAAAGATATTCTGTGCTCATGGATTGGAAGAATAAACATAGTTAAAGTGTCCATATTACTCCCAGCAAATGCACAGATTTAATGCAATCCATATAAAGTCCCAATTACATTTTTTACAGAAATAAAGGGAAAAAATCACGAGATTTGTTTGGAACCACAAAAGACCCCGAATAGCCAAAGCAATCCTGAAAGAAGAGAGAAGGAAAGAAAAGAAAGGAAGGCAGGCAGGCAGGCAGGGAGGAAGCGAGGGAAGGTAGGGGGAAAAAAAAAAAGAGAGGGCAGGGCAGGGCAGGGCAGGGCAGGAAAGAGAAGAGAAGGGAAGAGAAGGAAAGAGAAGAGAAGGAAAGAGAAAAGAAAGAAACATAAGCTGAAGTTTCACACTACCTGACTTCAAACTATACTACAGAGCAACAATAATCAAAACACCATAGTACTGGTAGAAAATCAGATACTCAAACCAATGGAACAAAACTGAAAGCACAGAAATAAAACCACATGTATATAGGCAAATAATTTTTGGCAAAGGAGACAAAAATATATAATGGAGTAAATAAAGAAAGCCTCTTTGATAAATGGTGATAGTAAAATTGAAAAGCCACTTTCAAAAGAATGAAACTAGACCAGTTAGTCTGCATGTACAAAAACTAATTCAAAATGGATCAAAGACCTAAACATAACATCTGAAACAATATATCACAGAGAAAAAAACATAGATATTAAAGTTATATATCTTGGTCATGGAGAACATTTTATGAATTTGACCCCAAAGGCAAGGGAAGTAAAAGCAAAAAATAATGAATGGGACTATAGCAAACTAAAAAGTTTCTGCACAGCAAAAGAAATGCTCAAGGAAACAAAAGGCACTTAACCAAATGGGAGAATATTTGCAAACAACAGCTCCATAAAGGGGTTATTTTCCAAAATATATGAAGAATATACACAGCTCAACACCAATCAACCAAACAATCCAATTTAAAAAAATGGGCAGAGGCCCTGAACAGAAACTTCTCACAAGACATTCAAATGGCCAACAGATATATGAAGAAATACTCAACTTCACTAGCAAAAGCATTTCAAAACTATTGTGAGATACCACCTTAAACCTGTTAGAATGGCTATTATTGAAAACACAAGTAATAAGTGTTGGAGAGATAGTGGAGAAAAAGGAACTCACATTCACTGCTGGTTGGAATGTTGACTGGTGTAGCCACTATAGAAAACAGTATGGAGTTTCCTCAAAAAATTAAGAATACAGTTACCATATGGGTATCTCCTCAACAAATTTGAAAACATTAATTCACAAAAATACATGCACCTCTATAATTATTGCTGCATTATTCATGGTCAGGACATGGAAACAACCAAAGGGTACTTGGATAGATGATTTGATAAAGATGATGTGGTACATATATACAATGGAACATGACTCAGACATACATTTGCAACAACATGGATGGACCTTGAGAATATCATGTTAAGCGAAATAAATTAGAAAACGTTAGGAATCATATGATTTCACTCATATGTGGGATATATGGGGAATTTATAAAACCAGAATTTATGCATACAAAATTGTTTATTTATTCATGCATATTTAAACTTTGGTCACCTTCAAAGTACCCTCCATTTGATGCATTACACTTATCCAGATGTTTTCTCCACTGCTCAACACACTTGTTTTTTTAAAGATTTTATTTATTTATTTTTAGAGAGGGGAGGGAGGGAGAAAGAGAGAGAGAGAAACATCAATGTGCGGTTGCTGGGGGCCGTGGCCTGCAACCCAGGCATGTGCCCTGACTGGGAATCGAACCTGCGGCGCTTTGGTTTGCAGCCTGTGCTCAATCCACTGAGCTACGCCAGCCAGGGCTCAACACACTTTTTGAACTCTTTGATTTTGATGCCTTTTAGTGCTTCTGCTGTTTTTTTTTGTTTGTTTGTTTGTTTGCTTGTTTGTTTCACCTCTTCCACATCAGCAAAATATTTCCCTTTGAGGACTTTTTCCATCTGCGGAAACAACACATTAAAAAATAAGGTTTGTCCAGGGAGATATTGGGTGAATAGGGAGGGTGGGGCATGAGGGTCATGCAGTTTTTGATCAAAAACTGCTGAACACTCAGTGTGGTGTGGGCAGGTGCACTCATAAATCACCCAGCATGAAATGGGCAGATACATTGAATGAGTCTTTAAAAATTCACTCAAGCCAAAACCAGCCTCTCACAATGCCAGCTGGTACACTGATATAGATGGGTTCCCAGAACATTCATCCAGGAGGGGAAACCTGTACTACAAGGGGCCCACTCTCCAAAAGATAATTCCTGTTTTTTTTTGGTGGTACCCCCTTGTAAAACTGAAACTCATAGGCAACAGTATGGTGGTCACCAAAGGGAAGGGATAGGTAGTAAAGGGTAAACGGTTCCAACATATGGTGAAAGCGTTCCAATATATGGCAATGGAAGATGATTTGACTTTAGGTTGTGGGCACACAATGCAATATACAAATGATGTATTATAGAAATGTACACTTAAAACCTACATATTCTTATTAATCAATGTCACCCCCAATAAACTTAATTTAAAAAAAGGACTCATACTACTCAACACCAAAAAACCCCAAACCATTCAATTAAAAAATAGGCAGAGGACCTGAATTAACATTTCTCCAAAGAGGACATACAGATGGCCAATAGACATCTGAAAAAAATGCTCAATGTCACTAATAATCAGAGAAATGAAAATTAAACCACAGTGCCATATCACCTTGCATCTGTCAAAATGGCTATCACCAATAAATCCACAAATGACAAATATTGGTAAAGATATAAAGGAAAGGTAACCCTGGTGCACTGTTGGTAGGAATGCAGATTGGTATAGACACTATAGAAAACAGTATAGAGTTTCCTCAAAAAAATAAAAGTGAAACTGCCTCATGACCCAGTGATTCCACTTTTGGGTATATATCCAAAGAAATCCAAAACACTAATTCAAAGAATGCGTGCACCCTGTTCATTGCAGCATTGTTTACATTAGTCAAACTATGGAAGCAACGTAAGTGTTCATCAATAGATGAGTGGATAAAAGAAACTGTGGTAAATATATACAATGGAATATTAGTTGGCCATAAAAAGAATGCGATCTTACCATTTGTAACTGCATGGATGTGGATGAACTACAAGGGTATTATGCTCAGTTAAATAAATCAGGTAAAGCGAAATACCATTTAATTTCACTTATATGTGGAATCTAAAGAATAAAATTAAATGATCAAATAAAATGGAAACAGACTCATAGACACACAGACAGAACTGGTGATTGACTGAGGTGGTTTGGGGCATTGGGTGAAAAAGTGAATGGAATAAAATACGAATTGGTAGTTAACAAAATAGTCATGGGAATGCACATAAAGCATAGCAAAAATAGTCAATAATAACATGATAAAGATGTATGGTGCCAGTTAAAGTACTGGAAATATTGAGGGAAATACTATGTAAAGTACATGATTAGACAATCACTAAGCTATATACACTTGAGACCAATACAAAATACCATGGAAAGAATGACATAAAAAAATAAAATATTCTGTATAGAGTTTGATTAACATCTAATATTGTATCTAAAGATTCTTCAGTGTACTTCAGTGGGGTGAGAATACAACAAATGCCTCACTGCAACGTTAAAACTGCTTTCAAATTTTGTGACTTACACTAAATACTAATGTAAATCTTGCTCATCAATACTTGGTATGTTTTAATATATAGTATTTTTATTTCATATGGAATAAATGGAATAAGCATTGTTTGGTTTAAATATGCCATGTTCCTCTTTTATCTCTGGCACACTGCTAAATATCTTTGATTTAAGATACACCAATATTTTCTGATCTAGACCAAACTGCAACAACAAATGTTTACTATAATTATCACTTAATTATTTTAATACTTATAAAATATTGTGAGGTCATCACACAAAATTATTGCCTGGTCAACTTTGCTTTTCAAATGATCAAAAAAATGTATAACATTAAGAAAAAACTAGTGTTTAGACTATAGTTTCAATTGTGTATCAGCTTTGGTCTAAGTAATAGTATTTCCTAACAAACATAAATGTAAATTACTTTATAAACTTGTTGGGAACCGTTTTGCCTGGTTTCAGAAGCTGTACCCCCCCCCCCCGCCATGGCTAAGGCTGAGTGAGTGACCATCAGACCATAAGCCACAAAGGAGACAAAGCTATCTCCCTGGCAGGAGCGCCACTTCTGCTCCTTTTTCCATAACTGGCCCCCAATGCTTGATCAGTTAGCCAATGATGGGTAAGATTCCCCAAGGGTGGGGGACAACCTAAGACAGGCACAATTATTGGGAGGCCTCAGGGAAGGACTTGGGGTTCTATAGCAAAAGGGGGTGATGGACCCTCGCCCCTCAGCTTTGACATAGTCTGAGTCCTCATTCTGTCTGCGAGAAGTCTCCTAATCTCTTGGCTGCCTTACTTCCCCTGCCTGACTTAAGCCTGAAACAATGAGAGGGTGGTGCAGCCCTGTGCTGGAAAGGGCAGGTTCCTGGGGGTTCAGGCCTGAGAAAGATGTAAAATCTTGTGAAACCTGCTTTTGATAAGAATGCTCTCATTTAATGGTAAGGGTCTGAGCAGGAAATGAGTTTGTTTCCCAAAGTTTTGTAGCCCATTAGCCATCAGACCCTGACTCAGAATAAGTCCTCATAGTTCTTTGTATGCTATCCATTGTTTGATCCTTACTTCTTGACAATGATTAATGAGCTTTATCTGCATTCCTGTGCAAATTGAAAGCCAATAAAAACCTGTCAAGGCAAGGGTCGGGGTGCTCTCCCCTTGAGAGAGTAGCCGTGCCATTCCTTTTCCTACACAGGACTTGGTAGTCCATGTGAATGTATCTCGTCTCACCAATAACACTGAGGACACTGTGGGCTGGAGCCTGCGTCATAAACTAAGTAGTTGCTCAAAAAAATCACTACTTAAAAAATTTCATTGTTTCATACTTTATAGCTATATATTGCAACCAGTGAATAGGGAAATACTGAAAAAAACAAATTTGTAGTTTCCCTATTTGTCCTAAACTTATGTTTATAGGCCAATTTTTTCTGACTTTACAATCTAGTTGTCCCTACTCATAGCCAAATTCCTTATCAGACTTTAAGTATATTTTATTATGCTATGACAGTTACCCACATTTTCCCCCATTTGCTTCCCTCTGCCCAGTACCTCCCTTCCCTCAAGCAACTCCCACCCCTTACACCACCAGTTCCTGTCCATGGGTGGTGTAAGTTCTTTGGCATCTCCATTTCCTATGCTATTCTTAACATCCCCATCTATTTTGCACCTACAAATTATGCTTAATCCATAATTAAACATAATTTCCCATTATGCTTAATTTCCCTCACCCCCGCCCCTTTCCCCTTCCCAGCTGATAACCTTCCAAATGATCTCCACACTTATTCTGTTCCTGTTCTGGTTTTTTGCTTTTTTTTAGATTCAATTTTAGATAGTTGTGAATTTGTTGCCTTTTTAACGTTCATTGTTTTGGTCTTTTTCTTCTCAAACAAATCCCTTTAACATTTAATGGAATAATGACTTGATGATGATGAACTCCTTTAGTTTTACCTTGTGTGGCAAGCACTTTATCTGTCCTTCCATTCTCAATGACAGCTTTGCTGGATAGAATAATCTAGGTTATAGGTTCTTGCTTTTCACCACATTGAATACTTTTCAATCCCTTCTTGCTTGCAAGTTTGAGAAATCAGCTGATATTCTTATGGAGACTCCTTTGTGTGTAACACTGCTTTTAAGATTCTCTATCTTTAACCTTTGGCATTTTAATTATGATGTGTCTTTGTGAGGTCCTCTTTGGGTCCATCTTGTTTGGACCCAAGTCCAGGAAGCACAGAGATGGAAGCTTCCTGGCCTTGTATGCCTATTTCCTTTGTCAAATTAGGGAAGTTTTCTTTCATTATTTTTTCAAGTTATTTTTTCAAATTTCTTAATTTCTTGCTCTTCCTCTTCTCCTTCTGGCACCCCTATGATTGGGATGTTGCTAGTTTAAAGTTGTCCTAGAGGTTCCTAAGTCTAGCCTCATTTTTTTGTTGTTTTGTTTTTTGAATTCTTATTCCTTCTTTCTGTTCTGGCTGAATGTTTATTTTTTCCTTATGTTCCAAATCATTCATTTGAATCTGTTTCCTTCCCTTCACTATTGATCCCCTGTGGACTTTTCAATTAGTGTAATGTTCATTTCTTCCTTTATGTTTTTGCTGTACTCTGAGTTCTCTGAGCATCCTGATCACCAGTGTTTTGAACTTCACATCTGATAGATTGGTTATCTCTGTTTTGTTAAGTTCTTTTTCTGTGGTTTGGTTTTGTTCTTTCATTTGGGCTATATTTCTCTCAGTCTGGCAGCCTCCCTGTGTTTGTTTCTGTGTATTAGGTAGGGCTGTGTGCCTCCCTGACTTAACACACCTGTTAAGTTGTATAGGACAGACCTTAGGCATTTGTCAGGGTGGGGTGACCCACTTTACCACTTTGTGGCTGTGTGTGTAGGGAAGAATTAGAGAGGAGACAATGCCACTGCCTGGCTTCAGGAGGTGTGCCCTGCCCTCATGATGTTTGGTCACTTCATGCACTTCCCATACGCAACTGGTGCCCTTCCAGCTACTACCCTGGTGGTGAAACCCAAAGTGGGTGGGTTTGCATACACTCGAAGTCTGTGTGGGATCTTTAAGGTGTGAAAATCTGGGAGTTTCTTCAGCCAACTGAACTCCCCCAATTTTTTACAGGCAGAGGTACCTTTCCAGTGCTGGAACCCTGGGCTGTGCAGTCTGGCCTGGGGCTGGAATCACTCACTCCCAAGGTATCCCTTGCAGTTTTTATCAACCTGTTCCACTGTTGCCACTGCCACCTCTCATCACACTGCCCCTCCTGCTCATCTGGACGAATGTGGCTTCATTAAATTCTTGGTTATTGAACTTCAATATAGCCGGATTTTCTGATTGTTCTGCGTGTTGTTTTTGAGGTCTGGTTGTAATTCTTTCTATGGCTGCACAAGGAGGTAAAGCATGTCTACCTACACCTCCATCTTGGCCTCAAGTTACCAGACTTCCAATAATTAATTTTCATTTGTAATAATATTCAACTTGTCTGTTTCTAATGGATAAATCAATAAAAGATTCAATCTTAATTGTTTTGGAGTCATGATGAAAATGGACTCAACCCACAAATAGTCATTTTTTATGACATCAGCTATGTTTTCATTCAAACCTGCCTCAGTTTTTCCTTCCTACTCCTGACACTAATTACTAATTATAAATGTGACTTTTTAAAAATCTTACTGACTCCATTAACAGCCATTAGTAATTATTAACTTAATGAGAATCTTGAAATTGTATCTACTTAAAATTTTAAAGAAAATGTAATTTACAACCAAGTTATTACAATTTCTGCTTAGGATTTCTAAATCTATTCACTCAGCTAAAAATATCTTTAAATATCCCCTATTATGGGGAAGGCACTCTTCTGGGTAACTGTGTACCAGAAATACCAAGATGTGTAAGCATTTGCCTGAAAAAGAGATGACATTCCAGCAGTTTCCAATAGAGATGCTCAAATATTGATGTAATTCCTTTAAACATTTTCTATAAAATATACCTAATCACATTCTTAAAATTAAACAATTTTCTTCTGGCACACATAAAATATTAACTATCACATCACCTATAGAAAGGTAATGTAGAACATTACTTTAAAAGAAACTAAGCACCAAATGTGAAATATAAAAAGGCAGTATCCAAAAGAGCAAATACATTTAAGCCACGATTTACAAATATACAACTACATATAGATTCTAATATTTTACTCAAAATCTGCCTCCTAGTGCACTAAATATAAATGCATTTTAATTAACAATGTCATTTTTTTAAATCATAGAGCTTATGAAAACGCTGGTCTGAAAAGGCTCTTTTCTGTACACTTTCGTATTTATTAAGAGGAGCAAGATAGAAAGTATGCAAAGGTAAAGGTAAGTCCAAGTATCCCAGGGAGGAAGAGTTGAGTCAGAGTAAACCAACGCAAGTAATAGCGTAACTGGAAAGTTATGGAAAAATAATTTAGCTTCTTAATTTATCACATACAAATGTCCATTTTTTAAAAAGATGTTTTTAGAGGGTGGTGCTTTCATGGTTTTAGCAAAATGTTGTGTAACAAAATAGGTCAACATTACATTGAGAAATACCTCCACGTTATCTCTTTAGTGGAACAGAATTTTGCCCTAAAATAATTCTTATCATTTTAAGTAACTCCTTCCTAAACATGATATATAAAATGAAAGCCATAAAAATTACCTATTTCTTAATCCCTCCCATATAATCCCCTCTTTATACTATCAGTTACTGTTTTAAAAACTGGCAGTTTTAACTTAGGATGCCATCTCCTAAGAGTCATTTATAGTTTTTTGTTTCTTTGGGTAGAATTCATCAAACTAGACATTCCAAAGTTTTTAATAAATTAGCTTATCACATTTCTAGCCCAGAACTTTTTTTGTTGTACTTTTATATAAAGTATGTCAAAACATCAGTTTCTGGGCTGTAAAAATGTCTGTTACCTTTTGATATGATTTCTATTACTCTTAATACTTCATAAAGAATGCAGAATATGAGAAGGGACACCTCCCCCCAAAATAATCTTCCAGAGGGCGGGCCCCTTGTAGTATAAGCTTTCCCCATTTGGTGAGCATTCTAGGAATCCATCAGTATCAGTGTACCAGCTGCTGTTGTTGTGAAACACTGCTTTTGGCTTCAGTGATTTTTTGTTGAAGATTCTTTCAACGTGTTTGCTCATTTTATGATGGGTAATTTATGAGTGTAATTGCCCACAACAACTGCGCTGACTGCTCAGCAGTTTTTGACCAAAAACTGCATGACCTCTGTGAGTCTCTCTACCTATTTGACTGATCATGCCCCTAGCAACTTTTTTTTGTTTCCCTGGATGAAAAAAGTCCTCAAAGGGAAATGCTTTGCTGATGTGGAAGAGGGGAAACAAAAAAAATGGCAGAAACACTAGAAGACATCAAAATCATTAAGTTCAAAAACTGTTTTGAGCAGTGGAGAAAATGTCTTGATAGATGTGTTGCATCAAATGGAGAATACTCTGAAAGTGGCTGAAGTTTAAACATGTAAGAATATACAATTTTTATAAACAAATCCTACTTTTTGGGGTGTTCTCTCTCATCTACCTCTATATTTGACTTTCTCAGAGTAAAGACATATACTTTAATAAAAGCTAATTTGCTCAGCATTGGCTCAGAAATTTAAAGGGGGATTTTACTTAACATTAACTTTTTTGTAGCTATAAGTTCGTAATTTTAACATTTGGCTTTTCTGCTATACTTTTTCAGAATAGTATAATAAAACACCGTAATATTTCATTTGGATGATACTGATATAGATACTTAACCAAGAAACTTTCAAATCAACCTGCTACCAACCATGAACTCTAATGCACGGACATTTTTTTTTTACCATCACTTGTAATATACTAAAATATGCAATAACTGTTACTTACACATTACATGGAAAATTATTATTTTTTAAATTTTATTCAAAGCATTAGGAAAATCATATTCAAAACACAGAAATAATCAGACTATAACGACGCTGCATAGATAGTGGAATACAAGTTCCCTGACGCTTAGTGACGTCTTCCTAACTAAAACTTCAGTTTTAAAGTCACCAGTCATAAAATGGTAGAAGCATTATTTTGTGTCTCTGAGGCTGGAGAAATGGCTTTGATGTGAGAAGGGACACCATTTAAACAGCAAAGATTAGATTTTCCCTAATGTAATTATATTCCCGTCTTGCTATTTCCCAGAGATAAAAATTTAGAATGTAAGGATTATTAGAAGGGAATAGGAGGTAAATTAGCTCTTTGAAGATGTCCTGATCTGATTAATGCTTGCTTTAATCAGTCCAAACACTGAATTAGGTTTTAACAATTACAACCACACCATTGCGCTTATCTAAAATTGTTAATATGAATACACTTTTACATAATACATTACATGTATATACCTGTTGTCAATTTTTTTACCTTAACTAAAAAAATTATCACGAAGATTTTAAAATAATGTTCATGCTAGAACTTCAGAACTTTAAATTTATAGAGATCAAGGTAATTTCTGAATACTGAAAATAGACTAAATCAATAAGAAATTGCTAAATTTAAGGATTACTTTTTGAAAAGGAAGATAATTTTTTTTGGAAGGACTTTGTAGCTGAAAACACTGCTCATTAAAAAAACAGACAAAGAAAAAAGTTGCCCTGAGAAAGACACTTAAAATTTTCAGTACTTTCAGAGGCCCCCAACAATTCATGAAGGAGCAACTTTTGGCTCTAGCCTCTTACTACTACCAACATAAAAAATGTTTTGAACTAAACAGTGATTTGTGCTTCCCTGCTACACTGGTAACAAGTTACACCTAGACATCTGAATAGATGGACTATAAGCAAATTTTGCATGCATGACAGGTAAACTTCTTTTTCTTTCCAAAGAAAGAGTTTGTAATTCTTCAAGTGGTTTTGGACTCAAACCTACTGTTCACAAAAATAATCTTCTGTAAGCAAATTCATAGTTTTCTTATAATAGTAAACAAATTATTTGGTCTACAACCTCTAATCTATGAGCAAGTGTTTTATTTCTAATGCAAACATTTCTCAAAGTGCAGTGCTATTTTTAACATCTTTTATGCATTTACAGTCAGAATTTTTTAATCTCCACATATTTTTAATATGAAAGAATGGTTATTCCAAACATCTTACATACCATAATTGAGAGAAGTAAAAGCAAGCTATAGAAGTAACAGGATATTTTTCAAAAATAAGAATATAATGTACAAAAAATGGCAAATTAAGTGATAACTGGTAGTATGAACTCTCGATATACTAATATTCTACTTTGGCTTCCAAATTAAGATTTGACAAGTTTGAAGCCTTGTCCTGTGTCCAGCACAGTAGGAAGAAACCAACTCATTTTTAATCTTTTCAAGCACCTAAAGCAACTTTGGCAAATCCAAAAAAGGTTGAGACCACACAACCAATTTGCCAAATGTACTAATGGATATGTAATACGAGGAAAGTGTAACATCCAGTGCTTGGCCACATCACTTCCTGTTGGCAAATGCAAAGTATAGTCACTCCACTGTTTTGACACACCATACACTGCTTTCACCGTGCGTCCCTTTTCAGTCCAGCAGATGTTATTACTGGAATTGCAGTTATATTCTACCCAGTCTTTTGTAAAGTCGCCCAGCTGTGGTGGGTCAGCTTCTTCAATATCTATTGTCTTTATCATCTCAGCTCCTTGCACTGCAACATACTGGTCATTGATTTTTCTTACTTCTTTCACCCAGGGGGTTGAATTCTCACTGTCTAATACAATAATAAGTCGGGAACAGAAGGAACCATTCTTTTCTCTCCACCATTCTAAAAGTGTGTCAAGGCGCAGTATGTCTCCACCTATAAACAAAAGAAAATTTAATAGAATAATAATTTCTGAAGCCTCTTAATAAGAATTCCCTTTTGCATAAGTGTATTTTCTTTAAATTTGTGAAAGTAAGTATGTGAGTAAAAATATAGAGACTTCATTTCAAAGTATCTTTTCAGAAGATTTTTAAAAAACAAACTTTCAACTTCAGGTTAAAAAACAGCTATCCTTGTTACTTGGATATGCTACAATATATTAAGAAAAATTTTTATAAAGTTAAATTTGGTGAAAAATATATAATTACAAAGGAAAGCTTATATTCTACATCCAAAGCAGCAAATATAGCTTGTTGTCCAAATCCAGCCCATTACCTGTTTTGATATAGACTCAGAGCTGAGAATTGATTTTATATTTTTACATATTTGAAACATCTTTTAAAAAAAAAACAAACAGTACTTGTGATATGGGAAAATTATAGGACATATACATTTAATGTAATTGTTTCCATTAACAACACTAATTTGTATTCTGACTATGTCTGCTTTTCAACTACAGTGGCAGAGTTCAGTAGTTGCAACAGAGACCTTATGGATCACAAAGCCCTTTATAGAATATCTGGCCCTTTACAGAAAAAGTTTACCAATGCTGTTGTGCACCACTGATAAAATAAGGTTACCTATCCTCATTATCTATATAGCTACGGAATGAAAAAGAAAGTTTAGAATGAACTTATTTTAAAATCAATTTTGTACCTGAAAAACAAAGAATTAAAAAGTTTACTCAGAAAAATCTAAAGTAAATAAATCTGACCTAGAAACCTGTCTTACAGCATAGTAGGCTTTCTATCTGGTTCATTGTGGATAGCCGCCCCCCCTCCATTAATTTTGATTTTTAAATGTTACATTAAAGTATTATGTTATTTGTTTCTGGAGTTCTCTTAAATTTCATGGCCACTGCTATATCCTCATCTCACCCTAGTCCTGGCTGTCAGTGGTATACTGATACAATCATCCCAATTCTAGTTATTTATCTTAAGGAAAGAGCAGAGATTAAGACAAATTATTACATATAAAGAGATCTTCTTCCCTCTGCTATCTAAGATAGTGTAAAATCTAAAATATCCAGGGAGAATGGAAATAAACTATAGTAGCAACTCATGCGGGAAGTTTACAGTAAAATATTATTTATAAAGAAATTTTAATGATGAGAAAATCAGCTATAAAATTAGGGAAAAAAACATATGACAGAGAAATGTATCTACAAAAAAGCAGTGGTTATTGTTGGGTGTTTGAATTTCAGGTGGCTTTTGTTATATTTTTCTATGTGTTCCCAAAGTTTTTACATTGAATATGTTGTTTTTGTAATTAGGAAAAAGTTTTAACATTTGTAGTCTACTTGCACAAGATCCTAAACCTAACTTTAGAATACACAGTTCTAGCAAGAGCAACCATCCTCCTTGCTAAACTATCAAAATGTTAATACCAGAATGAGAAAGAATCCTTTATAATTTGTATTATATTAGTAATATAACCTCTGAATCAAGGTACCACATTCTTCATGAATAATTAAATTTCTCTTATTCTTTAGCTCTGTAAATGAAAAACACATGCATATATCTCAGAGGCACTATTTCAACGCATTGTCTCTACATATTACTAATGGATTGCCTCACAAATACTTCCTGAAAATACCTTTTCAAAAATGGTGAAATGTTAACTTTTCTTTTTTATTTTTCTTAATATATTTTATTGATTATGCTATTACAGTTGTCCCATTTCCCCCTTCTCTCCCCTCCACCCTGTACCCCCCCACCCACGTTTCCCCCCTTTAGCTCATGTCCATGTGTCATACTTATGATTTCTTTAGCTTCTACATTTCCCGTACTATTCTTGCCCTCCCCCTATCTGTTTTCAACCTACATTCTATGCTACTTATTCTCTGTACCTTTAACCCCTCTCTCCTCCTCCCACTCCCCTGCTGCTAACCCTCCATGTGCCCTCCATTTCTGTGGTTCTGTTCCTGTTCTAATTGTTTACTTAGTTTCTTTTGGTTTTGCTTTAGGTGTGGTTGTTAATATTTGTGAGTTTGCTGTCCTTTTACTATACATGTTTCTTCTTTATCTTCTTTTCTTAGATAAGTCCCTTTAACATTTCATAAAATAAGGGCTTGGTGATGATGAACTCCTTGAACTTGACCTTATCTGAGAAGCACTTTATCTCCCCTTCCATTCCAAATGAGAGCTTTGCTGGATAGAGCAATCTGGGATGTAGGTCCTTGTCTTTCATGACTTGGAATATTTCTTTCCAGCCCCTTCTTGCCTGTAAGGTCTCTTTAGAGAAATCAGCTGAGAGTCTGATGGGAACTCCTTTGTAGGTTACTGTCCCCTTATCTCTTGCTGCTTCTAGGATTCTCTCCTTCGTTTTTACCTTGGCTAATGTAATTATGATGTGCCTTGGTGTGTTTCTTCTTGGGTCCAACTTCTTTGGGGCTCTCTGAGCTTCTTGGATTTCTTGGAAGACTGTTCCCTTTGCCAGATTGGGGAAGTTCTCTTTTATTAGTTTTTCAAATACGTGCTCAATTTGTTGCTTCTCCCCTTCCGATTCTGGTACCCCTATAATTTGGATACTGGAACGTTTAAAGGTGTCCTGGATGCTCTTAAGCTTTTCCTCGATTTTTTAAATTCTTATTTCATCATGCTTTCCTGCTTGGTTGATTCTATCTTCCTTCTGGTCCACTGTATTGTTTTGAGACTCAGATTTCTTCCTTTCACTATTGGCTCTCCTCCACGTATCTTCCTGCATCTCTTTTATGGTAACCTGCATCCTTTCATCTAAATTGCGCCCAAAATCAACCAATTCCGTGAGCTTTGTGATCACCAGTGTTTTGAACTGTGCATCTGATAGATTGGCTATTTCTTGGTCGCTCAAAAGGATGAGTCTTGGGGGACTGATCTGCTCTGTTGGAAACATGTTTGTCCCTGTCTCTCCTTCCCCCCCCCCCCCTGGTCTGGTCGCTCTTGTTATGGTGGGGGGCAGAGCCTTAGGTGTTCACCAGGGCTGGGCACCCCAGTCGCTAGATTGTGATGTTATATGTGGGGGCGAGGGCGGGAGCGGGGACGGGAGGGAACAATGGTGGCAGTTCCGTTCTCCTGGGCCCAGACCCTTCTTTGGGATCCTGGGCCGTGAGTTCTGCCCTGGTCCACAATCGCTGCTCCACTGGGTCCGCCCTCCACAGCTTGTGTACTCAGGGATCACCGCTGCGTTCTTGCGCCCCGGATGGCTGTCGCGCCGATTTCACGCCAAACTTTCCCCAACCTCCACTCGCTGCCGACCCGTGCCAGCCCCGCGCCAGCCCTGCGCCAGCCCGGCTCGTCTTCTCCTACCAGTCCGGATGAACGGGTCTACTTCAAACTCTTGGCTGTCCGACTTCCATTCAGATAAATCCTCTGTCAGTTCTGGGTGTTATTCTATCTGTAAATTATTGTTGTAAATTATTGTTGTTCTAATCTTGGTTGTGCGAGGAGGTACGGTGCGTCCACCTATTCCTCCATCTTGCCGGAAGTCATCGAAATGTTAACTTTTCGTTATTGTCAATTTTATTAAATTTCTCTAGAGATCACAGAATGACAGATTACAGGAGCCATTATACAAATTCCATCTGCCACAAAACATCACTATCTAACTTGCCTTCTACAACATCAATAAATATTATTCAGCACATTCTACACTAATTCTTATATACAACCTCTTTTAAACTATCTTTTTGTGTTTTATTTTTGTCTGCTTTCTCCTATGAACTGAAGAAAATTCATATGGCTTTTGGCCCAGATACAAAAGCACTTACATTTATCCTAAATAACAGCAATCGAATGCAGTTCAAGTAACTAAGATTGCGTTTTAAAGGCTCTGTTTATCTTTGATAAAGTACTTACAGATTATCTACATATTTTTTCATTTACAAGGTAAGGCAAAAGTAGGTTTTATAGTTCTTACTATGGAAAATAATATACTAATAACTAAGAATAGAAATTCTGTGTTTCATGTACTCACTTTTATAAACCTACTTTTGCCGCATCCTGTATTTCTATTGATCATTACCATCGTGTTTTTTACCCTCAAGCAAAGAGGCAAAAATAGTAGGTTACAAATTATGAAAATCCATAAGTAAGAAGTGTTGGGAACCACCCTGCTGGTTTCAGAGGCTGTAACCCCAGCCAAGGCTAAGGCTGAGGGAGTGACCTTGGACTGTAAGCCACCAAGGAGACAAAAGTTTATCTCCCTGGCAGGAGTGCCGCTTCCACTCCTTTTACTTCATCTATAACTGGCCCCCAATGCTTGGTTGGTTAGCCAATGACGGGTAAGATTCCCCAAAGGGGGGAACGACCTAAGACAAGCAAGATCTCATGAGAGGCCCCCAAGGAAGGACTCTGGGGGCTACAGCAGAAGGGGTGATGTACCCTCACCCCTCCATTTTGACAAAGCCTGAGTCCTCACTGTCTGCAAGAAATCTCCTAATCTCTTGACTGCCTTACTTCCTCTGCCTGACTTAAGCCTGAAACAATGACAGAGGGTGGTGCAGCCCTGTGTTGAAAGGGAGGGTTCTCCAGGTGATCAGGCCTAAGAAAGAATATGTAAAATCCTGTGAAACCTGCTTTGTTTAGAATGCTCTCAATTAAATGATAACCCAAGCAAGAAGTAAGTTTGTTTCTCAAGGTTTTACAGCTCTTTTACTATCTGACCCTGACTCAAAATAGGCCCCCAGAGTTCTTTGTTATCTATTGTTTGATCCTTACTGCCTGGCAATGATTAATGAGCTTTACCTGAATTTCTGTGTAAAGGAACCCAATAAAGCCCATTGAGGAACAGGCTCCTGGCCCTTCTCCTTTGAGAGATCGGCCACCTTTCCTCCCCAGGCAGATCATGTCTTGGTAGACTTATTCTCATCTGTGGTGGCCGGGGAGGGGGGGGGGGTCCCTGCAGGCGGAGCACCCACCGCAAAGAAGACTACATATTCTAAAAAGTACTATGAGTAAAGGTATGGGATAAAGGGCAAATATATTTTTCTTCTCATAATGATATTTGGTTATGGACCTGCTCTTAACTTGCTAACTCAAGTAAAATCCAGTTATGATGTTTCCTGTTTTAAAAGTTTTTAGAAAGGTAACTATTAAAAAATTTCAGAGCTCAGAGCTCTTTGTCACTTGGTTTAACACTACTTCTGAAGTAGAATCAGCCTTTGAAGGCTGTCTGGGGAAGGCTAGGGCAGAAACTGACTGAAAAGACAGCTTAGCCTCTCTGCCTAGTTCAACCTAGATCAACCTAGTTCAACTGGCTTACCAACAAGTAAGCCAGATGCCTAAGGCTGTTAGAGTATATAGGTACTGATTTACTGGACAAAAATCTGTTCCTCGTTTTTTCCCCCTCTACTTTCAACTATAAAGTCTGTGACATAGACAGTTACACAAATAAGAACAAATCTTCATGGCTAATAGAGGAATTCCATGATGGTCAACTTATTGGTGAAAGACTTCAAAAAATATAAATATTCCACAATATAACATTTACCTAAAATACACCGTTACTTTAGAGTTTTTGAGTCTTCACAAATTACTCCTAATTGATAGTGAATAAAAATTTAACAAGATTTACACACACACACACACACAATCCTGGTGTCTATTATTCCTAAGAAAGAAAAGGCTGACACAAATATTAGTAAACTGTACATCTAGAATTTACTTCCAAAGCCATTTTTTAAAAATACTTGAAATAAATTGTAATATTTAAGAAAAATGCATACTTTTTGAAAACTGTTATATTAATAAACCCTTTTCCTAAAAAATACAATAAGCTTACTTTTAAAGTAAGAAGACTTTCTTATGGCCCTGGTGGGGTAGCTCAGTTAGTGAGAGCACGGTCGCATGTGACGAAGTTGAAAGTTTGATACATGGTGAGGGCACATGCAAGAGTCAACCAATGAATGCGTGAATGGGTGGAACAACAAATCAATGTTGCTCTCTCTCTCCCTCTTTCTAAAAATCAATGAAAATATAAAACAAAATTAAAGAAAAAAATGAGATTACTTTTGTATAACACTTAAAAATAACTAAGGACATGCGCATGACCACCAAAATTATGCCTTTATTTTCTATTTCATTTGAAAAGTTTATTATCATAAGTATTATGGTAAATTTTCAACAAACATAATGCTGTTTTTAGATCTGAAATTCTAATTTCTCCAAAGATTTTTAAAGTTACTACAACGTTTTTCTTGTGTTCTGAAGTACATGGAACGCTACACTTACCTAGAATAAAGTAATAAAGGTTAAAGAGTTGTTTTTTATTTTAAGTTATTAAAAAGTTCAGGTCAAGAAAGTAATCTTATAAATTATATTCAAGTAGTTTTTTAAAGATTTTATTTTTATTTATTTTTAGACAGAGGGGAAGGGAGGGATAAAGAGAGGGAAACATCAATGTGTGGTTGCTTCTTATGAGCCCCTCACTGGGGACCTGGCCTGCTACCCAGGCATGTGCCCTGACTGGGAATCGAACAAACAACCCTTTGGTTTGCAGGCCAGTGCTCAATCCACTGAGCCACACCAGCCAGGGCTATGTTCAAGTAGTTTTAATGGTTGAACCATGCTAACAAAAACATCTACTTACCAGAATATGCCATTTCTCTATCCTCATGTTTTTTGCCTTTGGCAGGAACTTGGTACAATAGGGAAAAATATACTTTAGGAGCCAGGCAGATCTGAGATTGAATCAGGGTTCTTCACTTATTAGTAGTATAAGCAATATATGTTATATAACCACTTTTAGCTTTCATTTCATGTTTGAAAAATGTAACTGATAGAGGTGTTACTATTTACCTGAAAGGATGTCAAGTGAGGATTAAATCTAATGTGTATAAAGTGCAAACCATAGGAGCTGTGCTTCAAATGTGCCCAATAAATGTTTGTTATTACTCCTAGACAGCCATCAAGTTGGTCAATATTTATTTAAAGACACAAAAAATTACAAAAATAATTTTCTTTATGATAAAGCCCTGGTTACAAGTCTGGCATGGAGTTATTGAGACCATGATTGTTTAAAGTCATCTCTACTTTAACATCAAGTTTATTTCCTTACTTCTGGAGTTCATGTATTGGCAGTTCTGACTCTGCCCTTCTATAATATTTTGTTTATATTTTCTTTGATCTGAGTATCTATTTCTACTTACATTTTATGGTAGTTTTTTGTATATGTTCTTGGTATAATGTAAAATATTTATGAAAAAAAAAAGGATATAATTATCCCTAAAAGAACTATTCTAATTTAAAATAAAAAATTGTTCTTTTTCACAATTCATTCAATGATTTTATCCATCTACCAATTATTTAAGGATCCCCAACTACATGCCAGGCTACATTCTAGGTGCTAGGCAAATGATTCACAAAGCCTACAGGGTGACTATTCTAGTTGGTGAGAGCAACAAACAAATTTACATATAATATAGAGAGATCTCATTTCTCCCTTGGCAGGGAGATTTAAATTACCCCTTTATTTTATAGATGAGAGAAGTGAAGCTAACAGAAGTTAAGCAACTTCCCTAAAATAACACTATTGTGGCAAATTAGCACCAAAACCAAGGTCTCCCAACCTTAGTGCTTTTCCCATTACCACACATTGCCTGCTGTTTAAAATTTTGTTGAGCTTTCTAACATAAATAAAACCATGCATGTGAAAGACTATTAGAGTCAGCATCTATAACTTTTAGAGACTTAAAAGTACTAATCAAATTAGTTAATCATCTTCTGAAAAGTGTTACTGTATTTAATAATTCTGAAAATACTTTGAAGGGAAAGTGACTGTAAGTCGCAAATCAAACAGATTTTTCTTCCCACAAATATAAGCCATAATTTTCAAAACCTTCGGAGATTGCTAAAATTATGCTATATAGTTATGCTAGAGAAAAGAAAAAACAGTCATATGTTATACTTGGTAAACAGTAAAGTGAAAAAATGAGAATTCTGAAAATTCAATGTTTCAGTGTAAGGATAGATTTCCACAATTGGTATACTGTCACAAAAGTGAAATTGCCAAAGGTGACTTTACCTGCAAGAGCCCACTCTCCTGTACCATGAGTGTGCCCACTGTAATACAAAACATATGTATCGTGTCTAGGTCCATCCACAGTCCGAAGTTCAAGAAAAGCTTTCAGTTTGGAATGTAGAGTATCAAAAGACAGTCCACTTGTAGAATAGTCACATCCATAGGTTTCAATCATATGATATGCAAAAAATCTTTGAATAGCATTGAGCATGCCAGTAGATCTCAAATTTAACTCCTGTACATGTTCGGGTGGAAGAAGTGTTGGTTGTCCATCAGGACTGAAGAAAGAAAAAAAAGGTTATTTTGGTGTTTAAGGAGTATTCCTTCTGTACCATATTTTTATCCTTCATTTATAATTAATTATCTAAAAATTATAATAGTTACTAACTAAATGGCAGGATTTTAAAAAATATCCTTTCTAAAATTCCTAGTGCTAAGATTATGTGTTAAAAGTGGAACTCTAGTTTCTAAAAATATTTCTTATAATAAATATATATATATTTCTTATCAATAAAGCAATAACCAAACTGAAAGTTAGGATAAAAAGATCTCCAAATGTAGACAGTACTACTGTTCTTTGTCCTTTCTTCCTATCTTTTCACCAAATGATTGGTATTAGGCATTTTAAAAACAAAATTATACTAACTCTACCCCCAATGTATTTTGAGAACAAGGGTGGGGACCATCATGAAAACTTTTCTTTCTTGAGAAAAAAATTAATAAAGTATGAAAGCAATATTTTAAATTGTATATTAATTTCTATATTGAAAAGGAGTCTTTATAAAGTTGTGCTCAAGTTTTACTAACCAAAGGTACATAAATTATGAGATATTACCTATTAGTAAATGGCATTTTAATAAATTATTAAAATTTACGTCCAACTGCCATATCTTACTGAACACTAATTGAAGACCTACGTCTACTCCTCAAACAACTGTGAAGTGATACTCTAATAATCAACAAAAGAAAAAAGCCAACAAGGTATAACCAGAGACATTGAAATTAAGAACAATCTAACAATAGCCAGAGGGGAGGGGCAGGAGACAGTGGGGAGAAGAGTTTTCAGGAAAAACTATAAAGGACACATGGACAAAACTAAGGGGGAGGGTGGAATCAAGGGAGAGAGGTGGGTTTGGCTGGGGTGGGTGGGGAGTGATGGGGAGAAAATGCAGACAACTGTAACTGAACAACAATAAACTAATTAAAATCAAAACACTATCCATATTGAGCTGGAAGGGGAGACTCATCAATCCTATCTAGCCAAGGAATTTAAAAAACTACATTCACATAAGACTTTAGCTTTCATTACAACAATACAACATTTTGTTCCATACTCATTTAATAATCACAAAAAAGGAATGTATAAATAAAAATCTAAGAATATAAAACTAAAATGCAAATTACTTTTTCCACATATTCTTCCTGCAGAGTTATCACATATTTCTTTATGGAACCCTTCTAAATCTTTATTTTATTTTTCACGAGAATCTTCAAATTTTTATTAAGCTTTAACATGGAGGAAAAAAATACAAACCAGTCTATCTGAGGTTTTTATGTCACATACTTAAAAATCAGATAAAAACTTTTGGTTTTAAGTTCTCCTCACCCCAAGGAAAGTATGATGAATACTTGCCCATCAGAATTAATTAATGGCAAAGAACTAATTTTTTTCTATTTCAAAGGTACTTAACAATGTTAAAAAAAATAATTAAAATTTGTCAACAATTATAGGTTCAGAGAGATACACCACATATTTGGGAATCAAAAATTATTCTGAAGTGAAACTGATGTCAAATATATGTTTATGCACATACACAAACAAGTATTTACATACACAGACACACACTATACACACATACTTATTTCCAATCTTCTGAATTCTTGGTATCTGTATGACATTATTCAGGGGGCAGGGTGTTTTTATACTCATATTCTCATTAGCTCTTCATAATATTCTTCTGAGATGGGAAGAATAGCTACCATAATTTATATTTTAAATAAAGACAATGAAGTTCAAAGAAGTTATGATTTGCCTAAGGTAACATAGAATCTGGATTTAGGACTCTCAAGTCCAGTGTACATTGTATTACATTTTACCATATTGTTTCACAGGACATTTTCCCAACAAGATTATCCCTTTCTAAAGAAAGGGTAGGATGTTTACTTAGAAAATCCATTAATGTTTCCTGATTTCTAGCAAAATATAAGCTAATCACATTTATCCAAAAGACAATTAAATTGAACCCTGAAGACTATATTCTTACTGAGAGTAAATGCTTTTTAAACATTTGGGATAAGTAAAAAATGCAATAGTATTGTATTTTTAAAATATTATAGTTTTGAAAAACTCATCTATAATTTGCATTTATCATATTGAGAAAATGTTAAGAGTCAAGTAGTTATTACTAATTATTACATTCTAGAATACTGTACCTGCAGAAGTTGGTAGGAATCACAATAGCATATCCAACAGATGTTCCTCCTAAACAATTACCCAATTCATGGAAGAGCCCATGAGCCATGGATTCCAATGGCAAAACAATTAAAAACATGCTCAAGAAGATTCCATTTGCTGGCTAAAAGAAATTTGAAAAATCATGTTTACATAGTGTGTCTGGTTTACGTGTGCATACATATATAGGTGTACGTACATTAATATTTACCCTACATTTTTGGCTACTACTCCCAGAAAGAATAAAAAGGACAATTAATGATCTAAAAACAATTGTGTGTTGAATCAGACAAGAATATATGCATGGGCAATTAACCCTAAATTTATTTCTCAGGTCCTTAGAAGTTGGGACAAAACAAATATGGCACATATTTCCCTAATTTCTAAGAAACATCTCACTCAAAGTAAAAAGAAATACAAAACAAAAACATAGCTACTTAACTGAGTAAAAGCCAGAAAACAAATCTTTCCTGTTAAAACCCACATGCTCTAAATCATTTTTCAAATCACACACTTATTCACTTTATCAGAAAAGATACTTTAGAGAGTGATTTTTTTAATCCTCTGAAAAGTCCACAAATTAAGAGAATAAAATTTTAAACTAAAGATCCTAAAACTATCAAAATGAATTCCATTCTTATATTTAATTGAACTTATAAACAGTTTTCCTTTGAAAAGCTTTAGACTCTGTATAGACTAAATTTAAAACTGCAAAAATATAAAATAAAAAACTAGTTCCAGGCAAGATGGAGGCATAGGTAGAAACCCTTTGCTTCCTCACACAGCCAAAAGGAGGATAACAGTCAATCGAAAATCAATAAACAACCAGAAGTGCCAGAAATTCAAACTGCATGGAACTCTGACAACCAAGGAATTAGTCAACCAGACCAACTAGACCAGTAAGATGCATGGACAGAAAGAACCCACAGCAAGCCATGTGGGGCTGGGCGGGGGGCTGGCTGAGAGAACTCCTGGCGAGGGGGCAGACTTGAGGGCAGGGCTGCCTGAACAGGAAACTGGGACTCAGAGCTCTCTGTGGAGTACAGCGGTTGGCACAGTGAAAGAAACTCCCACACTCACACAAGGGTTCATTGAAAAGTGGGGCTAGAGCTAAGCAGGTGAGCTGCATTGTTCCGTCTCTGGCCCCTCCCCACAGCACTGCTGCATTGCAGCAAGGAGGGTTGCTCTGCCTAGGTGAATATGGAAGGCCCCACCCCCTTACAACTTAACAGAAGCCTGAAGCAAAGAAATAGGGCCAAAATGAAAGAACAGAGCAAACTCAGAAAGAGAGCTAAGAGAAGAGGATGTAGCCAACCTATCTGATGGGAGAGTTTAAAGCCCTGGTAATCAAAATGCTCACAGATCTGAATGAGCTTGGTCGAAACATGAAAGAATAAATGAAAGATACCCAAAATGAAATAAAGCAAAATATTCAGGGAACCCAGTGACAGGAAGGAAACCAGGACTCAAAGCAACGATTTGAAACAAAAGGAAGAAATAATCATCTGACCAGAACAGAATGAAGAAACAAGAATTTAAAAAAAAAAGAAAAAAGAAAAAAAAGAAGAGAAGCTTAGGAACAAATGGAACAACTTTTTTAATTTTTAAAAATACATTTTATTGATTATGCTATCACAGTTGTCCCATTTTCCCCCCTTCACTCCCCTCTGCCCTACATTCCCCCTCCCACCCACCTTCCCCCTCTTCGGTTCATGTCCATGGGTCCTACTTATAAGTTCTTTGACTTCTACATTTCCTATACTATTCTTACCCTCCCCCTGTCTATTTTCTATCTACCATCTATGCTACTTATTCTCTGTAACTTTTCGCCCTCTCTCTCCCTCCCACTCACCTATTGATAACCTTCCATGTGATCTCCATTTCTGTGGTTCTGTTCCTGGTCTAGTTGTTTGCTTAGTTTGCTTTTGTTTGTGTTTTCGGTGTGGTTGTTAATTATTGTGAGTTTGCTGTCATTATACTGTTCATAGTTTTCTATTCAATTTCTTAGGTAAATCCCTTTAACATATTGTATACGGAAAAACGTATTTATACGTTTTACGTTGACTGGTAGTAGAGCTCGCGATAAAAACTACCCGCAAACAATGTGTTAACATTTCATATAATAAGGGCTTGGTGATGAACTCCTTTAACTTGACCTTATCTGGGAAGCACTCTATCTGCCCTTCCATTCTAAATGAAAGCTTTGCTGGATAAAGCAATCCTAGATGTAAGTCCTTGATTTTCATGCTTTGGAATACTTCTTTTCAGCCCCTTCTTGCCTGCAAAGTCTCCTTTGAGAAATCAGCTGACAGTCTGATGGGCACTCCTTTGTAGGTTACTGTCCCCTTATCTCTTGCTGCTTCTAGGATTCTCGCCTTCATTTTTGCCTTGGCTAATGTAATTATGATGTGCCTTGGTGTGTTCCTCCTTGGGTCCAACTTCTTTGGGATTCTCTGAGCTTCCTGGACTTCTGGAAGTCCATTTATTTTGCCAAATTGGGAAAGTTCTCTTTTATTATTTGTTCAAATAACTTTCCCACTTCCTCTTCTTTGCTCTTCCTCTTCTCCTTCTGGTACCCCTATAATTCCGATGTTGGAACATTTCAAGATGTCCTGGAGGTTCCTAAGCCTCTCCTCATTTTTTTGAATTCTTGTTTCTTCTTTTTTTTCTCTGGTTGGATGTTTCTTTCTTCCTTCTGGCCCACACCACTGGTTTGAGTCCCAGTTTCCTTCCCATCACTATTGGTTCCCTGTACATTTTCCTTTATTTCACTTAGCATAGCCTTCATTTTTTCATCTAATTTGAGACCAAATTTAACCAATTCTGTGAGCATCCTGATCACCAGTGCTTTGAACTGTGCATCTGATAGGTTGACTATCTCTTGGTTGCTTAGTGGTATTTGCTGTGGAGTTTTGAGCTGTTCTTCCATTTGGGCCATTTTTTTTGGAGGGGGGGGGTCATGTTGGGCCTGTTATGTATGAGGGGCAGAGCCTCAGGTATTCACTAGGGCTGGGCAACCCAGTCACTGGGTTGTGACACTGTATGTGGGGGCAGGGTCCGAGAGGGAACAATGGTGCTTGCTCAGCTCTCTGTAGGACTTCTGTCCCTTCCACCACTTCCCCCAAGCAAACTGGGCCTTTCTGGTGCTGATTCCCATGTGGGTGGGCTTGTGCACATTCTAGGACCCCATGGGTCTCTCCAACGAACTCTCCTGTGAGGGTGGGAGTCTCTCCCTGAACCTCAACCCACACAGGTGTTTTCAATCTGTGGTTTGGTTTGAGGCTCGATTTCCCAGAGCTGGAGGCCTGGGCTGTACAGTCCATCCCGCTCCCCAGTTGTTTCTCCCAGTTTATCTGCACACAAATGTGGGAATGCCCACTCCACCAGTTGCCACCTTGCTGGTCAGCTGCTGCCTTGTGCACCCCACTCCACAGTCTTCTGCCTTTCTGGGTCCACCAGCAGCCGCCTTGCCCCAAGTCTTCTCCACCCCACTGCCTGTCTCCGTACCTCCTACTGGTCTGGATGAGTGTGTCTTCTTTAACATCTTGGTTGACAGACTTCCATGCATTTCGATTTTCTGTCAATTCTGGGGTTTTTTTTGTTTTTTAAATTGTTGTTGTCCTTTTGCTTGTGCAAGGAGGCACAGTGTGTCTACCTATGCCTCCATCTTGGCCGGAAGTCCTTCTTTGGAACAACTTTAAACATCAAAATATCCAAGTTGTAGGGGTGCCAGAAGGTGAAGAACAAAGTAAAAAACTGAAAAAGTGTTTGAACAAATAATGAAGGAAAACTACCCCAATTTGGCAAAGGAAAGAAACTTCTAGGAAGCTCAGAAAGTCCCAAAAAAGTTGTACCCAAAGAGGAACACACTAAGGCATATCATCATTAAGTTATGCATGGTTAAAGAAAGACAAAGATAGAATCTTAAAAGCAGCAAGAATGAATGAGAGTTACCTACAAAGGAGTGCCCATAAGACTATCAGCTGATTTCACAAAAGAAATCTTATAGGCAAGAAGGGGCTGGAAAGAAGTATTCAAAGTCATGAAAGACAAGCATCTACATTCAAGATTACTCTATCCAGCAAAGCTTTCATTTAGAATGGAAGGGCAGATAGAGTGCTTCCCAGATAAGGTCAAGTTAAAGGAGTTCATCATCACCAAGCCCTTATTATATGAAATATTAAAGGGACTTATCTAAGAAATTGATGAAAATAAAAAACTATGAGAAGTAAATTGACAACAAACTCATAACTATCAACAACTGAATCTAAAAAAAAAAAAAAAAACAATGAGGAGGAGAGAGGAAGATGGCGTCAGGGTAGGAGTGAGCAGATTCAACTCCCCCCTACACATGGGAGAAAATCCTAGCCGATCAACAGAGTAAAAGAGCAAACAGCCAACAGTATCACAGCATAAATGAAAATAAGAGACCAAAAATTGTAACGGAACCGAAAACCAGACAGTAAGGTGAGTGCCTCAGGACAATAAGGTACCAGGGACACACACGGGGTCCAGGGTGGCTGCAGCCCCAGGCCCAGCATGCCAGGTCTGCCTTAGAGTCCTTGGGAGAGAGCCGGAACAACTGTTCCCTCCCCAGCCAAACAAGGTCTAAGCAGCACCAGGAGAAACCTGGTTGCTTAAAGTTGCAGAGAGGGGAATAAGGACTAAGTAGCAAATAGAGAGGGGCTGTGAGCACCTGCGCGCAGAGTTTTGGAGGTCAGCAGAGTTGAGAGTCATGCAGTGATGGGCTCTGACCATGATAGTAACCTGTCTGGCTGGAGAATTGGGCTGTGGCAAAGGCCAGGCCACTGTATGGAATGGCAGGCTTGGGTAGGAGGAATTTCTCCAAAAGAAAAAGTGAAAAGACAGACACTATTTGGGGAATACTCTTGCAGGAATAGCCCCAGCCTCCCCACCACCCAGCTGGGCAGCAATCCTGAGGTTGGGCAGAAGGTTGTTGGGGAAGACCTTGAGCACGCCCACAGCACTGGGAAAGGTGTGCAACCAAGGGACCGAGGTAGCCTGGCCAAGCCTGCGCATGCCCACACCCCAGTCCACAGCGGTAACCGCAGGGAAAGGCCTCAATCCCATATCCAAGTCACAGGGGAGAGGTGGCAAGATAGCTCCTGGGAGAGTGCTTGAGAGGCTGACTAAGTGCAGATCCAGAAGGAAGAAAAGCCATAACAATTGACCCTCAGCCTGATGCAGCCAGCAAGACCAGAAAAACCGGTTTGGCTATTTTGAAACCAAGAGGGTTTTTTATTTTACTCTATTTTTATTTTTTTAACAATTTTTTATTTTTGAATTTTTATTATTTTTTTATCTTTCAATTCCTTTTTCCTCTCCTTCCTTCTTTCTTGTTTCATTCTTGCTTTCTTTCTTGCCAATTTTATCTCTTCTTCCTTCCTTCTACTGCCTTTTTATTGGTAAAAGCCCACAAGAGAGACAAAAAAAAACCCAAAAACGCACCAAAACACATGAAAACCTGGAACTGTGAAAAGACCAGAGTTGGACCCAAAGAAGGGGCTTCCCAACAGCCGAGACAGTGAGAGAAATTTCACTTTGCTATCACAGAGAACCTGCAAGTTATTGCATATTTGTATTATTATTTTTTTCATTATTCTTACATCTTTTATTTTAATAGTATTTTTGTGTTCCTCTTCCTTCTGTATACTCTGCTTTGCCTGGCTGGCTATATTGTATCACTTCACAGGTTTCCCCGATCTCTCTCTCATAGTGTATTGCTAATTTACTGCCCTTCACTTCACTTGTGTTCCATTAGCACACAACTCAATGTCCTATACTCCCTATTCTTGTTATCTAGATCACATAGATTCTGTCCTATGATACTTCCTCTAACATTTTTGTAAATAATAGCTATTTCATACACTTGTAAATACTTCACAAGACCCGTCTCAGATCTTAGCCCTCTTCACTGTTTCCTGAACTATACTACTTTAGTGGTTAACTCTATTCTCTCACACACTACACACCTATTTACTATACTTTACTCTCACCTTACCTCAGAATCTGACCTCTCACAAGCTCACTGCTTTCTAGATCCAATTCACAATCCTTCCCGCCCCAACAAGAACCGTATCTTCCTCCCATCCTTTCTAAAAATCTGCTAGTTGGGTGGAAGACCATGGTTAACACTATACATAGCCAAAGGATCTCCTCTCTCTTCTGTATAGACTGCTACTGTAAATATCATAGAATACTCTCTTGCTCTCTTAAACCATTTTGCCTCCCCACTTCAACTGATCACAAAAGAGTAGGTGGAAGCAGTGAACACCACGATACCCACTAGAACAGGAAACTCAACAACAACAAAGGAACCACCAACAGATAACAACAGAAGAAGATGAAGGAGGGAGTGGAAACCACACAAACCTTAATCCAGGACCTATCTGGAAACACAACTAAATAGTGGAGAAAATACCCAGTACAAACAACTGAACAAGGGCAAGAGAGAATGCTAAAAACCTTGTACACACTGAAGAACCAACTTCAACACAACCTGCCCTCACCAGCACAACAAAATACAAGAGATGGTGGACAAAGTGACCCTCAGTTAACCAGCAGGTGGGAAGGACCCATCAGAGACCCAACAACAATCAAAACCCAAAGACAAACACAGAGCCAACTGAAATGACAGTCCAAGACCAGTGAGCTTGTCTCACAGTGAGCTTGTGAGATTAATGAGACTACACCACTGAATCTCACAGGCTTTCTACCACAGAAGTTCACACCATAAAAACAGGGAGCCAGAACAGATCAATTTAAGAAGCTGAGGTTAACGAAAAGAGTCTCAAAAACAATGGGAAGACAAAGAAACAATCCCCAAATGAAAGGAAAGGAGGAAGCCTCAGAAATAATGCTAAATGAAATAGAAGCAACTCAACTATCAGATATTCAGTTCAAAGCAATGATTATCAGGAAGCTCAATGAGCTCACAGAGAATTGCCAGAAACTACAGGGAAGCTACAATGAACTCACTGCAAACTATATCAACATGAAAAAAGAAATAGAAACTATCAACAAGGGCCAAGAGGAAATGAAGAACACAATTTCTAAACTGAAGAACACAGTAGAAGGAATAAAAAGCAGGATCGATGAAGCAGAAGATTGAATCAGTGAGCTGGAGGACAAAGTAGAAAAAAAACTAGAAAGAGCAAGGAAAGGAAAGGAGGCTCAGAAAGAATGAAGAGGGTTTAAGAGAAATGCAGAACAATATGAAACGTAATAATATCCATATAATAGGAATACCAGAAGGAGAAGAAAAAGCAAGGGATAGAAAACCTATTTGAAAAAGTAATGATGGAAAACTTCCCTCATTTGATGAGAGAAAAAGTCACACAAATCCAGGAAATGCAGACAGTCCCAGTCAAGAGCATCTCAAAGAGGCCCACCGCAGGACACATCATTATTAAAATCGCAAAATGCCAAGACAAAGAGAATCTTAAAGGCAGCAAGGGAGAAACAGGAAGTAGCATATAAGGGAACCCCAATAAGGTTAGCAGCAGACATCTCAATGGAAACGCTCCAAGCCAGAAGAGAATGGCAAGAAAAATTTCAAGTAATGCGAACCAAAGGACTGCAACCAAGGCTATTCTACCCAGCAAGGCTCTCAATAAAGAATAAAGGCCAAATAAGGAGCTTCCCAGACAAAAGGAGTCTAAAAGAATACACTTCCACCAAACCACCTCTGCAAAAGATGCTAACAAGACTGCTTTAAGGAAAGAACGGGAGAGAGAGAGAGAGGAACACAGGTACAAAAAATGGCAATGAATAAGTAAGGACAGGAAGGGAAAGGGAGGGAAAGGGAGAGAGGGGGAGAGAGAGGGAGAGAGAGAGGGAGGGAGGGAGGAAGGGAGGGAGGAACACGGGTACAAAAATGGAAATGAATTAAGTACCTATCGAAAATAACCTTAAACATAAATGGATTAAATACTCCAATTAAAACACATACAATAGCTTAATGAATAAGAAGGCAGGACCACATATATGCTGCCTACAAGAGACCCACCTCAGGATACAAGACACACACAGACTGAAAGTGAAGGACTGGAAACAAATATTCCAAGCAATCGGACAGGAAAAAAAAGCCAGGGTAGCAATACTCGTATCATACAAAATAGATTTAAAAAAAAAAAAAAAACAGGGTCATAAAGAGAGACCCAGAAGGTCACTTCATAATACTCAAGGGAAGAATCCATCAAGAAGACATAAACATTGTAAATATATATGCACCCAACATAGGGGCACCCAAGTACATAAAGAAAATCTTAGAGGACTTCAAGAAAAGATATTGATAGCAATATAATTATAGTAGGGGATGTCAAAAATAGAAAGATATTCCAAACAAAGTATCAACAAAGATATTGTGGCACTGACCAATACCCTAGATGAAATGAACTTAACTGATTATATATAGAGTCCTTCATCCCAAACAAGCTAAATACACATTATTTTCAAATGCACATGAAACATTTTCAAAGACAGATCACATGATAGGACACAAAACAAGCTTCAACAACTTCAAGAACACTGAAATCATACCGAACATTTTCTCCAGCCACAAGGGACTGAAACTAGAAACCAACACCAAGGGAAAAAACCCAAAACACTCAAAATCATGGAGATTGAAGCATGCTACTAAAGAATGAATGGGTCAAGAATGAAATTAGGGAAGAAATCAATAAGCTCCTGGAAACTAACAAAAATGAACTTACAATAACCCAAAACTTATGGGACACAGTGAAGGCAGACCTGAAAGGGAAGTTCATAGAGTTACAGGCCTACCTAAAACAGATAGAAATGTTTTAAACAAACAAACAAACTAACTAACCCTATACCTACAAGAACTTGAGGAACAACAACAAAGCCCAGAGCAAGTAGAAGGAAGGAAATAATCAAGATAAGAGCAGAATTAAATGACATAGAGACAAAAAGCACAATTCTAAGGATCAATGAATCCAGGAGCTGGTTCTATGAAAAGATAAACAAAATCCACAAGCCTTTAAAAGGGCTCATCAAGAAAAAAAGAGAGAGGATCCAAATAAACACAATCAGAAATGAAAGAGGAGAGATTACAACTGATACCAAAGAAATACAAAGGAGTGTAAGAAATTACTACAAAGAACTGTATGCCAAGAAATTTGAAAACCTAGGAGAAATGAACAAATTTCTAGAAAAATATAATCTTCCAAAACTCAATGAAGAAACAGAAAGCCTGAACAGACCAATAACAGCAGATGAAATTGCAGCAGTAATCAAAAAACTCCCAATACACAAAAAGCCCGGGTCCAGATGGTTTCACAGGAGAATTCTAGAAAGCATTAAGGAAGAGCTAACCCCTATCCCTCACAGACTATTTCAAAAAATCCAAAATGATGGAAGACTCCCAAACTCTTTTTATAAAGCCAACAGCATCTTAATCCCAAAACCAGATAAAGACACAAGAAAGAAAGAACACTTCAAGCCAATATGACTGATTAACATACATGCTAAAATCCTCAACAAAATATTGGTAAACCACATCCAGCAATACATTAAAAAGATCAGAAAAGACCAAGTGGGATTCATCCCAGGGATGGAAAGATGGTTCAATATTTACAAATCAGTAAATGTAATACATCACATAAACAAAAACAAAGACAAAATCACATGATCATATCAATAGATGCAGAAAAAGCATTTGATAAGGTACAGCACCCACATATGATGAAAACACTCAGCAAAGTGGGAACAGAGGGAGCATTCCTCAACATAATAAAGGCTATACATGAGAGACCTACAGCCAACATCATACTCAATGGGCAAAAACTAAAATCTCTTCCACTAAGATCAGGAAGAACACAAGGCTGTCCACTTTCACCACTTCTATTCAATATAGTATTGAAAGTTTTAGCCACAGCAATCAGACAAGAAAAAGAAATAAGGCATCCACATCGGAAAGGAGGAAACAAAACTGTCACTGTTTGCAGATGACATGATAGTGTACAGAGAAAATCCTATAGACTGCAACAAAAAACTGCTTGACCTAATAAATGAATTTGGCTAAAGGGCAAGATACAAAGTCAATATCCAGAAATCAAAGGTATTTTTGTATATCAACAATGAAACAGCAGAAGCAGAAATCAAAACAAAAAATATCCCATTCAATATACCAAAAAGAAAAATAAAATACCTTGGAATAAACCTAACCAAAGAGGTAAAAGACCTGTATGCAGAAAACTCACAATACTGAAGAAAGAAATCAATACACAAACAAATGGAAACATACACTGTGTTCATGGATGGGAAGAATTAACATCACAAAAATGTCCATACTACCCAAAGGAATTTACGGATTCAATGCAATACCTATTAAAGTATCAATGGCGTAATTCACAGACATAAAACAAACAGTTCAAAAATTTATATGAAACTATAAACGACTCTGAATAACTGCTGCAATTTTGAGAAAGAAGAGCAAAGTAGGAGGGATCACAATACCTCATACCAAACTCTATTACAAGGCCACTGCAATCAAAACAGCCTGGTACTGACATAAAAACAGGCACATAGACCAATGGAACAGAACAGAAAGCCCAGAAATAATCCCAAGTATCTACAGTTAATTAATATTCAACAAAGGGGGCAGCAACATAAAATGGAGTAACAGTAGCCTCTTCAACAAATGGTGTTGGGAGAACTGGACAGCTACATGCAAAAAAATGAAACTCGAGCAGCAACTTACACCATACTCAAGAATAAATTCATAGTGGATGAAAGATTTAAATATAAGCCGTGACACCATTAAAGTCCTAGAGGAGAACATAGGCAGGAAAATCTCAGCTATTTCATGCAGCAACATCTTTACTGACATGTCCCCTAGAGCAAGAGACATTAAGGAAATAAACAAATGGGATCTCATAAGAATAAAGGGCTTCTGCACAGCTAAAGAAAACAGTATTAAAATAAAAAGAGAACCAACTGTATGGGAAAACATATTTGCCAATGATACCTCAAACAAGGGTTTAATCCCCAAAATATACAAAGAACTTAAATGATTCCACTCTAAGAAGACAAGCAACCCAATTAAAAAATGGGCAAAGGACTTAAACAGACACTTCTCCAAGGAGGACATACAGAGGATCCAGAGACACATGAAAAGATGCTCAATATTGCTAGCTATCAGAGAGATGAAAATTATAACAGAGAGAATGAGATATCACTTCACATAGGTCAGAATGGCCATCATAAACAAAGCAACAAGCAGGAAGTGTTGGAGAGGTTGTGGAGAAGAGGACCCTACTGCACTGTTGGTGGGATTGCAGACTGGTACAACCACTATTGAAAACAGTATGGAATTTTCTAAGAAAACTAAAAATGGTTCTGCCTTTTGACCCAGCAATTCCACTGCTAGGATTATATCCTTTGAACCCTGAAACACCAATCCAAAAGAACCTATGCACCCCAATGTTCATAGCAGCACAATTTACCACAGTCAAGTGTTGGAAGCAACCTAGGTGCCCATCAGTAAATGAACGGATCAAAAAACTATGGTACATTTACACAATGGAATTCTATGCAGCAAAAAGAAAAAAGGAGCTCCTACCCTTTGGGACAGCATGGATAGAACTGGAAAACATTATACTAATTGAAATAAACCAGGAGGTGGAAAACAAATACCATATGATCTCACCTTTAACAGGAACCTAATCAACAAAACAAACAAGCAAAATATAACCAAAGACACAGAAATAGAGAACAGGCTGACAGTGTCGAGAGGCGAGAGGGGCGAGGGGAGGGAATTTCAGGGGAATTTAAGGGGAAAAAGGGAAGGGTTTACAGGAACAAGTATAAAGGACACATGGACAAAAACTGGGGGGCGGGCGGTGGAAATAGGAGGGTTGTGGGGAAGGCTGGGTGGGTGGGCTGGGATGGGAGTAAAAGATAGAAAATTGTACTTGAACAACAATTAAAATAAAAATTAAAAAAAAAACAATGAAAACAAAAACTAAGCAAACAACTAGAACAGAAACAAAATCAGAGAAATGGGTATCACATAGAGGGTTTTCAGTGTGGGGGGAGAGGAATACAGGGGAAAATGTTCAGGGAACAAGCAGCATAACTGGTAGGCAGCAAGGAGGGGGGTAGGCAGTAATAGAGGGAGAGGTCAAAAATAGGATAGGAAACAGAACTCACATGTATAACCCATGGACATAAACTAAGGGGGAGTAATGCTGGAGGCTTGGGGGTGCAGGGTGAAATGGGGTAAAGGTGAAAAAATTGGGAAAACTGTAATAGCATAATCAATAAAATATACTTTAAGAATATATGAAATAAAGGAAGAAAATTTAAACATCCAAAAGCAGATTAGAGAAAAAGAGGCACTAGAAATATTAAAAAGAGGAGGCAAGATTAGGTAGTAACTACAATAAAGGATCAGAAAAAAAAGGACCCATTCAGTGTAAAGAAAAGAAGGATGCACCTTCTATTCTTTACAATTTTCAGTGTGAAAATAGAAGGATGATAGTTATTCAGTCCTGATTTATATCTTTGCAATGGTGATACTATCCTATATTCTGTGTTGTTACTGTACATATTACAGTCATGTGCCAATGTGCATGAAGACAAATTTTTTAGCTACAATAAGGAGATTTATTTGATTAAAATTTAATAAAAAAACAGAAAACGGATTCCCATAATAGAAAAATGGATTTAAGGTCCTATATCTGGTACATTCTGTAATCAATTACATCAATAATACAGTACATGACCAATTTAGAAACATTAAAAAATACAAGTAAGTAAACTTCTTTACTTACTTGTATTTTTTAATGTTTATGTCATTCAAATTATGGAAGGTACCATCATCCACACACAGGTACTACCTTCTTAAAATATTTACAGGCTTCATACAATGTATGTTCACAAATATATATATATGTTTATATTTTTTTCCAAAGTGGGATATATAATGTTCTATAAACAAATAGGATTGCACCAAATTAAAAGGGTTGTGGACATCGGAGGAAACCGTCAACAAAACAAAAAAAATGACTTACTGAAAGGAAAAATGTATTTGCTAGTGAGAAATCTAATAAGGGGTTAATCTCCAAAATTGATAAAGACCTCACATGACTCCACACAGACACAAGAGAAAAATGGGTAGAGGACCTTAACAGATACTTCTCTAAAAAATACATACACATGGCCAATAAATGTATGAAAAGATGCCCCAAATCACTAATAATCAGAGAAATGCAAATTGAAACCTCAATGATATATCACCTTACAGGTGTCAAAATGGCTACACCAAAAAAATCAACAAATCCAAAGTGTTGGGAGGATATAAGGAAAAGGAAACCCTAATGCACTGTTGGTGGGAATGCAAATTGATGCAGTCACTATGGGAAACAGTATGGAGGTCCCCTCCCCCCCCGCCAAAAAAAAAATGGAACAGCCTTATGACCTAACGATTCTACTTCTGATTATATAGCTAAAGAAATTCCAAACACTAATTCAAAAGTATATATGCACCTTTTATGTTCACTGAAGCATTATTCATGAGACCCATGATATGGAGGCAACTCTCATGACCACAAATAGACCAATGGATGAAAAAGTGGTGGTTACAATGAAGTATTACTCAGTCATAAAAACAAATGAAATCTTACCATTTGTGATTGCATGGGTGGACCTAGAAGGTATTATGCTAAGTGAAATAAGTAGGACAAAGAAGGACAAATACAATATGTTTTCACTTACTTGTGGAATCTAAAGAACAAAATAAATGAACAAACAAAATAGACTCATAGATACAGAATGTGGATGGGTGGTTGGCAGAGGGGCGAGGAGTTAGGGGATTGGGAAAGGAGGTCAAGGAATTACAAAGAACAAATTGGCAGTTACAAAATAGTCACAAAGATGTAAGGTACAGCACAAGGAATCTCATCATTAATAATGTTGTGATAGCTGTGTATATTGCCAGGTGGGTACTGGAAATATCAAGGGGAACACTTTGTAAAGTATATGACTCCTAATCACTATGCTATATACCTGAAACTAATATAAAATTATAAGTAAACTGTAATTGAAAAAGACAAAATACAAATAATAACAATAATATTGTAATAACTATGTCTAATGCCAGGTAGGTACTTGAAATATCAGTGAATGCTTTGTAAAAATATTAAATTGTCTAACCAATATGCTATATACTTGAAACTAATACAAAATAATCTGAATATAAATTGTAATTGAAAAATAAAATTAGAAAAAATGACACCAGTGGTGGAAGTAACTGAAGTTATGAAACCAAACAAGAAAAGTGGAGCCCAACAATGTAACTCAACTGCTGCAATCTCATGATAAACTTGAATGGATGAGGTGTTCCCTCTTACAGATAAACAAAGAAAGTGGTTCCTTGATATGGAATCTACTTACTGGTGAAGATTCAGTGAAGACTGTTGAAATAACAACAAAAGATTAGAATATTACATAAACTTAATTATAAAGAGGTGGCAGGATTTCAGAGGACTGACTCCAATTTTGAAAGAAGTTCCACTGTAGGTAAGATGCTATAAAAAGAGCACTGTATGCTACAAAGAAATCATTTGTGAAAGGAAGTCAATCAATGTGGCAAACTTAATTATTGTCATATTTTAAGAAATAGCCACCACCCAACCTTCAGCAACCACCCCTCTGATCAGACATCAACATCAAGGTAAGACCCTCCACCTGCAAAAATGTGTAACTTGCTTAAGGCTCAGATGATAGCATTTTTAGCAATAAATTATTTTTACCTAAGGTACATACATTGTTTTTCATGATATAATCCTACTGCACACTCAATAGACTACATTATAGTGTAAACATAACTTTTATATGCACTGGGAAACCAAAAAATTTGTGACTCACTTTACTGTGATACTCATTTCATTGCAGTAGTCTGGAACTGAACCTATGGTATCTCCAAGGTAGGCCTGTACCTTTCCCCTCTGTGACTCCTGTGATGCTGTTTTTGCTTAATGTAAGTTCCTAAATGTAATGTAGTATTTTGTGTCTTATTAAAGAAATTTCCAGACTTCCGGCAAGATGGAGGCATAGGTGGACGCACTGTACCTCCACGCACAACCAAGATTAGAACAACAACAATTTAGAGCCAGAATAACACCTAGAACTGACAGAGAATTTATCTGAATGGAAGTCGGACACCCAAGAAGTTGAAGTAGACCCTATCATCCAGACCGGTAGGAAGGGTGGAGAGGAGGAGACAGGCGCAGGGCGCGGGGCTCGGAGATCGGGGAGAGCTGGGCGCATAAGGCAACCAGGAGCACGTAAGCTTTCTGGCACGCAGCAGTGTACCCTGAATACACAAGCGGCGGCTGGCAGACCCAGTGAGGCAGCACTGTGGACTAGAGCAGAGTGCGCAACCCAGGATCCCAGAGAAAGGACGGAGATCCCAGGAGAACGGAGCTACTGCCATTGTTCCCTCCCGCCCCCGCACCTGCCCCCACGCCCGTCCCCAGCCCCACCTACAACGTCACAATCTAGCGACTGGGGAGCCCAGCCCAGGGGAACACCTAAGGCTCCACCCCTCACTGGAACAGGAGCAACCAGACCCAGAAAAAAAAAAATATTAAAAAAAAGGAGAGAGAGACATGTGTCCAACAGAAGAACAGATCAGTCCCCCAGGACTCATCCTTTTGAGCGACCAAGAAATAGCCAATCTATCAGATGCACAGTTCAAAACACTGGTGATCAGGAAGCTCACAGAATTGGTTGATATTGGGCGCAAATTAGATGAACAAATGCAGGTTACCATAAAAGAGATGAAGGAAGATGCACGAAGAACCAAAAGTGAAGGGAAGGAAACTGGGACTCAAAACAATAGAGTGGACCAGAAAGAAGAAAAAAACAATCAAGCAGGAAAGAATGAAGAAATAAGAATTCAAAAAAAAAAACAAGGAGAAGCTTAGGAACCTCCAGGACATCTTTAAATGTTCCAACATCCAAATTATAGGGGTACCAGAATCGGAAGGGGAGAAGCAACAAATTGAGCACGTATTTGAACAACTAATGAAGGAGAACTTCCCCATTCTGGCAAAAGAAATAGACTTCCAAGAAATCCAGGAAGCTCAGAGGGCCCCAAAGAAGTTGGACCCAAGAAGAAACACACCAAGGCACATCATAATTACATTAGCCAAGGTAAAAATGAAGGAGAGAATCCTAGAAGCAGCAAGAAATAAGGGGACAGTAACCTACAAAGGAGTTCCCATCAGACTCTCAGCTGATTTCTCAAAAGAGACCTTGCAGGCAAGAAGAGGCTGCAAAGAAGTATGCCAAGTCATGAAAGACAAGGACCTACATCCCAGATTGCTCTATCCAGCAAAGCTTTCATTTAGAATGGAAGGGCAGATAAAGTGCTTCTCAGATAAGGTCAAGTTCAAGGAGTTCATCATCACCAAGCCCTTATTTTATGAAATGTTAAAGGGACTTATCTAAGAAAAGAAGATAAAGAAAAAACACGTATAGTAAAAGGACAGCAAACTCACAATTATTAACAACCACACCTAAAGCAAAACCAAAAGAAACTAAGCGAACAACTAGAACAGGAACAGAACCACAGAAATGGAGATCACATGGAGGGTTAGCCAACAGGGGAGTGGGAGGAGGAGAGAGGGGGAAAAGGTATAGAGAATAAGTAGCATAGAATGTAGGTTGAAAATAGATAGGGGGAGGGTAAGAATAGTATGGGAAATGTAGAAGCTAAAGGAATCATAAGTATGATACATGGACTTTCTATAAAAGAAAGACTTCTAACAAAAAAACTGCTGATTTAAGATCAAAATTGTATACTCACAACAAAAAAGTTCACTACCTCCTCCTAGCCAGTGTTGCTTAGTTGATTGGATTATCATCCTGTACAACTAAAGGTCACAGGTTCAATTCCCGGTCAGGTTACATATCTACATTAAGGGTTGATCCCCAGTTGGGGCACATGTGAGAGGCAATCAATTGATCAAGGTTTCTTACATCAATGTTTTTCTCCTGTTATCTAAAATCAATGAGGATTAAAAATAAAAATGAAAAGTAAAAATAAATAAAAACTTCACTAACTCATATGCAAAGGCAGAGGAACAATGCATCAAATACCATGAAAAAACAAGGTAAAATGGTAATGCACACATAATAAATGACAATCTCCAGAGACCAAACTCAGTCATGGAAGACTAATTAAAATGACAGAGAATTTAAGACTATAGTTATGAAGAAATGCAATGAGCTACAAGAACAACCAGAAAGGTAGTTCAGTGAGCTCAGGAATAAAATCAATGAACAAAAGGAATACATTATTAAGAGTGAATCTATAAAAAGAGGAACCAAACACAAATTCTGGTACTGAAAAACTCAAATAAATGACAAGAAGAATGCATTAGGAAGCACTGGAAAAAAGAACAGACCAAGATGGAAGAGAGAATTAGTGAGTTCAAAAATAGAAATCTAGAAATGATTCAGGTGGAAGAATAGAGAGAACTAAGAGTAAAAAATAAATAAATAAACAACAACAACAAAAAACCTCTACCAGAATTTTCTGACTCCATTAGAAGAGAAACATTAAGGATAACAGATATCCCAGGAAAAAAAAGTGAATGGAGTCTATTCAAAGCAATAGTTGATGAGAACATTCCAATCTCAGAAAGTAAGCTGGACATTTGAATATAAGAATCTAACACCTTATTATCTCAATGCAAAAATAAAACCCAATTAGATTATTATCAGATTTCTCAGGAAAAACCTACAGGGCCAGGAGAAAGTGAAATGATACATTTAAAATGTGGAAAGAGAGAAAGCCATCAGCCAAGAATAATATACCCAGCGAAGTTATTCTTTACATATGAAGGACAAATAAAGGCTTTCCAAGACAGGCAAAAGTGATAAAATTTACCAACACAAGACCTGAACAAGAAATGTTGACAGTAGCTCCACTACCTGAAACAAAAGGTTACAAGTATACAAAACTCTTAAGTATGGTGTGACAGACAAAAGCAAAAAACTGCAACTCTATTTCAGAATAGGGTTATTAGAAAATTATAACACAAATGTTTTAAAAACATTAAGAATAACTGTAACTATTACAATTTAGTAACAACATAAAAAGGGGATAATCTGTGACAATAAAAGGGGAAGAAGAAAAAACTGAACTTGTATAGGTGTATGAAGATGCTATCAGAAGGAAAAACTACTTTATCTATGAGACATTTTATATAAACCTCATAGCAACCACAAAACAAAAATCCAGAGCTGAGACACAAATTTTTTTTAAATGTAGGGAAACAGAAAAATAGCATAGAAAACCACCAATCTAAAGTAGCAGAGATAAACATACAGAAAAACAATGGAGATACAGAGCAACCATAAAGCAACAGATGAAATGGCTGAAGTTCTCACATATCAATAACAACCCTAAATGAAAAGAGAATGACCTCACCAACTGAAAGGCAAACAGTAGGTAGATGGATTCAGAAGGAAAAAAAAAAAAAAGGACTCCCTGCCAAGATGGAGGCGTAGGTAGACATACTGTGCCTCCTCCCACAACCAAGATAGGGACAACAATTCAGAAACAGAATAACAACCAGAACTGACAGAAAATTGAACTGTATGGAAGTCGGACAACCGAGGAGTTAAAATAAACTCGTTCATTCAGACCAGTAGGAGGGGCGGAGAGGGGTAACGGCACAAAAAGCGGTGGCACCGAGTGCATAACACATCCTGAGTGCTCAAGACTGCAGCGGGCGGACCCTGGGCATGCAGGTGGAGGCCAGAAGACCCCAGGCGAGCGGTGGCAACCAGCAGACCCAGCAAGGCTGCAATTGTTAAGTGAGGCACTGCACACAACCCAGGGTCCCAGTGCCCAGAAACAGAGCCTCAAACCACAGATTGAAAACACCTGTGGGGGTTGAGGTTCAGGGAGAGACTCCCACCCTCACAAGAGAGTTCGTTGGAGAGACCCATAGGGTCCAAGAATGTGCACAAGCCCACCCACATGGGAATCAGCACCAGAAAGGCCCAGTTTGCTTGGGGGAAGTGGTGGAAGGGACTGAAGTCCTACAGAGAGCTGACCAAGCACCATTGTTCCTTCCTGGACCCCGCCCCCCATACAGTGTCACAACCCAGTGACTGGTGAACACCTGAGGCTCTGCCCCACATACATAACAGGCCTGACATGACCCCCCACCCCAAAAAAATGGCCCACATGGAAGAACAGCTCAAAACTCCACAGCAAATACCACTAAGCAACCAAGAGATAGTCAACCTATCAGATGCACAGTTCAAAGCACTGGTGATCAGGATGCTCACAGAATTGGTTGAATTTGGTCTCAAATTAGACAAAAAAAATGAAGGCTATGCTGAGTGAAATAAAGGAAAATGTACAGGGAACCAATAGTGATGGGAAGGAAACTGGGACTCAAACCAGTGGTGTGGGCCAGAAAGAAGAAAGAAAAAAATGCCAACCAGAAAAAAATCCAACCAGAAAAAAAATGAAGAAACAAGAATTCAAAAAAATGAGGAGAGGCTTAGGAACCTCCGGGACATCTTGAAATGTTCCAACATCGGAATTATAGGGGTACCAGAAGGAGAAGAGGAAGAGCAACAAGTGGAAAAGTTATTTTAACAAATAATAAAAGAGAACTTTCCCAATTTGGCAAAAGAAATGGACTTCCAGGAAGTCCAGGAAGCTCAGAGAATCCCAAAGTAGTTGGACCCAAGAAGAAAGACACCAAGGCACATCATAATTACATTAGCCAAGGCAAAAATGAAGGCGAGAATCCTAGAAGCAGCAAGAGATAAGGGGACAGTAACCTACAAAGGAGTGCCCATCAGACTCTCAGCTGATTTCTCAAAGGAGACCTTGCAGGCAAGAAGGGGCTGCAAAGAAGTATTCCAAGTCATGAAAGACAAGGACCTACATCCCAGATTGCTCTATCCAGCAAAGCTTTCATTTAGAATGGAAGGGCAGATAAAGTGCTTCTCAGATAAGGTCAAGTTCAAGGAGTTCATCATCACCAAGCCCTGATTATATGAAATGTTAAAGGAACTTATCCAAGAAAAAAAAGACAAAAAACATGTATAGTAAAATGACAGCAAACTCACAATTATTAACAACCACACCTAAAACAAAAACAAACTAAGCAAACAACTAGAACAGGAACAAAACCACATAATAGGAGATCATATGGAGGGTCAGCAATAGGGGAGTGGGAGGAGGAGTGAGGGAGAGAAGATACGGAGAATTAGTAGCATAGATGGTAGATAGAAAATAGATAGGAGGGCAAGAGTAGTATGGGAAATGTAGAAGCTAAAGAACTTAGGACACATGGGCATCAACTAAAGAGGGGAATGTGGGTGGAAGAGAGTGTGCTGGGTGGAGAGGAATGAATGGGGGCTAATGGGACAACTGTAATAGCATAATCAATAAAATATATTTTTTAAAAAAAGACGACTATATGCTGCCTTCAGGAGAACCATCGTAGTTCCAAAGACAAATACAACCTCAAAGTGAAGGGGTAAATGGTATTATGTACCATTTACATAATACTTCATGTAAATGGTAACCACAAAAAAAATAGGTGTAGCCATACTTATATAGAATAGATTTCAAGGCACAAAGGCAATAAGATACAAAAATGGACATTTTATATGATGAAGGGGATAATCCATCAAGAAGACATGACACTTGAATGTACATATACTCAACCTAGGAGCACCAAAACATATAAAGAAATTATAAACATATGTAAAGGGAGAAATTGACAGTTTAATAACAGTAAGGGACTTTAATACCCTACTTATTGTACATTAATGGGTAAAATCATCCAGACACAATCCCCTGGGAAATGTTGGCCTTAAATGACACATTACATGACATAACATTAATAGATATAAATAGAACTTTCCTTTTTTAACATAAAGCAGAATATGCATTCTTTTTAAGTGTACATGGAACATTCCGAAGGGCAAACAATTATGTTGGGATACAAAACAAGTCTCAATAAACTTAAGAAGACTGAAATCATATCCAGCATCTATTCCAATAACAACTATGAAAATAGAAATCATCCCAAAAAGAAAGATGGAAAAATCACAAATATTTGCAGATTAAACATTCTACTGAACTACTGGGTCAAAGAAGAAATAAAAGAAGAAACCAAAAGCTTTGCAGAGACAAATAAAAATAAAAATAAAATACTATACATACCAACAATTTTGGAATGCAGCAAAAGCGGTACTAAGAGGGATGTTTATAGTAACATAGGTTACCTCAAGAAACAAGAAATACCTCAAATAAACAGTCTAAGAGTATACTTTAAGGAACAAGAAAAAAGAAAAACAAATGAGCTCAAAGTCAGTAGAAGGGGAATACAAAAATCAGAGAGAAAAATAAAGAGAATTTTATTTAAAAGACTTTAAAAAATATTGAAAAGAGCTGGTTTTTGAAAAGATAAAAAAATTGACAAACTTCTAACTAGACTCATTAAGTACCAGAGAAATAATTCAAATAAATGAGAAATGGAAAAAAAAGTTACAAAAGATATCACAGAATAAAAATAATTATTTAATACGACTAAGAAAGGCTATATGCCATCGAATTGACCATCTAGAAGAAATGGACAAATTCTCAGAAACTTCCTGCAGTGAATCATGAAGAATTTGAAAACTTGAACAGATGAATTACTACTAGTAAGACTACTGAAAAAAGATTAGGCAAAAACCTTCTTAAACAAAAGCCCAGGACTAAATGGCTTCACTGGTGAATTCTACCAAACGTTCAACAAACACTTAATACCCACCCTTTTCAAATTCTTCCAAAAACCTGAAGAGGAGTGAATGCTTTCTAATGCATTTTACAAGGCCAACATTATGTTGCTACCAAAACCTGGCAAGGACATCACAAAAACAAAAAACTACAGGCCAATATTTATGCTGAAATACACATGAAAATCCTCAACACATTACTAGTAAGTGGAATACTACCATACATTAAAAGGATCATATACCACAATCAAACACAATTAATTCCAGTGATGCAAATATGGTTCAACATCTGCAAATCAATCAACATGGCTTACCACATTAACAAAATAAGAAATACAAATCATACAATCATCTCACTAGAAAAAAAAAAGCATTTGACAAGCTACATCATTCATGATAATTACTTTGAATAAAAAGAGTATAGAATTAACCTCAACATAATTAAGGCCTTATAAGACAAACCACTCATCTAACAACATATTCAATGGTAAAAACCTGGAAGCATTTCCTCTAAGATAAGGAACAAGAGAAACACAAGGATGCCCACTCTTGACACTGTTATTTGACATAGCACTGGAAATCTTAGCCAAAGCAACTAGGCAAGAAAGAGAAATAAAATATATCCAAACTGGGAAAGAAAAAGTAAACCAGTCACTATTTACAGATAACATGATTTTTTATAGAGAAAAATATTAAAGACTCCACCAGAAAACTGTTAGAAATAATAAATGAGTACATTAATGTCACAGCATACAAAGTCAATATACAAAAATATGATGCATCTGCATATACTAACAACAAAATTTTAGAAAGAGAAATGAAAATTCCACATATAATCACACAAAAAAAACCTAGGAATAACTTAAAGGAATTAAAGGACCTATACACTGAAAACTACTAAGCATGGTAAAAGAAACTAAAGAGACATACAGAAATGGAAAGACATTCCATGATCATCAACCTGAAGAACTGACAATGTTAAAATGTCCATATTACCAAAACTAAGCTACAGATTTAATGCAATACCTATCAAAATCTGAAGGACATTTGTCAAAGAAATAGAACAAAAAAAGTCCTCAAATTTGTACAGAACCACAAAAGACCCTGAACTACCAAAGCAATCCAGAGAAGAACAAAAACCAAATGTATCACACTCCCCAATTCGAAACTATACTACCGCTCTGGCTGGCATAGCTCAGTGGATTGAGCGTGGGCTGCGAACCAAAGCATCACAGGTTCGATTCCCAGTCAGGGCACATGCCTGGGTTGCAGGCCATGGCCCCCAGCAACTGCACATTGATGTCTCTGTCTCTGTCTCTCTCTCCCCTCTCTAAAAAATAAATGAATAAAATCTTTAATTAAAAAGAAAGAAAGAAACTACACTACCAAACTAAAGGAATTAAAACACCCATAGACACAGACAACCGTGTGGTGATGGCCAGAGGAAAAGGGGGTAAAGGGCTGAGTGGAGGGGGGCAAAGGGGAAAGAACAGGGATATATGTGTAGTGTCAACAACAAAAATAAAGTTAAATATATATACACACACACACATGTATATTATGGTATTGCCAGAAAAAAAGACACACAGACCAATAGACTGAAGCTGAGAGCTCCCAGAAATGCCAAACACATATGGACAACTATTTTACAATGGAACCAAGAATACAGAATGGAGAAAGGAAAGTCTCTACAATAAATGGTACTGAAAAAACTGGATAGCCATATGTAAAAACTACAAGTATTCACCTTAAGAATGGGAAGAAGACAAGGATGTCCACTTTCCCCACTCTTAATTCATCATGGTACTAGAAGTCCTAGACACAGCAATGAGACAAATAAAACTGACATTATTTGCAGATGACATGATACTGTATACAAAGAAACCTAAAGATTCCACCAAAAAACTACTAGAACTGATCAATGAATTCAGTAAAGTAGCCAGATACAAAATACATTTCCAGGAATCAGTTGCATTTTTATACACTAATAATAAACTATCAGAAAGGGAAATAAGAAAACACTGCCATTCACAACTCCTTCAAAAACAATACTTAGGGAATAAATTAAACCAAGGATGTGAAAGACTTGTACTCAAAAAAGTATAAGACACTGAAGAAAGTGAAGATGATATAAATAATTGGAAGCATATACATGTTCAGAGAGAAAGAATTAACATCTTTAAAATGTCCACACTACCCAAAGCAATCTCTAAATTCAAAGCAATTCCTGTCAAGATATCAATGGATTATTTCACAGAACTAGGACAAATAATCCAAAAATTTATATGGAACAACAAGAGACTTCAACTAGCCACAGATATCTCGAGAAACAATACCACAGTAATGAATCATAGTTCTGGCATAAAAACAGACATGATAAGAAATTAAACAGAAAACAGCCCAGAAATAGAACCATGCCTTTATAGTCAATTAATATTCGACAAAGAAGGCAAAGTCATACAATGGGGTAAAGAGAGCCCATTTATTAAATGATGTTGAGACTACTGGACAGCTATATACAAAGAACTGAAACTGTACCACCTTCTTATACCATACAAGAATAAACTAAAAATTAACAACTTAAATGTTAGACTCGAAATAATAGAAACCCTTGATGAAAACAGTAAAATCGTGGACATTTCTCATAACAATATTTTTTATTATATATATCCTCAGGATGGGGCTACATCAAACTAAAACGTTTTGCACAGCAAAGGAAAACTTCAACAAAATGAAAAGACTACCCAACACAATGAATGGTAAAACATATTCACTGACACATATAATAGGTTAGTTAATATCCAAAATCTACAAAGAATGTATAAAACTAGACCCTTTCTTCCTGGGACCTGTGAGAAGTAGGTGGCATAGATATGCCAGATTCCAAGAAAACCTAAAGATACCCTTTAGAATCTGCTCTAAGATGATAGCAGATTGGGTGGAAACTATTACATTAATCTCCTCCCAGAATGGAACGGGAATCACAACTAAATTATAGAAAAATTATCCTGTATAACCAATTAAAGACTGGCTGGGGAGAAGCCTTATAACCAAAGACTTACAGAAAAGTCATGTAAAGACTGACAAGACATTAGGAGGAACAAGAGGCCTGGCTGGGCTCCCACGGTCAGTGGATGGAAGTTCCAGTGGCTGCAGGGGGTGGGGTTCCCTCTGAGAAGTGTGCGGTTTAAACCCCTAACTGGACTCCCAAGCCTAGAGCACCAGAACTGGAAAAGGCAGTCACATAATATCTGGCTGTGTAAAGCAGTGGGGTTTCTGTCCGCCAGAAAGAGCTGGCTAAAGATGCAGTCACCCTCATAAAGGGCCAATACACAAAATTTTGTTTGCTTCCCCACTTACCCTGGGCTTCAGAGGAGGGAAGTCAGAGTGGATTAGAGACATTGTGAGGACAATCTGAGGCTGGTGGCTCTAGGAGAAAGCTGAAGGTTCAACCATAGGAATCCCTGCACTCAGTTATCACCTCATTCTGTGGAAGCCATTTCTCTAGCAGAGGACTTCCATCCACATGGCATCAGCGTAAGGGAAAGTATTAGTCCTATCCTCAGGAATCCCACTTTTACTACCCCATGGAGCTAAAGCCCTGCTGAGGAGTACAGACAGAAGCTCTTTCAGTGACTCACTCTAACAGGCAGCCTGTAGGCAGAGGCAGATCTCTTGGTCCTTTGAGAATTTTGCTGACCTGTCCCCAGAACCAGGGCTGGTAAAAGCCAGCAGAGGAAACCACAAGCTGTGGTTGAGAATTCAAAACAAATTGCCAAGGCCCGTCACAGGCAGCATCTGCCATAGGTTTGCACCAGAGTCTTTGCATATGTACCTAATACACAGCAACAAACACAGAAGGCAGCCAAAATGGGAGACAAAGAAACAGGCCACAAATGAAAGAACAAGAGAACTCTCCAAAAGAAGAGCTAAATGAAATGGAGGCAAGCAATTTATCAGATATAAAGTTCAAAGTAAGGGTTATAAAGATCTCAATAGCACGGAAAGTGACATAGAAACCATAAAACAGGATCAGTCAGAAATAATGAATGCAATATCTAAAATAATACTCTGAAAGGAATAAACAGTAGGTTATATGAAGTAGAGGACAGAATCAGCGATGTGGAAGTTAAGATAGAAAAAAAACATCAAATCAGTGTAAGAAAAGGAAAACAAATGAAAAAATATGATAATTGAATGGACCGCTGGTACATGAATCATAACACATTTGCATCATAGGTGTACCATATGGAGAAGAGAGCAAGCAAGAGATATTTGAAGAAATAATGATCGATAACTTCCCTAACTTGGTGAGGGAAAGAAATATGTAAGTCCAGGATGCATGGAGAGCCCTATACAAGATGAACTCAAAGAAGCCCACATCAAGAAACATCACAATTAAAGGGGCAAAGTATAAAGACAAGGAGCGAATCTCAAAAGCCACAACAGAAAGACAGTTACTTACCTACAAGGGAACTCCTAGAAGACAGTCATCTGATTTCTCAATGAAATACTTCAGGCTAAGAGGGATTGGCATGAAACACTCAAAGTGATGAAAAGCAAGGAGCTACATTACCCAGCAGGGCTACTGTTTGTAATTGAAGGAGAAATAAAAAGCTTCCCAAATAAGAAAAAGCTAAAGGAGTCTGTTACCACCAAATACATCTCATACATCTGATAAGGGGTTAAGAGCCAAAATTTATTTTTTTAAAAAGTTTTAAAACAACACACAAAAAAACAAACAATTCAATTAAAAACAGGCAAAGGACCTGAATAGACACTTCTCCAAAGAGTACATATATATGGCCAATAGACATATGAAAAGATGTTCACATCACTAATTTCAGAGAAATGCAAATTAAAACCATGATGATATAACCTCACACCTGTCAAATCGGCTATCATCATCAATAAATCACCAAACAAGTGTTGGCAAGGATGTGGAAAAAGGGTAGTATACTGTTGGTGGGAATGCAGATTTTGCAACCACTACAGAAAGCAGTATAAAATTTCTCAAAAAAATTAAAAATGGAACTGTCTTATAACCAAACAATTCCACTTCTGATAATTTATCTGAAGAAACCCTAATCACTAGTTCAAAAGAATATGCACACCTAGGTTCACTGCAGCGTTATTTACAATAGCCAAGATTTGGAAGCAGCCCGAATGTCCATCAGTAGGTCACTGGATAAAAGTTATGGCACATTTACACAATGGAATACGACTCGGCCACAAAAAAAAAAAGAGAAACTTTTAACTTCTGCTACAACATGGATGAACTTGGAGAACATTATGCTAAGTGAAATAAGCCGGTGAGAAAAAGACAAATACCATATGATTTCCCTCATATGTGGAATCTAATGAACAAACAAGCAAAACAGAGATGGACTCTTAGATAGAGAACAGGTAGACAGTTTGCAGGGGAGTCATATACTGGGGTGGCAAAACTGAGCTTAAGAAAAAAAGAAAAAGTAATCCTGGACACAGACAATAATGTGGTGATTAGGAGGTGGAGGAGGATGGGTGGAAGTGGAAAAGGTTATGGTGGACAGATGTTAATGAAAATAAATAATTAAATAAATTTTAAAAAATAAAACTAAACATCAAAAAAATCCAATTTAAAAATGGGCAAAAACCCTGAAAAGACATTTCTCCACAGATGACATACAGAAGGCCAAATAGACATGTGAAAAAATGCTCAGTGTCACTGTCATCAGAGAAATGCAAATTAAAACCACAATGAGTTATCACACCACTCCTGTCAGAATGAATGGCTATCATCGATAAATCCACAAACACCAAATATTGTCAAGATATAGAAAAAAGGGAACCCACATGTACTGCTGGTGGGAATAGACTGGTCAGACACTGTCAGAAATCAGTGGAGTTACCTCAAAAATTTGAAAATGGAACTGCCTTACTAAAGCCCGGCAATTCCACTTCTTGGAATATGTCCTAAGAATCCTGAAGCAACCATTTGAAAGAATATATGTATAGGGAACCGATCTGATTGGTGTGGCGAGCGTAGCCCAGCCCTATCAGAAAACCAGCAGGCGCAAGTCGGCACACAGGAGCCAAACTCACTGATCGGCTTTCCTGGGAAACCAGGCCTGCAACATACCTAGGTTGCTTTGTGACTTGTTCTTGCTAAAACTCCCTCACCCTGAGTTGAAGCAGCAAATGTTTACTGCATATCTTTAAAGTAACTTCCTGAAGTCTGTGCTAATTCTCCCAAAGACAAGAGTGTAACCAGACCAATCACTCTTATGGTTCCCTTGCATTTGCAACATTTTTTTCCTTGTTAATCTGTAGGAAGTATCAGTAACATCCTTTCCTTTGTTATCTGTAAAAAGTAAACACGAACATTATGAATGAGAACCTTCTTTGATGTAATGCTAGTGGAAACCAATAAAAGCCTTTCCAGGCAAGGGTCAAGGCACTCTCTCTCTCTCTCAGGGAGTGGCCGTGCTGTCCCTTTTTCTCCACAGGACTTCTGTAATCTGTGTGAATTTGTTCGTCTCATCCACAACACCGCAGACCCCACTGCACAGAGTCCACATCATATATGCACCTCTGTCTTCACTGCAATGTTATTTACAATAGCCAACATCTGGAAGAAAGCCAAGTCCCCATCACTATATGAGTAGATAAAAAAGTTGTGGTACATTAATACAATGGAATACTCCTGAGCTATAAAAAAGAAGGAATACTTATCTTTTGCAACAGCATGTACGGACCCAGGAAGTATTATGCTAAGTGAAATAAGCCAGTCACTGAAAGAAAATACCATGTGATTTCATGCATATGTGGAATCTAATCAACAAAAGAAGCTAATAAAATAAAGATTCAAAGATACAGAGAACAGACTGGCATATGTTATAAGGAAGAGGGTTGGGAGGCTGGGATAATATGATGAATGGATTAATCAAAAGGAAAAACAAACCTCATAAACCACAGTAAAGGGATTATCAGAGGAAAGGCATGTGGGGGAGGTAAAAGACGGATAAATGGTGATGGAAGGAGACTTGACTTTGGGTGCTAAGCACACAGTACAATACACAACTTATGTATTATAGAAATTTACAACTGAAACCTATATAATTTTATTAACCAATGTCGTCCCAATAAATTCAATAAAAATTTTTTAAAAATGAAATAAAATTAGTAAGAAACAGAAAAGGAAAATGATTTCTACAAATTGAAATAGTCTCCTACTATAAGTAAAGAAGATAAACTAGAAGATAAACAGCTGTGTGAATTTCAGAGTGGCAGAGCCTGGCCTGGATTCTGGGCAGAGTGTGCGAAAGGTGACAGAACAAAGTTGTGAGGTTTGTGAGGTAAGAAATATAGCAATTGGGGTCATCATGAAAATGTTTTCACAAAACATCAGAATGCTGCCAGGCCTAAAAGACCCTACACAGGCATCAATGGATAGCCCAACAGTAACTAGCATGACCAGATGACTAGAGGTCTAAGGCCCCATGCCTTGGTGCATACAAAGTATCAGAATTCAGGCACAACTGAGTGAGGTATCCCAAGAATAAGTAAGGCTGTTTCCCTATGGATTTATGGGACTGGGAATTCAAAATGGAATTAACTCAGCTTTATAAAGAGATGTGATATTTCTTATCCATGAGAACCTTCAACAGTGACCTGCTAGTCCCCAGGGCAGGCAAATGTGGCATCTTTGTGAAAATTAGAAAACAGTCACTGCCATTGGGCTGACCAATTAGGAATAGATTCTCTGTTCAGAACCTGACTTGCTAGGTGAAATATGGGCTGGATTTCAGTCCTTATTCATGTCCTTGTACCACACAATCTGTACAACTATACACAAAAATCCTGAGTGGCTCGTGTCCTAATCCACCCTTTTCATCATCACCAAAATTCTTACTCTGGGGCACACATCAGATTATGGCACCCCTCACTTAAATTCCTTCAATGGCTCCCATTGCCTGGATCTGTACTCACAAATATAGTGGATGCTAGAAACATGTGGCTCTTAAGCACTTGAAATGTATCTAATTCAAACTGAGATGCACTATAAATGTAAAATACATAGTAGGGTTAAATGACTTAGTAGTTTAGAAGAATGTGAAATAATATGTCATTAATAATTATTTACATTGATTACATGTTAAAATAATGTTTTTAATATATTGGGTTCAATAAAATATACTATTAAACTTGAAAAAAACAGGAAAAGAAATAGTCAATATGTTATCAAGATAACATACAAATGAAAGTAAATAGTTTAGCATACAAAAAATTTGCAGCCTTAAATGAACAGATGGCAAGTATGTCTAGGGAGAGACAAAATAAATTTAGGATGTTTTATCTACTCACCACTTTCAGAAAGCTTAAATTTTACTAGCATGCAAATTTTTATTTTATAGTTTCAACTTTAAAGTCATTTGTGACTTAGGAGTACTCTTTTCATTTTAAACAATTCCCTTTGAAAAATATGATCAATTTATTTAATCAAAACAAGTGTAGGTACTTTCCTTTGCATCTCAAATCATCCTACACTCACTATCAAATTTTAAAACATGGTTCAAATCTCAATGCAAATATAAACTAAACATAATAACAGACAAGTAAAAAACTATAAATAATGTCCTTTGTAAAAAAGTAATTTCAGCTGGGCTTCCAAGTCATCATCAAAATATTCAACACTTTCATACCCTAAAATTTCTCAGGTAATAGGAACAAAATCTCTATGCAATACACAGAGACCAATGTCAGAATTTCACTTTAAAAAATCTGGCATTTCGTAAGAGATATAATTATTATTTGTTCATAATTATTTTTGTGTGAGTCACCTCAAGTAAGCCAGATTTGGGAAATATTACACACAGAAGTCCTAAGAAAATGAAACTCACTTAAAAAACAAAATATATAAATGTATTTTACAAAGCAATATACTAATGGAAGTATTATGCTTTTCAGTGTGAGAAATATTTATTTAAGAAACAACAAACAACTTCCAAAATTTTGGTTATTTCAATAAATTTAAGAATATTAGGAAAGCTACTTTATAGTTTTAAAGTGATTTTTCTGTAGAGATGCAATAGGACATACTGTAAAAGGACTCAAGCTCTAGAGTTAAGACTCTGGTCCAGTCCTAGCTCAACCACTTACTCACTTGTGTGTACATGACCAAATTGACCTTTTGAGTCCAAATTTATAAAGGGGGGCTATTTATTTTATGAGCTTATTCTACACATTAGAAATATATAAAATATGTCTGGCACAAAAATGGTAGCTGTAATCTGCAATAATGCATTTAAGTTGAAATAGATCACTATGAACGAAACAAAAGAATGACTGTTACTTCTCTGTGTAAATGATTATTGCTACTTATGAAATCTTGGTGTAGAGTTAAGACCATAGCAAATGCATTATAATTTTTTAATAGCCTTAAAAGAGACAGCAAAAATAGAAATTTGGGGGGACCACAATCTAGATAAAAGTGAAACAGAACTGGTATGGAATAAAACTCAGGCAGTCTACTCTATCTTACTTTTTCCCATGAGCAAAATAAACAGGTTACACTGAATAACCTCTATGCTCATTTTCAACTCTATAATCACATGGCACTAAGTGGTTAGGAGTCAAGGTTGTGAAGGCAAATTACCTGGATTCCTACTAGCTATGTGGTCTCGAGCAAGTTTCCTAATATCACAGCATGTCTCATATATAAAATAGTATAATAGTAACTATCTCAAAGTGTCATGAAAATTAAACAATAAGCATAAAGAGCAGAGGATGGTGGATAACATGTATAAAGGAGGTAATAAATGGTTAAATCTTATTATTACAGTGTAAAAAATTATCTCCAGTCATTAAAATTTAGTAAAAGGTGAAAGATTTATATGATCTTAGGAGAAACCAGAGTATTCCAGTCATTAAAATTTAGAAAAGAATATTAAAAGTTGAAAAATCAGTTGGGGGAAAGAAAAAATGTCTTACTTCAAGAATAAAACAATATTCAGAATGGGAAGGACTTCCAGTCAGATGGAGGTGCAGGTAAATACGCCTTGCTACATGCACAACTATAGCAAAAATTAAAACTAGACTACAAAATAGGTATCAGTATCACCCAGACTTGTCAGAAAAATTGAGCTGTGTGGAAATCTGACAACCAAGAACTTAAAGAAGCTACATTCATTCAAATGGGCAGGAGTGGAAGAGGCTCAGCGATGCATGAAAAAGCGGAGAGGTGCAGAGGGACAGAGAAGCACAGAGATGCTGAAGATGGGAATGGGCGGTCCCACATACACATGTGGTGGATAAAATTCCAGAGGGATATCTCAGGAGCAAGGGATCCCAGCCCCAAACCAGACCACCCAGCCCAGGGTTCCAGAACCAAGAAGATAAGTCCCCATAACTTGTGGCTGTAAAAACCAGTGTGGTTAGGGGTGGCTGAAGTAACAGCAGGACTCTCAAGCAATTCCTTTGAAAGAGCCCATAACTGACGTAGGACTCAAGGAGACCTACCCCCTCTGGGACTCAGCACCTGGGCAACAGCTGGACGGGCACTGGTAGCATTTGGGGAGAAAGTGAAGTGTCCAGCATAGGGCAAGTGCCAGAAAACAGCTTCCTCATGGGCAAAATTCCAGAGGCCAGGGAGTGGCACTGTCCTTTTGCTGAGCCCTCCCACACACAGAGCAACAGAGCAGTGACACCAAGTGCCTTTTCCTGGCTAATACCTAAAAATCCACCCCATACAACTTAACAAGTACGCTTTTCTACAGTAGGCCATGCTAATAAAACAGGCAGTCAAAGCGGCTCTACCTAATAAACAGAAACAAACACAGGGAGGCTGCCAAATTGAGTAGACAAAGAAATAGGGACCAAAAGAAAGAACAGAACAAAACTCCAGAAAAAGAACAAAAAGAAATAGAGATAAGCAACTTACCAGATACACAGTTCGAAACACTGGTTATCAGGATGCTCCAGGAACTCAATGAGTACTTCCACAGCTTAAATAAGACCCAGGCAGAAATGAAGGTTGCATTAAATGAAATAAAGAAAAATCTACAGGAAACCAACAGTAGAGGGGATGAAGCCGAGAATCAAATCTACAATTTGGAACACAAGGAAGGTAAAAGCATTCAATCATAACAGCAAGAAGAAAAAAGAATAAAAAAACAAAAAACAAAAAACAAGGACAGGTTTAGAATTCCCTGGGACAACTTTAAACATACCAACATCTGAATCATAGGGGTGCCAGAAGGAGAAGAGGAAGAGCAAGAAACTGAAAATATATTTGAGAAGATAATGAAGAAAGAACAATAACTTCCCTAATTTGGCAAAGGAAATAGACATAGATAGAAGTCCAGGAAGCACAGAGAGTCCAAACAAGATGGACCCAAAGAGGACCACACCAAAACACATCATAATTAAAATGCCAAAGGTAAGCCCTGGCTGGCGTAGCTCAGTGGATTGAGCGTGCGGGCTGGGAACCAAAGTGTCCCAGGTTCGATTCCCAGCTAGGGTACATTCCTGGGTTGCAGGCCATAACCCCCAGCAACTGCACATTGACATTGATGTCTGTCTGTCTGTCTCTCTCTCTCTCTCTCTCCCCCCCCTTCCCTCCCTAAAAATAAATAAATAAAATCTTTGGAAAAAAAAATGCCAAAGGTAAAAGATAGAGAATCTTAAAAGCAGCAAGAGAAAAGCTAATAGTTATCCACAAAGGAATTCCCATAAGATTGTCAGCTGATTTCTCAAAAGAAACTTTGCAGGCAAGAAGGGACTGGCAAGAAGTTCAAAGTGATGAAAAGCAAGGACCTATAACCTAGATTACTCTACCCAGCAAAGCTATCATTTAGAATTAAAAGACAGATAGAGAGATTTCCCAACAAGGTAAAACTAAGGGAGTTCTTAATCACCAAGCCATTATTATATGAAATACTAAAAGGAATTACATAAGAAAAAGAAGATCAAAATGATGAACATTAAAATGGCAATAAATTCACAACTATCAATAACTGAATCCAAATAATGAACTAAGCAAACAAGCAGAACAGGAACAGAATCAAGATATGGAGATCATTTGGGGGGTTATTAGTTGAGAGCAAGGGGGGTAATGGGGTTAAAAGTGTAGGGATTAAGAAGCACAAATTGGTAGGTACAAAATACACAGGGTGATGTTAGAATAGTGCAGGTAACGGAGTAGCCAAAGAACTTATATGTATGACCCATGGACATGAACTAAGAGGGAGGAATGCTGGCGAGAATGGGGATACCAGGTGGAGGGAGGGCAAAGGAGTAAAAATTGGGACAACTGTAATAGTGTGATCAATAAGATACATTAAAAAATATTCAGGCCATTGTATTGCTGTTTTAGAAAAACCAAAGCATATGTCCCTGTTTCACAGTGTTCCGGAAAGAGAGAAAAAATAATCAAATTAACAGTATGCTACTATCAATATATCAACAACAAGCGTTAGTGAGGACGTGGGGAAAAGTGAACCCTCACACACTGTTGGTGGGAATGCACATAATGTAGCCACTGTCGAAAGCAGTATGGAGTAACCTCTGATAATTAAAAATGGAACTACCTTATGACCTAGGGATCCCACTTCTGGGACTATAACATGAGAAACCCAGAACAACCAGTTGAAAGAACATATACACACCTATGTTCATTGCAGCATTATTTACAATAGCCAAGGTCTGTAAACAGCCCAAGTGTCCATTAGTATATGAGTGGATAAAAAGTTGTGGTACATTTGCACAATGGAATATTACTTGGCCATAAAAAATCTTAGCTTTTGTGATAACACAGACAGACCTGGAAAGTATTGTGCTAAGTGAAACAAGTCAATCACAGAAGGACAAGTACCATATGATTTCACCTATATGTGGGACCTAATGAACAAAATAAACAACAAGAAAAAAATTAAAATTAAATTTCACACTAAAGATTCAGGCTGTTTTAATAAACAGCAATAGGATTGTCAAGCCTTCATAAACAATTTATTTTTTCCAAAGAACTCATTTTATTTTGCAATAATGAATAGATATAATATTCCTACACAACTACAAGGTTTCTTCCTCTGCCAAATTAAGGATCAGGGGATTCTTTTTTGGTTTGTATTCTGTCTTGTTTTTTCTCTTTTTCCTATCTTAGATATATAACAATTTTTAAATCTGGGGGGAAAAGTATACCCTCAAGGTAAAAAGAATTACTGTCCTCTCTCACATATAGACAAAATCAGCTCTAAATTTTAGAAGAGAAACACAACAGAACAAAAATATAAAACATATGCATTTCTAGTTTTGAGCAGATTTTAAAACTACCTATATCCAATCCAAGTGAAGTAATAATATGGCTGAATCTGCTCTCTTGCTAGAAATAAAACTGCCGCAGTGTGGATTATATGTGCCTTATATGTGAGGCTGATCTTGTTACATCTGTCACACCTATGATTGCCATTGCTTCCCCTACATTGACTGTGGTTATAGTTTTTCTGGTTTGGTAAAAAGGGCATCTACAAAGTCATATCAAACCCCCAATCTGCAAATAATAATAGTTGGTAATGATAGGTATATAAAATCTCATGTGATAGATTAGAGAAAAATCTCTAAACTTAAGAGCAAGCCATGAGGTTGTTTCCTTGGGCATCTGGACACGTCCCTCTCTTTTTATCTTCATCAGAATTATAAATTATGCTGATTTCATAAAAGCCTATAGGTGAGCACTAAAACTAGCACCAAACTGATTTCCAGTCAAGATGGCTGAACAGGAAAATCTGGAGCTCACCTCCTTCAGCAAATACCACCAAATTACAAATATAGAGTAACCATCAATGAGAACCACCTGAAGACTAGCCAAACAGAATACCTATAACTAAGGATATAGAAAAAAAACCATATTGAGACAGGTAGGAAGGACACAGTCATGGTCTTGTCAGGTCTCACACCCATGGTGTGATAATTCACAAACAAGAAGTAAATTAGCCACATGATCCCCCTGAGGAGTCAGGATTCTGAGGCCTGCACTGGGCATTCTGGCCCAAAGGACATGTGCTGGGAAGAGTAGACAACACAATATCTGGCTTTGAAAAGCAGCAGGGATTAATTCTGAGAAAATGAAGGGCTGTGGGAGACTAAGATGTTGCTCTTAAAGGGCTCACACCACAGCTCACTTGGTCCAAGCTTCCACGTGGAGGCAGCAGTTTGAGAAGTGCCTAGGTCACATGTGGAGAAATTAAACTGACTTACTTTAAGGATAGTACTAAAGGAGTAAGGATCAATGGGAACTCTGTCTGTAGATGGAACTGCTGGCAGTAGATGGAACTGCTGGCAGGTGCCACTATATTGTTTCTTCTGTTGTACTCTCCATCTGCCTGGTGCCAAATCTATCACTCTTCATTAGCCTAACACCATCACCTGCCCTCCTCATTACACTAAGATCCCACCCTACCCCACTCAACTCACCAGCCCAGGGTGGAGCCCCTCTGAAACAGCTCCACACGCACCACACAATGTACCTGGACTTGGCTCACAATACAGCCTTCCCCAAGACAAAATAAGGAGACAAAGGAACATGTTCCAAACAAAAGGATGGGAGACAACCCCAGAAAACATAAAACTAAACAAAATGGAGACAGGCTATCTAACAACTAAGGAGTTCAAAGCAATGGTTATAAAGCTGGTTAACAAACGTGGGAGAAGAACAGGTGAACTCAATGAGAACTTCAACAAAGGTAGAAAAATACCGGAAAAAATTCAGAACTGAAGAATACAGTAATTAAAATGTATAATACACTAGAAAAAAATCAACAGCAGATTAGATTACAGAAAAGAACAAATCTGGAAGAGAATATAGAAATGAGCTAATTAAAACAAAAAAAACTTTTAATGAGCATAGTTTAAGGGACATCTGGGCTATAGTAACAGAAACAAAAAATCTATACTAGCACACAAAAATAAAAAGAATATATTAAAAATGAATTCAAATATATCACTACAGAAAGTCATTAATGCACAAGAGTTCATCATCACCAAATCAGTATCACCAGAAATGTTAGTTAGTCTTCTTTAAAAAGGAAAAAAAAAGATTAAAAATATGAAAAATAAAATGGCAATAAATACATATCTATCGATAATTACTTTAAATGCAAATGGATTAATTGGTCCAATCAAAAGACACAGGGTGGACAAACAGAAAAGAAAACAAGACCCTTACATTTGCTATATATAAGAGACACATTTCAGATTGAAAGACACACAGACTGAAAGGAAAGGGCTGGAAAAGATATTTAATCGAAATGAAAACAAACAAAGAAACAAAAAACCTGGAGTGTCAATATTTATACCAGACAAAAATGGACTTTTAAACAAAGGCTATATAACAAGAAATAAAGAATGACCCAGCAATTTCACTTCAGGATATTTATCCAAAGAAACCCAAAACACTAAATCAGAAAAATATAAGCATCCATGTATGCTGCAGTATTATTTACAATAGCCAAGATATGGAAGTAACCTAAGTGCTCATCAAAAAGTGAATGGATAAAGAAGTGGTGCATATATACAATGGAAAATTAATCAGCCATCAAAGAATGAAATCTTGCCATCTACAACAACATGGGTGGACCTAGAAGGTATTGTGCTGAGTGGAAGTCAAACACAAAAAGACAAATGTCATATGATTTCACTTATGTAGAATCTACAAAACAAAATAAATGAACAAACAGAAACAGGCTCAGATATAAAGAATATGTTGATGGCTGCAGATGGGAAGGGAGTTAAGGGGATCAGAAAGATGAAGGGATTAAAAAGTACAAACTGGAAGTAAAAGAAGGTTATGGGGATGTATAGCACAGAGAATATAGTCAGTAATATTGTAATAACTATGTATTGGTGATGGTGGACTACTAGACATATAGGGGTGTTCACTTTGAAAGTTATATAAATGTCTAATCACTAGATTGTATATATTGTATGTCAAGTATAACTGAAAAAAGCTTTTTTAAAAATCTTAATACTAAGTGGTAAACTATAGTAAATGCTTATGTTGAAAGGAAAGAAAGCTATGGTAGAAATACTCAGACGAAATAAACATTAAAACAAAGACTGTAACAAGAGACAAAAAAAGGCACTATGTAATGAAAAAGGCATCAGTTCACAAGGGAATATAACACTTGTAAGCATCAATACATCCAACACAGGAACACCTATACACACAAAGTAGTATTAACAGGTATAATGGAAGAGATTGACTGTATAACAATAACAGGAGGGAACTTTAAAACCCTGCTTACATCAATAGATAGAACATCCAGACAGAAAATCAACAAAGAATGGCCTTAAATGATGCAGATCAGATGGACTTAACTGATAATTTCAGAACATCCCACCTAAAACAGCACCACACATTCTTTCAAGTGTACACAAAGCATTCTATAGGATAGACCACGTGTGAGGCCACAAAACAAGTCCAAATAAATTAAGAAGATTCAAATCATATACAGTATCTTTTCATATTTCCAGCCAACTTTAGCGTCGTAGGTAAACACAGTACTTGGAAACTCACACAACCACATCAAAATTACAACTAAACTTCAGAAGAACCATCTCTGAGAACCACCTAAAATATAGCTAAACAGCAGTCCTGTAACTAAAGATATAGAGAAGCCACACGAAGACTGGGAGGAGAGGTGGAGACATGGAACAGGCTGGTCCTAAACCCATGTGTAGCAGTTAAAAATCTGTGGAGAAATATCTCAGCTGCATAGGTCCCCCAAAAGGAGCAAAGAATCCCAATCCCACATCAGGGCCCCAGCCCATGGATCTAGGGCCAGGAGAGAGTCCCCATTAACTTCTGACCATGGAAATCAGTGGAGATTGTGGCTGAGATGGTGTCTCTGGAGTTCCAGGTATCCCTCTTAAGGCGCCTACACAGAAATACTCAGACTCCCTCTCAGGTCCAGCACTGGGGCAGCAGCTCAAAAGGCAAGTCAGGGACATATGGGAAGGAACTGAATTGTCTGACTTCAGGATCAGGGATGACAGGCCAGTTTTCTCCCAGACAGAGTGCTGACAGAATCCACTGTTCCTTTGCTGAGCCCTCCCTAAAAGAGTCTGAAGATGGGCACTATGACTGAATATCCATCAATCTGGCTAACACCGTTGCCTCACCCTGGTGATTCCCTGAGACCCTGCCCCTCACCCAAATTTGAGCCACCCAAGCCATTTCCAGTGGCTTTACCATAAACCAGTCTTGGCTTATTGTTGAGAGCCATTTTTTCTGGTTTTGAGGACTGTAGCCTCATTAATGAATAAAAATGTCCCACAACTAGGCCTGAGTGAAAAGGCCTTGGGGACATGAGCCACTAAGGAGACAGAACATTTCCTCCTGGCAGGAGTACAGCCCCTGCCTCCCTCACTTTCACCCCCGCTTGGCCTGGGTGGATGACTAGCTAGCCAATGATGATTAAGTTCCCTCAAGGGAGGGGCAACACAACCTAAGACAGGCACAGTTGTGATGAGCCACCAGGGAAGGACTTAGGAATCTTCAGAGAAGGGTCAGAAAGACCCTTACCCCTTGGCTTTGTCATAGCCTGAGTCCTTAGTCTTTCTGTAAAAGTCTCCTAGTCTCTTGGCTGCTTTGCTCTCCCTGCCTGACTCAGCCTAGGAACTATGCTAGAGGCAGCTGAGACCTTGTACTAGAACAGACAGCTCCTGCAGGCCAAATCAGGCCAGAGAAAAAATATGTATTGTTTCCTTCCTTTGAGGCTTGCTCTGCCCTGTTGCTATGACACAGACACTTGAGCTAAAGCCACCCTGACCAGAGACAATCCTTGTATTTCTTCAACTATTATCCACAAATGATGTCAGTTTTTCATGACTGTAGCTTTTTGGACATTGGTTGATGAGCTTTATGTGCATACTATGTATCTCTGTGTGACCTGAACTCAATAAAAACGTAGGAAAGGAAATGTTCAGAACCCTTCTCCTCTGAGAGATTGGTCACCTTTCCTCCCCAAGCAGATCATGTCTTGGTAGATTTATTCTCACCGGCAATGGTCCAGGGGAGCTCTGCAGGTAGAGTCTCCCCACAGGTCATGCTGCTGACTTTCCTAAAACCTCTCAGAAGTTCACAAACCCCACAGAAGTAGCATCTGGCCTTGGTGTGCCTTGCCAAGTGGCCCCAGGCCTGGTGCTAGTGGTAGCCAACCTCACTTCACACTTTGGCCTCTCCTGGGCACCTCCAAGTCTAACACAAGTAGCAGCCATCTGCAGGTCGCTTTTTAGCTCATGCTGGGTGGCCCCTGGCATGGCACAGGCAACAGCTGATCTTGGTCAGCACTTCTTGGAAAGCTGCAGAGTCAGAGCACAAGGTGTCCAGCTTCAGACCACACTGGAGCACCCCCAACCACCTCCACCAGCAACACACTCAAGGGTCAGTTTCAGTGGGCACCAGAGACCTGTTGACACTCCATAGAGTCAGCCCCTGACAGGAGCTCCTCTGCTGTGGTTGCAGCCAATCACTGGGACAAACTGCTCTTATGGTAAATCCCTTCCATTGACATTCCAACAGCAGTCAAGGCTCAACTACAAAATGAGGGTGTACAGGGCCCACATGAGGTCAACCTGGAATGCAGACTTGGTGACAGGGCTGTACCACAGAGCCCTACATGACACCTACTACATAAGGTTACTACTCAATCAAGCCCTAGAGATGTAACAGCTCTATCTAATTCACAGAAACAAATACAGAGAGGTAGCCAAAATGAGGAGACAAAGGAACAGATCCCAAATGAATGAACAGAACAAGACTCCAGAAAGAGAACTAAACAAAATGAAGAAAAGCAATCTACCACATGCAGAGTTCAAAACATTGGTTACAAGGAAGCTCAATAATATCAGTCAGAATGTCAACGAAGAGATATGAAATGTAAAAAGAACCAGTCAAAAATACATTAACCAAAATGAAAAATACACTACAAAGAATTAACAGTTGAGTAGATGAAGCAGAGTTGATCAAGTAAGATATGGCAGATAAGGAAGCAGAAAACAATCAGAACAGCAAAAAGCAAAGAATTATGGCTTAGGGGAGAAGACGGTGGCCAAGTAGGTAGAAGCTGAGTCCACTTGCTCTTGTACCCACTCAGATTTCTTGGCTGATCTTCCAACAAATAACCTGAACTATCAACAGAATCTCAACCAATATGAAGTTTTGAGCCAAGAACTACAGAAGACACCTCAGAATGGACAGTAAAGATATTTTATAAGTTGAAGGAGGTGGTGTGTGCAGAAAATTGGACAGTGACTTGATACTGCAGTGGGTGTACCAGAAAGACTTTTTAAAAGGGGAGCTGAAATGTGTTGGGCTGGGACCCTGTGTACAGCTGCCCTGCCAGCAAACGGACAAGACTAAAAGTGCAGTTTGCTCCCACTGAATACAGCTGGGCAGTGAGATCATAAAATTGCACAGCAAAAGGATTTCTGGGCCCCAACCCAGCATGGCTGGCAAGCCAGGGGCTACACAAAATGGAAAATTTGGGACTGTGTCTACTGCAGGGGCAGTGAGCTGGGAATTAGACAGATAAGAGTCAAGCACCTGAGATTACTTACAGCCAGGTAGAACTACATTCCCTGGCAGAGTTCTAATTTCTGGGAAGGGAAGGACATACACAGCACCGACCTCCTGCAAGATTGCAAGCACTGCATCCAAAGGGGAAGCTGGGCAGAACAGGCAGGAGAAGCTCAAGAACCCTCTGCAGGGTATGTATCTGTAGGAAAAGACAGGAAGAGAAACTCCCAAAGGGCTCATTTTAAACTTCTCTCGGGGAGACAAAATACACTGGTTCCGTGGGTCTGATTCCACTAAGTCCACAAACGCACAGAGATCAGAAAGCGATGCAGCAAGGGGTAATCAGGGCCCTACCAGCCTTTGCTCTCACAAAGAGCTGCCAACCGCTGTTGGGAACCACCCTGTTCCTGGGTGCCAGATGATGCGGACTCTGTCCAGCAGTGTCTGAGAACAGCACCACACAGAAAAGAGCTGACCCTCTTACACACATTGGCCCCACCCTTGAAGCAGACAGCTAGTTCATAAGAAACTATACATTATTGGAAATAAGCTGGGACAGACCAAGATGGGTGGTGGAGGGGCAGGGTAACACAACCACAATTTTCCCAGAAGACTGAACAGCATTTCCCAAGGGAGCCCCAGGAGTTCCACTCTCCCAATCACAACAGAAGCCCCCTCTGGAGAAAGGTGAAGGTGGTACATGCAGTGCTGCCAGATGTTGGGTGACCCATCCCTGGACCTTGAACTGATAAAAAGCCAGAGGTGGGTCCAGAAGATAAACAACAAACTTACTGAGACAAATTCTACCTCATTCTTCAGAATTTGCATTCTTCTTTTGTCTTGCACAGCCTTGTAACATTTCTCCTTTTTATTCAATAGTATTCCCACTAATTTACTATTTTTGTCTTTCATTTTTTATTCCTTTTATAGTTTTATATTACTTATTTTCATTTAAAAAAATCACCTAGTACCCTTCTTTTGGCTTACTCCCTTCTTCCACTCTTTAGGCTTATGCCTTCTTCCTGCCCTTTCTTATTTTCATTTTAAATTTTATTTTCTCCCTATTTACACCTTGTTCATATTCTTTACACTTACTATTTCTCTTTTCCCTATCCTCTCAAAATCACTTTACTTTGGTCAGCCCACATTCTTTTTCCCTTTCTTATAATATTCTTACTGTCTTTCTACCTTTACTAAGTATTGCTTGTTTGGCATGGATATTGCTGTTTTTCTTCAATTTTCTTCCTATTTGTTCACTATTATTTCATTTCAAATCTCAGGTTACTCACCCCCTGTCTTACTCCGTTTTGCCTTCCTCCTGTTTTTGCTTACTTGAGTATGGGATATTATTGTTCCTTTTCTTAGCCTGGACTCTGTTCCTTACTCAAATTATTTCTCCTCCCTCTGTTCTCTCAAAATTATATTACTTTATTGTAGACATATACCACATGCAGTGTAGTAGACACTCATTATTTCTTTCATATAATAGTCTTATTTTCTTTCCACCTTTATCAATCTTTGCTCAGCTGTCATTGCTATTGACCCTGTTGTGGTTTTCCTGCAAGTTTGTTACCAATGGTTCACTACTTTTTATATTTTATTTCAAACCTCATATAATTCCCTCTTCTTACTCCATTTTGCTATCACCCTTCTCTTTTTTACTTACATAGTAAATTTTATTTTCTCCCTTTCTTTGCCTTGTTTCAATTCCCTACTCTTATTATTTCTCCTCACCCTTCCCTCTTAAAATCATTTTTCTCACCTTTAGTCATCTCATATTCTTTTTTACTATCTTATAATATTCTTAATCTCTTTCACCTTTATTAATTTTTGCTCATTTGCTATTCATACTGCTGATGTGGTAGGGGGTAATTTTTGCTGGCATGGGTTTGGTTTTCAGGGTAGTTTTGCTTTGTTCTGCCAGCATCTGTACAACAGCATACAAAACATGGTAGGGGTTGTGACTCTCAATCCATCAGCCAGAGGGAGAACCCATCAATGAATGAGCTTCAATAATCAAAGCCCAAGTACAACAAGACAGCCCACATACACTGAATAAATGTCATTCCTAATCATCTAGACCAGGCAATCAAAGAGACTGCACTACTGAGTCCCACAGAACTCCTACCAGAGAAGGCCACCCTACAAAAACAGGCAAGCAAAGCAGAGCAATCTGAGATGCAGAAGCAAACAAAAAGAGTAACCTAAATGGGGAGACAAAGAGACAACTCCAATTGAAAGAAATAGACGAATCATCCCAAAAACAGCTAAATGAAATTGAAGCAAGCAATTTCTCAGATACAGAATTCAAAATAATGGTTATAAGGATGTTCAAGGAACTCAGAGAAAACTACAAGGAACTATGGAAGTTACAAGGACTATAATGGGAAGTAAAGCAGCATGAAAAAGGACATAGAAACTATGAATGAGAACCAGAAGGAAATGACAAATATAATATCTGAAATGAATACACTAGAAAGAATTAAAAGCAGGATAGATGAAGCAGAGGACTGAATCATGGAGCTGGAAAACAAGTAGAAATACCCAGTCAAAGCAACAAAACAAAAAAAGACACAAAAATAACAAGAAGAGTTTAAGGGAGATTCAGGACCACATGCAACATAAGAACATTCAAATCATAGGAATACCAGAAAGAGAAGAAAAAGATCAAGGGATAGAAAACCTGTGTGAAAAAATAATGACAGAAAACTTCTCTAAACTGGTAAGAGAAAAAAAAAAACACACAAGTTCAGGAAGCAGAGGGTCTCAATCAAGATGAACCCTAAGAGGCCAATTCCAAGACATATGGCAAAATTTAAAGAGAAAGAGCAAATCTTAAAGGCAGCAAGGAGAAACAGCTAGTAACATATGAGGGAGCTCCAATAAGGCTATCAGCTAATTTCTCAACAGAAACACTACAAGCCAGAGTGAGTGGCAAGAAATATTCCAAATAATGAAAAGCAAGGACCTAAAACCAAGACTACTCTACTCTATCCAGCAAGGCTCTCATTTAAAATGGAAGGCAAAAATGAAGCTTTCCAGACAAAAGAAAGCTAAAAGAGTGCATCTCCACTAAGCGAGCAATGCAAGAGATGATAAAGGGACTGCTTTAAGAAGAAGAAATTTAGAGAGAGAAAGAAAGAGAGAGAGAGAGAGAGAGAGAGAGAGACACAGGGGTGAGGGAGGAGGAATAGATGTATGAAGGGAAAAAATGGCAATGAACAAGTACCTGTCAATAACAACCTTAAATGTAACTAGATTAAATGCTCCAACAAAATCCATAGAGTACCTCAGTAGATAAGAAAACACAATCCACAAAAATGCTGTTTACAAGAGACTCACCTCAGAACAAAAGATCTATACAGGCTAAAAGTGAAGTGATGAAAAAAACATATTCCAGGAAAATAGGAATGAAAAAAAATACCTCTATCAGACAAAATACACTTCAAAACAAAGCCTGTAACAAGAGAGAAAGAATGTCACTACATAATACTTAAGGGACTTGTCAACAAGAAGATATAACCCTTGTAAACATATATGTACCCAACGCAGGAGCACTTACATACATAAGGAAAATCTTGTAGAACTTTAAGGAGATCAATAGCAACATAGTCATCAGGGGGGATTTTAACACCCCACTGTTAACAATGGACACATCTTCCTACAAAGAATCAACAAGGATATTGTGGCATTGAACAATACTCTGGATCAAGATGGCATAACTTAATTGGTATTTATAGAACATTTCACCACAAAGAAGCAAAATATCCATCCTTTTCAAATGCACATGGATCATTTTCAATGACTGACCACAAGGTAGGACTCAAAATAAAATAAGACTTAGCAAATTCAAGAAAACTGAAATCATATCAAGCATCTTCTCAGATCACAATGGCTTGAAACTAGAAATGAACCGCAAGGAAAAAACTCAAAATATTCAAATATATGGTGACTGAATAACATGTTATTGAATAATGAATGGGTCAACAATGAGATCAAGGAAGAAATCAAAAAGTAGTGGGAAACAAATGAATATGAACACACAACAACCCAAAACCTATGGGACACAAGAAAGGCAGTCTGGAGAGGGAAGTTCATAGCATTACATGCCTACCTAAAGAACACAGAAAAATCTGAAATAAACAACCTAACCCTACATCTACAAAAACTAGAGAAACAAAAACAAACAAAGGTCAGAGTGAGTAGAAGGAAGAAAATAATCAAGATTAGAGCAGAATTAAATGATATAAGAGCCTAAAAATACAATTCAAAGAATCAATAAATTCAGGAGCTAGTTCTTTGAAAAGATAAACAATATTGACAAACTTTACCCAGACACACCTAGAAAATAAAAGAGGAACCAAATAAATAAAATCAGAACATGAGAAAAAAATCACAGAAAAACAAAGGATTTTAAGAATATATGATGAACAACTATATGCCAAGAAACTGGATGACCTAGACAAAATGGACAAATTTCTGGAAACATACAATTTCCCAAAAATGAATCAAGAAGAAGCAGAAAGCCTGAGAATATCAATAACAACTAGCAAAATTGAAGTAGTAATCAAAAAACTTCTGGTACACAAAAGCCCTGGAATGGATGGCTTCATAGGTGAATTTTACCAAATATTCAAAGAATACCTATCCTTCTCAAACTATTCCAAAAAACTGAAAAAGAGGGAAGACTCCCAAACTCTTTTCACAGGACAGTATTATCCTAATTCCAAAACCAGGTAAAAACACAATAAAGAAACAAAACTACATGCCAATATCTCTGATGAATGTACATGCTAAAATCCTCAACAAAATACTGGCAATCCAGATCCAGCAAGAAATTAAACAGATCATATAAAACATGATTAAGTGTGATTTACCCCAGGATGCAATGGTGGTATTATAACATTCACCAATCAATAAATGTAATTCATTGCATTAACATAATGAAAGACAGAAATCACAGTATCATATCAATAGATGCTGAAAAACATATGACAAAATCCGGTATCAACTTTTGGTAAAAACACTCAGCAAAGTAGGAACAGAGGGAGCATACCTCAATATAACAAAGGCCATATACAAGAGACCTACTGCTGAGCAGACCTACTGCAAGAGACCATATCATACTCAATGGGCAAAAGCTGAAAGCCTCCTTTAAGACCAGGAACAAACAAAGATGCCCACTTTCACACTCTTATTCAACACATTACTGGAAGTTCTAGCCACAGTAAGAAGAAAAGAAAAAGAAATAAAAGGCATCCAAATTGGAAAGGAGGAAGTAAAACTGTTATTTGCAGCAGACATGAGGGTGTACAGAGACTACCCTATATTCTTGACCAAAAAATACCAGACCATGTAAGTGAATTTAGCAATATTCAGAAATTGATGGCATTCTTGTACACCAACAATGAATTATCAGAAAAAGAAAACTAAGAAAAAATCCCATTTACTTACAGCAATGAAAAAAATAAAGTACTTAGAAATACATTTAACTAAAGATGTAAAAAACCTATACTTGGAAAACTATACAACACTGAAGAAAGAAACTGAGGAAGACACAAATAAATGGAAGCATATCATGTTCATGGATTGGAAGAACTACCAACACATCATTAAAATGTCCATACTACCCAAAGCAATCTATAAATTCAATGCAATTCCTATTAAAATACCAATGGGAATATTTCACAGGTCTAGAACAAAGATTCCAAATATTTATATGGAACCAAAAAAGACCCCGAATAGCCTCAGCAATCCTGATAAAGAAGAACAAAGTTGGAAGGAATCAATACCTGATATCAAACAATATTACAAAGCCAATGTAATCAACACAGTCTGGTACTGGCATAAGAACAAACGCAGAGATCAATGTTAACAGAAGACAGAGCCCAGAAATAAATTCATGTGTCTACGGTCAATTAATGTTTGACAAAGGGGGTACGCACGAGCAGACAAAAGAGTAAAAACAGTCTTCAATAAACAGTGTTTTGGGAAGACTGGACTGGTACATGGAAAAAATGAAACTAGTCTACCAACTTACACCACACACCAGAATAAACGCAAAATGGATAAAGGACTTAAATATAAATCCTGAAAGCATAAAAGTCCTAACAGAAAACATAGGCAGTAAAATTTCAGGCATTCCACATAGTCATATTTTAGCCAATATATCTCTTAGGGAAAGGAAAAATAAACAAATAGGAATACATCAAATCAAAAAGTCTCTGCATGGCTAAAGAAACCTTCATCAAAATGAAAAGGGAACTGACTTAGGGGAAAACATATTTGCCAATGATATATCAGACAAAGGTTTGATACCCAAAATATATAAAGAACTCATATGATTCAATACCAGGAAGACAAACAATCCAATTTAAAAATGGGCAAAGGACCTGAACAGACACTTCTCCAAGGAGGACATATAGATGGCCCACAGACATATGAAAAGATGCTCAAACATCACTAGCCATCAGAAAGATCCAAATTAAAACTGCAATGAAATAATATCTCACACCTGTCAGAATGGCAATTATTGATAAAGCAACAAAAATGTGCTGGCAAGGTAGTGGATAAAAGGGAATCCTACTGCCATCTGGTGGGAATGCAGACTAGTGCAGCCACTGTGGAAAAAAGTTTGGAATTTTCTCAGAAAACTAAAAATGGAACTGCCTTATGAACCAGTGATTCCACTGCTGGGAATATGCCCTAAGAATCCTGAAACACCATTTGAAAACTTATGCATACTGATGTTCACAACGGTGCTATTTACAATAGCTAAGTAATGGAACTAGCTGAAGTGGCTTTCAGTAGATAAGTGGATTAAGAAAATGTGGTACATTTACACAGTGGAATACCATGCAGCAGAAAGAATGAAGTCCTACCGTTTGCAACAGCCTGGATAGAAATGGAGACTGTTATGCTAAATGTAGTAAGACAGTTGACAACAGACAAATACCATATGACCTCCCTTACCTATAAGAGAAATCTTATGAACCTAGGTAGAAACCCTTGGCTTCCTCATATAACCAAAAGGAGGATAACAACCAATCTAAAATCAATAAACCACCAAAAGCACCAGAAAATCAAACCGCATGGAACTCTGACAACCAAGGAATTCAAGAAAAAAAATCAACCAGAACAACCAGACAGGTAAGGCCATAGACTCAGAAAAACCACAGAGACAAAGCAGACCTCTGGGTCAGGGCTGGGTGCTGAGTTTGGTGGGCTATGCAGGAGGGGCTCACTTAAAGGGAAAACTGAGACTTAGAGCTGACTGTGGGCTACGGCTGGGGTTGCCGTGGTGAGACACTCCCAGCCTCACACGAGAGTTAAAAAGTGCACTAGAGACAAGCAGGCCAGCCACAGTGTTCCCTCTCTGGTCCCTCTCCCACAGGCAGCACCTCAGCATAGCAAGGAGGGTTCCCTGCAAGGAGGGCTGCCCTGCCTGGGTGAATATCTAAGGCCCCACTCCCTTACAACCCATCAGCTGCAACAAGACAAAGAAATAGGGCCCAAATGAAAGAACAGAGCATGACATCAGAACTAAGCAATGAGGAGATTGCTGGCCTATCTGAAAGAGAACTTAAAGCCCTGGTAATCAAAATGCTCACAGATCTGATTGAGCTGGGTTGAAAAATGAAAAAAAAAAAATGAAGGATACCCAAAGTGAAATAAAGCAAAATATTCAGGGAACCAGCAGTGACAGGAAGGAAACCAGGACTCAAAGCAACAATTTGGAACAAAAGAAAGAAATAAATATCTATCCAGAAGAAAAGGAAGAAACAAGAATCCAAAAAAAAAAAAAAAATGAAGAGAGACTTAGGAACCTCTGGGACAACTTTAAATGTTCCAATATCCGAATTATAGGAGTGCCAGAAGGAGAAGAACAAAAGCAAGAAATTGAAAGTTTATTTGAACAAATAATGAAGGAAAACTTCCCTAATCTGATGAAGGAAGCAGACTTCCAGGAATCCCAGGAAGCCCAGAGAGTCCCAAAGAAGTTGGACCCAAAGAGGAACACACCAAGGCACATCATCATTAAGCTACCCATGACTGAAGACAAAGAGAAAATCCTAAAAGAAGCAAGGGGAAAGGAGACAATTACCTACAAAGGAGTGCCCGTAAGACTATCAGCTGATTTCTCGAAAGAAACCTTATAGGCGAGAAGGAGCTGGAAAGAAGTATTCTAAGTCACGAAAGGCAAGGACCTACATCCAAGATTACTCTATCTGGCAAAGCTATCATTTAGAGTGGAAGGGCAGATAAAGTGCTTCCCAGATAAGATCAAGTTAAAGGAGTTTATCATCACCAAGCCCTTATTATCTAAGAAAAAGAAGATCATAAATATGAACAATAAAATAACAAACTCACAAATATCAACAAATGAACCTAAAAGAAAAACAACAAAAACAAAAACTAAGCAAACAAATAGAGCAGGAACAGAATCAAAGGAATGAACATCACATGGACAGTTTTCAGTGGGGAGGGAGAGGGGAGGAATAGGGGGGATAAGGTAAAGGGAAGAAGAAGCATAATTAGTAGGCATAAAATAGACGGGGAGAGATAAAAAATAGTATAGGGAACAGAGGACCCAAAGAACTTTTATGTACAACCTATGGACATGAACTAGGGGGGGAATGCTGGGGATTGGGGAGGGAATGCTAGAGGGTTGGGGGGCAAGGTGGACAGGGATAAAGGGGGAAAAAATTGGAAAAACTGTAATAGCATAATCAATAAAAAATACTTAAAAAGAATAGCAAAATGAAGAAAGAATCCCTTAAAATGAGGATAGTATAAGAAGCCTCTGGGACTTCAAGCATACCAATATTTACATCATGGGGTTAACAGAAGAGGAAGAGAGAGAGTAAGGAACTGAAACCTACATCAAAAAATATTAACAGATCCCTCGCTGGTGTGGCTCAATGGACTGAATGCCAGCCTGCAAACCAAAGGGTAGCCAGTTCAATTCCTAGTCAGGGCACATGCTTGTGTTGCAGGCCAGGTCTCCAGTAGGGGGCGCATGAGAGGCAACCACACACTGATGTTTCTCTCCCTCTTCTTCTCTTCCCTTGTCTAAAAATTAATAAATAAATAAATAATCTTTAAAAATTTTTTTAAATACTAGCAGAAAAGTTTTCTAACCTGGTGAAGGAAACAGACATACAAGACCAGGAAGTACATAGTCTTCCAAACAAGATGAACCCAAAGAAGTATACACCAAGACACTCTGTACTTAAAATGCCAAAGATTAAAGAGAAAGAGAGTATCTTAAAGTAGCAACAGAAAAGGAGTTAGTTACCTGTGAAGGAGCTTCCATTACATTGTCAGCTGACTTCTCAACAGAAACTTTGCAGGCCAGAAGGGATTGTCAAGAAGTATTCAAATTGATGTAAAGCAAAAACCTACAACCAAGAATATTCTAGCAGCAAAGCTATCATTTAGAACTGAAGGTGACATCGAGAGCTTACAGAAAAAGGGAAAGGCATCACCACCAAAACAGTCTTACAAGAACTGTTAAAGGATCTTCTTTAAGGAGAAGAAAGATCAAAAATAGGAACAAAATGTCAATGAATACCTATCTATCAATTCTTATAAGAACTGTTAAAGGATCTTCTTTAAGGAGAAAAAAGATCAAAAATAGGAACAAAATGTCAATGAATACCTATCTATCAATAATTACTTTAAATGCAAATGGATTAAATGCGCCATTCAAAAGACATACGGTGGCCAAGCAAAAAATAAAACAAGACACTTATACATACTGCCTAGGTCAGGCACACTTCAGATCAAAACACACATACAGAGTGAAGGGAATAAAAAGATATTTCATGAATATGAAACAAAAAAAAAATACTTACACCAAATGAAAAAGACTTTAAAACAAAGGCTAACAAGAGATGAAGAATGACCCAGCAATTTTACTTCTGGATATTTATCTGAAGAAATGCAAAACACTAAAATCAAAAAATATATGCACGTTAACATTCACTGCAGTCATTGCAGCATTATTTACAATAGCTATGATGTGGAAGCAACCTGAGTGTCCATTATAGGTGAATGGATAAAGAAGTGATACATACACACAATACAATGAATACCTACAAAAAAAAGGAAAACTTGCCATCTGCCACAATGTGAATGGACCTAGAGGGTATTATACTAAGCAAAGTAAGTGAGACAGAAAAGACAAATGTCACATGATTTCATTTATATGTGGAATCTATAAAACAAAATAAAAAAGCAGAATACAGACAGACACATAGATATAGAGAATAAACTTGACAGCTCCCAGAGTGGAGGAGGGTTAGGGAGCTGGGTGAAAAAGGTGAAGGGGTTAAAAAGAAGAAATTGGTAGTTACAGAACAGATAGGGATATAAAGTACAGAATAGAAAATGCAGTCAGTAACACTGTAATAACTATGTACTGTGTCAGATTTGTACCAGATTTATTGGGGTAATCACCTTGTAAGTTATATAAATGTCTAATCACTATGTTGTACGCCTAAAACTAACACACTATTGTACGTCAACTGTAATGAAAAATTAAAATAAAATTTTAAGGTATAATCCAACCAAAATGATTTAAACCCAATTACAAAATTTTAAGGTATAATCCAACCAAAATGATATAAAATCAATTACATAGAAAAACTAGAAAAAACCAAACAGGTGTATGCTAAACAATGTGTTCCTAAATAACCAATGGGTTAAGGAGGAAATCAACAAATATCTACCAATAAATGAAAATGAAAATATAATGATCCAGAAATCTATGGAACACAGAAAAAGCAGTTCTGAGAGGAAAATTCATAGCAATAACGGGCTACCTCAAGAAACAAGAAACATCTGAACAAACAGTCTTATCTTTTATCAGTAGGAACTAGAAAAAGAAGAACAAGGACAGCTCAAAGTTAGTAGAAGGAAATAAAGAAAGATCAGGATGAAAATAAATAAAATGGAGATATAGAGTAAAAATTAAAAGATCAATGAAACTAAGAACTGCTTTTTAAATATAAAAAAATGTGTAAACCTTCTATTAACTCATCAAAAAAGGAACAAAATAAATAAAATCAGAAATTACAACCAACATCACAAAGATACATAGTATCATTAAGTGAATACTAAGAACTATATACCAACAAATTAGACAACCTAGAAGATACAGATAAATTACTAAAAACATACAATTTTCCAAGGCCAAATCAGGAAGAAACAACAATCTGAGCAGACCAATTACTGTAACAAATTTTTTTAAGACTTTATTTATTTATTTTTAGAGAGAGAAGGGAAGGAGAAAAAGAGAGAGAGAGAGAGAGAGAGAGAGAGAGAGAGAGAGAGAAACATCAATGTGCGGTTGCTGGGGGCCGTGGCCTGCAACCTAGGCATGTGCCCTGACTGGGAATCGAACCTGCAATGCCTGGTTCACAGCCCGCGCTCAATCCACTGAGCTATGCCAGCCAGGTTACTGTAACAAAATTTAATCAGTAATCAAAATCTTCTAACAAACAAAAGTCCAGGAACAGATGGCTTCACAGGTGAATTATACCAAATATTTCTTTTCATTTTTATGTTTTTAAAATATTTTATTTATTTCTAGAGAGAGGGGGAGGGAGGAAGAAAGGGAGAAAAACATTGATGTGAGAAACATCAATCAGTTTCCTTTTCTACATGCCCCTCAGGGGACCTGGCCCAGGCTTGTGCCCTGACTGGGAATAGAACCAGCAACCTTTTGCTTTTCAGGACAAAGCCCAACCTGGTCAGGGCCCAAATATTTTTTTAAAAATTAATAACTATCCTTCTCAAAATATTCCAGAAAATTGAAGATGAAATATTTCCAACTCATTCTATGAGGCCAGCATTACTCTAATATCAAAACAAAGACCACAAAAAAGCAGAATCACAGGCAAGTATCCCTGATGAACACAAATGCAAAAAATTTCAAATATTAGCAAATCGAATTCAACAACATAGTAAAAGGATCATACACTATGACCAAATGGGATTTATTCCAGGAATGCAAAAATGAGTCAATATCTGCAATACCAACCATATCTGCATATCAATCAATGTAATACAACACATTAATAAAAGAAAGGATGAAAATCATGTGATCATTTTAGTAGATGCAGGAAAAGCATTTGACAAAATTCAGCATCTATTTATGATTAAAATTCAACATAGTGGAAATAGAAGGAACATATCTCAACATAATAAAAGTCATATAACGACAAGCCCACAGCCAGCACCACTTCGATGGTGAAAAGCTAAAAATGTTTCCCCTAAAATCAGGAATAAGATAAGGATGCCCACTCTCACCACTTTTATTAAACATACAGCTATTACTGAAAGTCCTAGCCACAACAATCAGAAAACAAAAGAAAATAAAATGCATCCAAATTGGAAAGGAACAGGGAAAACTGTCACAGATGACATGATACTATATGTAAAAAATTCAAAAGCCTCCCCAAAAAACTATCACAGTAAATGAATTCAGTAAAGTTGCAGCATACAAAATTAACAAACAGAAATCAGTGGCACTTCTATACATTAATAATGAATTATCAGAAACCAAAATTAAGAAAAAAAAACTCTATTTACAATTTCATTTAAAAAAAAAACAACCTTGGAATAAATTTAACCAAGGAGGAAAAGACCTATACTCTGAAAACTGTAAGTCACTGAAGAAAGAAAATGAAGACAACACAAATGGAAGGGCATACCAGGCTCACAGAGTGGAAGAATAAATAGCATTCAAATATCCATACTACCCAAGAAATCTACAGAATAATCACAAATAATCATAAAATTTATATGAAACCATAAAGTCCCCAAAGTAATCCTGAGAGAGGAGAATACTGAAGATACAACTTTCCTTGATTTCAAGCTCTACTACAAAACAGTATGATACTGGTACAATGGAACAGAATAGCCCAGAAATTAATGCATACATATATGGCCAATTAGTCTACAACAAGAAAGGCAGCAATATACAGTGGGGGAAAAGACAGACTCTTTAATAAATGGTGTTGGCAAAACTGTATAGACGAATGCAAACAAAAATAAAGCTGGATCACTTTATTGTACCATATACAAAAATAAACTCAAAATAGACTTAAATACAATACCTGTGACCATTAAACTCCTAGAAGAAAACATAGGTAGTAAGCTCTTTGAGGAGAGGAAGAGGAAAGATAACTCTTGTTAGTTTCCCACACCAAACTCCTTCATCACCATCATTGTCATCATCATCCTGATAGTCCCTAGCACTGGCAAGTAAAGTGGGGAATATACACTGAGGCTACACCCACAGTATTTACATCATTTGGTTTACACCCACACAGGCTCCCTACCTAGGTCACACTGACTAAAAAGCACCATACACAGGAAAGTCTCCACATCTCCCTTGAAATAGTCACATCCAGAAATCATTCTGCAGGAACTAACTACTGCAAAGCAGAGAATCGCACCAACTAGAGCTGACCTTCCTTTATGCCTTACATTCCAACCTGATGTACTCAAATTATAGCATTTGTCACTGTAATAATTGTTTCTTTACATGTCTGCCTATTCCCCACCTCATTAGAGACTGTGCCTTCTTTAAGAACACAGGCATGTCTTAGTCATCTTGAGATCACTGACACAGTACAGTACTTGACATATTGTAGTCAATAAATGTTCAAAGAATGGAAGACTGGATTAATATTCTATATATAAATTCCAACCATAGAGTTTAAATGCCTTTGTCTGCAAAAGACCCTTTTTTTTTTTTTTACCATTCTGTAGACTAAATATATTATAAAACCCATTTTTTTCTTTCTTAGGAGAAGTGTTAATCTGTAAATACCTGATATGTTATTATACATCTAATCACCTTTTATATAAAATCTTTAGGCAAATGGCTATGTAAAAAATAATGTGCTCTAGTGAGACCAGTGGACTACACAGAACCTAGGTAACCTCGTTCTGGATATTACCAGTGATTCTGGAGATAAGCCTTCTCTGGCTTTCAGTTTCCTCATGTATAAAAATGAAAGAATTAAAGTACTATCACTAAGCATCCTTCAAATGTTCAATATTATAGAAATGTTTAATCTATGAAGATTTCTTCATTAATGAACAAGCAAAAGGTGGGAGGCACGTCACATGCTGGGTATTCCTAACATTTTGGTACCTCTTTGCTAAAGGTCAAACTAACTACTAACTTATCCTATCAACATTTATTCAGTACTTCAACTTTATGAACAAAACTAGATAAGCATAGAAAAAAAGAATCTCTTTTTGAAGTCAGGAAGTTGATTTTTCAATTCTAATAACTGAACACTTGAAGCAAGCATTTAATCACACAGCACAGGCACTGATATAATAAATAAACTATAAGCTTACCTGCCAGGAAACTGCTCCCAAAATAGCTGTTGCTAGAAGACTAAAAAAAACTAACTGCTCTGAAATTAAGCAAAAATGGCGCATCCCTTTGGATGCCATGATTCTGTCGAGGCTGTTGTTATCTACCCTGTGGGTAAAATACACCTTATGGCAGTCATTTAATTTAGTATGGAATCCCCAAAGAGTTAAAAGAAATATAATATGGCAAATCACCCAGAAAATTCCAAAAATGGAAAAGCCTGGTATTACAAAATACCAGAGATGAGTGTCTTTAAGTTTAAATGCTGAAAGAATAAAAAATGTAAGCTCAATCATTCCAGTAAAAATGACTGAAAGTCTTCTGCAAATTCTTCCACGGTACAAAAAAGGTTTCCACCTCTCAGTAACTGAAAGTCCACTAAAATAAATGTCAAGGAAAGGATCAGTTATCAGGCAAATAAAAAAACATGCAAAAGCAACTGGATTTTGGGGAGTTTCCAATGAAGAGAAAAATAATAAGACTACAAAAATAACTAAGTTTGAAATGGCTAGGAAAGACTTCATTCTCAGATCAATAATCAGCATGGCCAAAGCTATAACAAGTAAAATGACACTGAGCGACTTCTCCACCAACATAGTTGTGCTGGCAATGGCAAATCCAACAAGTTCCAAAAATTCAACTGTGGTTAGTAAAATGGGTCGATGGCTGACATAACCAGAAATTCTCTCCACCAAAGCACATAATATCCTTAATACTATAGAAGTTAGAAGCAAATATTTAGTTGATTCTTCTTTCACATCATTTTTAAAGGATGAATTATCAAGAAAGCATAGGAGGCCAAGCAAGAATCCAAACCAAAGATTGGAGAGACTTAAACTTGCTGCTTCCATTGAAAAATAATAATAGAGTATACTGGCAATTCCAAGAACAAAAAGACCAAGAATAAAAATGACCAAAAGTAAAGAATTTGCTGTTTTTTCCCATCTTACATAAAGACCTAAGCATATAGCAACCAGTAAATTGATTCTGGCTAAATAGCCAAGATAACGCACTGAAGAATGCATGTTCACTTCTCGGTTTACTTCTTCCAGTCTTGTCATTGCTAAATACAGACAATGACTAAAGCAATAACGCAGTGATTTACACATGTAATCTGACAATTTGGGCTTTCTCCCCACGTTACAAAAATTAACTCCTTATATTTCATCCAGCAAATGCCATGTATCCGTAACTCCTATTTCAGCATTTTCTTTGGTAGAATTTTTGTTTAGTGATCTAAAAAGAAGAAAACATATTTCAATGTTAATTTTATATAATTTACCTTTAACATGTAGCTTCTTCATACAAAATAATAATAAATAAGTGAGAAATAAAGTTCCTTAATGGTAAGTGTCTCTGGCTTAAAAATTCAGTTTATCCAAACTAAAAAGGCTGTGCTTTCTGCTCATCATATGCAAGGACTGTATGACTAAATGATCAATAATGAAACTGTTTTTCCAGAGGTGGTAAGGAATTTGCCCAATTCATTCTTACTCTAATATCTGGTTTTTCAACAACATGCAAATATGAGATATTCAACTTAGATCGTAGCAGATGGGTTTAGCATAATGTAATGCTATTCAGATCTTAAGTAGAATGAGGGACTTCATCATTACCTCTACTCTGAAAAGCACCAGTATCCAATAATAGCAATCATTACTACCTGCCTAAAACCCATCAGGGGTTCTCCAACCTGTGGGCCACATGCAGCCCAGAATGGCTGTGATGGTGGCCCAATACAAGACTATAAATTTACTTAAAACATTTTTGTGACTGCATGTGACAATGTATTTAACATGCAGCTGGAGACAACTCCTCTTCTTCCAGTGTGGCACAGAGACGCCAAAAGGCTGGACACCCCTGCATACATGGCAACTCTAAAATGCTATAAAACCTTAGTCTTTACATTGTTTAATAAATGTTCTAAAGCAAAGTTTAACTGTATTAAAGTTACTTAGTCCTTTAAAACTGACCCATAATTCTCCAGGTACTTTACCTCTACAAAATTATTTTATCAAACCTACTTTCCAAATCTAAGTACCACCCATGTAGCAAACCAATTCCTGACCTTCCTAGTCAAAAGTGAAAAGTGGGAATGTTGACCAAGTTATTGTAAATTAAACACTTAATTTTACTTTTTAAAGTTACCACAATTCTTTGTTAAAGGAGCAGATAATTATTTCAATCTTAAGTGCCCCACAAGTTGCACTGAAAGCATGACAATTGCCAAAAACAAAAATGGCTTAACTACCTACTAGGTAATTCTTCAATTTTTCTAGTATACTGTTTCAGAAGAAGTGATCCATGCAATGACTCATGGTCTCACTCAATATCCATGGAGAACTCAACCAGATAAAAATTCAAAAAGTAACTAGTTTGTGATCACCTTATGTATGCTTTCTTAGTAGCAGGACCCTACAAAGAAAGACCCAATGAAAATATATTAATATGGGATAAACCTGTAATTATCCATTTGACTGGAGAAAAATGTCACTGGGTGACAACCTTAGGGTTTCTAAAAGGTTCCAAGCATTATTATTAATTCTACTTCTACATATTCAGGAAGCATATTTTTTATAGCTAATTCTATTTAATTAAGTATTTTAACTGATTTTCCTCAATTATATTTTCATTCAATAATTTCTTTCTTAAGATACCAAATACCTCTACAGAAAATATCTTCCATTGATATATTTTTGCTTTATCTTTTTCAATAAGTATGAGAAACTGATAAAACAAAGAGTACTGCATTTTTTAATATCACTTTTGTGTGTTATATACTCATTCAGCAAATAAGTTGAAATATATATATCCTCAAAGAGTCAATGGGTACAGTCTGGGCTCTAGTGACTGAACACTGCTGGAGGAAAAATAAATCATACACTAGGCTAAATGGTTGCCATTCAACCACAGACATCCTTCTGTGTGTCCCTGATCAATACTCTCTTCCATTATCATCCAAACCTCTCTTCCCTATCCTCAATCTCTGACACCCACTTCCCACTGCATTCTCACCAGATGACTTTGCCTCCAACAAAATAATCAGAAGGGGAGTTCACTTAAGTTTCCAACACCACAAACCCACCTCTTCCTACCTCTCCTGATACAAGGAAAGAGTGTCCCTTTCCCATTGGAGGTAAAATTTTCAGACATACTAGGAATCCATTCCCCTCTGCTTTTCCAGTGAACGCTCTCTCCTCTCTCTTCAAACTCCCACTCTTCTCTTATCCATAACTTAAATATGTGCAAAGCTCTTTTCAAAAACAATACACCCCCCAAAACTCACCCAGAAACAACAAAAACAAAAACAATCTCAGTCATCCCATCTCCTCTTTCAAGTTCAATCTTCTGCACTTTTAACAGCTGATATTTGATTGCTTTACTTTTCACACCTTTATCACACAACTGTGATTTCCACCCCACAAGAATAAATGTTCTGCCAAGTTCTGAAATGGCCTGTAAATTCCTAAATCCAATGGGTACTTTTCACTCATTATACTGTACATTCTTTGGACAACCTTTGACATTGTTGACTCTTTCGTTCTAAAACCTGTCTTTCCTTTAGTTTCCAAACAGCAGTCTCCAGATTTACTTCCTTACTTACTGATTTCTCCTTCTCAGTCTCCTTGCAGGCTGTTCATTCCCAATACAAACTTTGGACTTTCAAACCTAAGCTTAGGCTCTTCTCCTACTACATATTTTCTATAAGCAATCTCATCTATTTCCATGCCTTCAATTATTATCTGCCCCAAAATATACATACACATTACTCTACCTGATAGAAAGAAAAGCACTGCCCTGGTTCTATGTTGTTAACAGAAGTAAAAATCCAGATTTAAAACAGTACAGCACATCAATATAATGGAATATATGCAGCCACTCTTACCAGCCAAAATCAATATGGAAGAATATTACTTTTAAGTGCTAATTTACAAAAGTCTTTCACCCATTATGATGTTCTTCAAACAACAATTAGCCTAAATCAGAGAGTAAAACAACAAAGCACTACAATCATGTTCAATCAGTCAGCCATCATTGGAAAATTACTTGAGAGGCAGATAAAAATGGAGCACAAAAAAGTTAATGTGCACATAGAAAAACTTAATAACTGCCAGAATTTGCTTTTTAAAAACTGTATACTTCTCCTCCCCACCACCTAGATTAATCCTCACCAAGTACTGACCACTCTTCTTCCTATACACCTCTTAAATGTTTCTGCTTTCCAAGGTCGTAATCCCAATTTTGGTCACAGGCATTTCATGCTTGACCTCTCCAAGAAATGTCCTTTTGTAAACTAAATTTTTTCTTATCACTCTGCTGTGTAAAACTCTCCAAAGACTTCCCATTACCCTTAGTAATAAAGTCTAAACTCCTTCAAATGCCTTATAAGGCTCTGTGCATTGGACGTGAATAAACTCTCCTGCCTCATCACCTTCCTCCTGAAGTTTGTATTTCAGCCACACTGACCTTTCAATTCCTTGAGTGCTATTCCCTCTCCAGGTGCACTCCCCTCCTCCCTGGCCCACAGCAGTCCTCACACCTGGCTCACGCCTACTCTCTGGGTCTTAAATTATTTTCTTAGGAAGACCATCCCTGACCCATGTACATGATCCCTGTACTTCCTCTACAATAGGCAAATACGGATTATCACTTGTCTCCATTTCCCACTAGATCACAATGTCTCTGAAAATTTGTCAATACTATATGCCCAGAGTCTAGCAGTCTGACACCAAGTAGGTATTTAAATACTTGTTGAAGAAATTAAGACTAATCCAGAAATAACTATATTTAATAACAATATCAATTAGTTACTGAACACTTATTAATACACAAAAACAATAAACAAGCTGTCCAATATCCCACAGCTAGTTAGTAGAGCTAAGGGATTTCATGAACTTCTGGATTGTTTCTCTTTCTGCCTTACTCCAGCCTTCATCTAATTCATTCATCTAAATCAATCAATAAGTTATCTTCCATGCCCTACCTTCTAGGGAATGGCTCACTAGGGACTCCTGGACACACCTAACACGTGTACCGTCCTTCAACCGAGATACTGTATTTCCGCCCCATCTAGGGGAAGTGTCAAAAACTTAAAGAACCATGCTGAGCAGCTAGGGTCGGAGAATTCCAGTGCTTCGGTTCTATAAATTCATGGGCTTTATAAACTTTCTGGGCCTACTCCATAAAAAGAGAATGGTGCCTCGAATATACATCCCTCAGCAACAGGGCAGCAGTAGTCATTCTCCTTGTATTCCACCTCCTTCTAGCAAGATATGGGAGGTCGGAGGGGCCTGGCAGTTCTCAACAACGGCTCTACTTTGGGAGAAGGTGACCACAACTGGACGCCCAGCTGAGTGAGAAAAGGCTGGGTGATACTATTATACTTTTCATGTTGCACCTCGCCCCTTCCCCTCGTCCCCCACCCCACCATCAAGTACTCTCCCGCTGGTACCCCAGCTCCAGCCTCGGGAAGACGCCTGGGCGGCGCTTGGGGTCGGAACTAGGCGGAGCCCTGTGAGGTGTCTGTGCCCTAGTCTCACCGCCCAGCTGTTCACCCTCTCACCGCCTACCTGACTGGGCCGCTGGCACCAAAGCTCTCTCAACCTTCGAAGTCATCTCTGAGGGCAACACAGTAAGCTGTGCCTATGACATGGAACGGGAGCGAGGGAAGAGTTGAGTGCCCCAGGCGCACACACTAGAACAGGCCAGTCTCTTTCCGAAACTTACTCCGCAACCGGCCCCGCCACAGCCGCCATGTTCCCACCACAGAACCCGCCTTACGGAACGCCTTGGGGGTCAAACTAAGCAGCCCGCCTCCTTGCCGCCCCCTCCTTTCCGCCCCTCCGCCCCGCCCTCCGCCCCTCCCCTACCCCAAGGACCCGCCCTTTCCTGCAAAACCTCCTCACCCTGCGGGGATTTCTGGTGAGCCTGGCCGTGTGCGAGCATTCCCCACCTAGGGCTAAGCGTTACCTCTTTTGCCTTCACATACCTGAAATCAGCAGCAGAGAATAGGGAGCGAGAAGACCACTAAGAATCTTACCGATCGTATCCATGAAGCACCTGGAACTGGTGTAACAGGGTGCAGCCAAGAGGGGGGCCCCAAATAGGAATTTGGAATGGGGTCCAGAACTCAAGGTGTTCAGGAAATATTAGGATGTCCTCCCCTCCCCCATGGTGTGAGTTGGGGGAAGGGACACATGGAGCAGAGCCATTGAGAGCTGCTTTGTATAGCAACAGCTTTGCAGCTAACCTGTGGTGTGGTCATTTAACATATCTATAACCTTTAACTGGTTGTATAGGCATGTTAAATAGCTGTAGCCATGCTCTGAGCCAGGGGAATGGAAGTAACTTCCCCCCAAGACGTAACTGGGGGGCAGGTCGAGTTACGGTGCCTGCGCAGGAACTTGGAGGCGATTGGCTCCATGACATGGGGCCACACCTGCTCAGACCCACGATGTTAGCCTAGTAAAGCTGGAAGGCTTTGAGAGTGCTGGCAGGTGTAACTGAGTGTGGGAGGAGTCGGAAATAGGGCTACAGAGGAGGATTGGCGCGGGGAGTTAAACCCAGATGTGGCAGCCATTGCTGGGGGAATCATGCATGCAGCTGTGGCAGTGCAGAGTGGGGACTCCTGCAGCCCTGCCAGACAAAATCACGTTGCGGCTTTAGCAGAGAACTGCCACTTAGCTTTGGCAGAGTGGCGACCCTCCTCCTTGTAGCTACTGAGGGGAGAACCATGCGGTTTTGGCTGAGTGGAGACTCCCACAGCCATTGTGCAGAGAAGCACCATGAAACTGGGGCAGTGGAGAGAGAACCACGCAGCTTTGCCAGAGTGGGGACCCCTGCAGCTTTAGAAGGGGGAACCACCACCCGGCTTTAGCAGAGATCCCAGCGACACAACTGAGGGTGCCGGGAACCGAGGGTGGCCTACCAGCTGAGATGGATTACTGGGAAGAACCAGGTGTTGCCTGAGCCACAGACTTCTGTTTCTTCTCCTGAGATATGGTACCCCAGACTGGACAAAGGAGGGAAGGAAGGACTGTGTGTGTTTGTGGGTTTTTTAAGGGACTTGGGGATTTTGATGAAGACATTAGGTCACTACTTTAAGTCTGTATAGCATTAAATAAACATTTCCTTTCCTTTTCATGAATCTCTGGCATTGAGAGATGTCTTTCCTCTGGTGGCGGACATAACGAACCTGGGGGGTTCCTTTCAGTAATAGTATATCACCCGTAGGCCCCCCCTTGTTGCTCTGTAACACTGGGGTGGGATAGCCACAAGTGGATTGAAAATACTGCAGGAGGCATTGCTGCTTATACCTTTGGAATAAGATGTGGCTTTGTGTCCATTGACCAGATAAAGCCAAAACTCCTTAGGCTCACCTTCAAAGCCCTTCTTCCCACATTTTCTAAGTCGAAACTCCATTTAATATACCGCCGGGGTCTTCACTCCACCAACAACCCCTACTCCTGGCCTATTCCCCCTGTCCCTTAGTTCACCGGCCTCAAATCCTGAGGGCTCTTCAAACTCCAGGGCTGATTTTTATTCGTACTCTCAACGCACAGAATAAGTACTAGGGGATATTACGTGGAGGCAGCATTTCACAACAGCTGTGGAGAAGGATGGTCTTGGGGTTTGATCTCTGTTCTTGTCTATGTACAACTTAGGGTCTCCATCTAAAATGTAATGAAACCTTTTTTTTTGCAAAGTTGTGAATCTTCAGTGACACAGTATTTATTTTTTCTGGCATAAGGTAGGCTCTCAAGAAGTATGAATTCCTCTTTCTCTTTAAGAAACCCTGCTTGCATGCCTGCCTGCCTACCTTCTATCCCTACCCTCATTTTCTGTTTATAGCTCTTAGGGAGGTTAATTAATCTCTGAACCTGTTTCCCCATGTAAATGGGTGCTCATAATACCTGCTCTACAGGGTTATAGGGATTAAATGAAATGATGTATGTAAAAAAAAATCCTTAAAACCTTTAGATGGTTTATCTCCTTTAGGATAAAGGTCACAATCCTTAAACATGTACAAACTGTATATAGTCTGGCCCCTTTTTACCTTTGGTCTGACTTCCCACCACACTGCCCTAACTCTCTCCACTCCGACCTGCTTTCATTTTCTCAAATGCAGGTACATGTTTGGTTTTGCATGCCATTAAATCAGGCAAGCATAGTGCTTGATACATAGTTGGCACTTAAATATTTATTAAATAAAAAATTAGTACACAATGGGCCTTCAATGATCACAAGTTTTCCTCCCACTTATTTTCTATTAGTGTTATCTATACACTGGGTCTTTCTCCCCAAATAGAGTGAATTTCTTCATTTTCATTTGATAGTTAATGATGGTCAGAAGGAGCAACACATCTATAGTGATGAAGCACTCTCACACTCCGATTCTACATATGTAAATGAAAAGTTTGAGTTACACTTTCTGCAGACTCCTGTATCACTCTAAATGTAATCACTAACCAAATCACAAATCTATAACTCTTGCTCTCTGGGAAACATTGTCACATTTCTAGCTACTTGCTAGATATTTCTACTAGATTACATTGTCATCACTTCTAATTCTACTTCCTTTAAAAAAATAAATACTGATACTTTTTAAAAAATTATGGTCTTTTTAATTCAGTTACAGTTATTCCTGCTTTTTCTCCCTTTCCCCATCACCACTAGCCCCACTCATTACCCTCTCCAAGCCAATCCCCATATTGTTGTCTGTGTCCATGGGTTGTTCACAAATGTTGTTTGGTTAAACCCCTTACCACCTTTCATCCCATCCCCCACCTCCTCCTTTCCAGCAGCAGCTGTCAGTCTGTTTTATATATATCTAAGCTTCTGTTACTATTTTGTTCATTGGCTTATTGTGTTTATTAGATTCCACATATAAGTGAGATCATGTGATAATTCTGTTTCACTGACTGGCTTAATTCACTTGATATAATTTTCTCCAGGCCCATCTATACTGTTGCAAAATGTAAGAGTTTACTGCTGTGTAGCATTCCATTGTGTAAATGTCACAGCTTTTTTATCCACTCATCTACTGATGGGCGCTAAGTTTATTTCCAAATCTTGGCTATTGTAAGTAGTACTGCTATAAACATAGAGTTACTTACCTGTTTTTGTATTGAAGTTTCATGATCCATGGGATAAATTCTCAGAAGTGGAATCACTGGATCAAAAGGAAGTTTTATTTTCAATTTTTTAAGGATACTTCATATGGTTTTCCACACTGACTTCACCAGTCTGCATTCCCACTACAGTTCAATTTTGTCCACATCCTCACAAACACTTGTTGTGTGTCTATTTATTGATGGTAACCATTCTGACAGGTGTAAGGTGATATCTCATTGAGGGTTTAATTTGCATTTCTCTGATGATTAGTGATTTTGATCATTTTTTTATGTCTATAACTTTTTGTATGTCCATTTTGAAGAGGTGTCTACTCAGGTCTTTTGCCCATTTCTTAATTGGGTTGTCTTCTGGCATTGAGTTGTATTAGTTCTTTGTCTGTTTTGGAGATTAAACACTTGTCAGATGTAGTATCATTGACAAAAATGTTCTTCCATGGATTGGGTTCCCTATTCATCTTATCAATGGTTTCTTTAGCTGTACAGAAGCTTTTTAATTTGATATAGTACCATTTGTTTAATTTCTGCTTTATTTCCAGTGCCTTAGGAGATATATTGGTGAAAACATTTCTACACTGAATATCTGAGATTTTACTACCTATGTTTTATTCTAGGATTTATATGGTTTCACTACTTACATTTAAGTCTTTTATCCATTTTGAGTTCTTTTTTGCATATGATATAAATTGGTGGTTTAGTTTCATTTTTTTTTGCATATACTAGTCCAGTTTTCCCAGCAGCATTTACTGAAGAGATTGTCTTTGCCCCATTGTATGCTTTCACCACCTTTGTCAAATATCAATTAGTCATACCCTAGGATTTTTCCTGGGTTCTCTGTTCTGTTCCATTGCTCTATATGTTTGTTCTTGTACCAGTACAAGGCTGTTTTGATTACAGTGGCATTATAATATAGTTTGATATCAGGGGTTGTGATACCTCCAGCTTTGTTTTGCTTCTGCAAAACTGAAACACGAAGAAGCAGAAAACCTAAATAGACTGATAACAAAGAATGTAATCAAAGCAGTAATAAAAATCCTCCTGGCACACAAAAGCCCTGAACCAGATGGCTTCACAGCTAAATTTTACCAATCATTCAAAGAAGAACTATCACCAGTCCTTCTCCAACTACTCCAAAAAATTCAAGAGGAGGGAAGACTTCCAAGCTCTTTCTATGAGGCCAGAATTATTCTAAATGCAAAATAAGGTAAAGATACAACAAAGAAAGAAAATTACAGGCCAACATCCCTGATGAACATAGATACTGAAATTCTGAATAAAATATAGCAAACCAGATCCATCAATACATCCAAAAGATCACACACCATGATCCAGTGAGATTCATCCCAAGGATGCAAGGTTGGTACAGTATTAGCAAATCAATAAATGTGATTCATCACATAAACAAAATGAAAGACAAAAATCACATGATTATGTCAATAGATGCAGAAAAACATTTAATAAAATCCAGTATGAATTTATGATAAAAAAACCTCTTGATAGAGGGATCATACCTCAACATAATGAAAGCCATATATGAAAAACCTACAACTAATATCATTCTCAATGGATAAAAACTAAAAGTGTTCCACTCAAGAACAGGAAAAGAGTGCTTTCACCACTCTTATTCAACACAGTTCTAGAAGTCCTAGGTACAGCAATCAGACAAGAACAAGAAATAAAAGCCATCCAAAATGGAAAGGAGGAAGTAAAGCTGTCATTATTCACAGGTGACATGATATTGTACATAAAAATCTCTAAAGACTCCACCAAAAAACTACTAGACCTAATAAATGAATTCAGCAAAGTAGCAGGATACAAAATTAATACCTAGAAATCAATGGCATTTTTATACACTAATAATGAGCTTTCAGAAAAGGAAACCAAGAAAACAATTTTATTTACTATTGCAACAACAAAAAAATGTACCTAGGAATAAATTTAACCAAGGAAATAAAAGACTTGTACTCAGAAAACTATAGGCCACTGGAGAAAGAAATCAAAGAAGATACAGATAAGTGGAAGCATATACAATGTTCATGGATTGGAAAAATTAACATTAAAATGGCCATTCTACCCAAAGCAGTCTATACATTCAATGCAATTCCTATTAAAATATCAATGACATACCTTACAGAACTAGAACAAATACTCCAGAAATTTATATGGAACTATAAAAGACCCCAAATAGCCTCAGCGATCTTGTAAAAGAAGAATCAACTTCCTTTTAATGGACATTTCTCTTGTGATTTTTTTTTCCATTCCTTTCCTTGACTCTCCCCTCTGTGTTTAGAGAATTCCCTACCTTACAGTCTATTGGCCAAGACTGAAATACCAAATACTTGCTTAGCCAATCAGATGCACCATGTAGGAACTATTGATTCAAAAAAGCAGGCACAGGGAGCTGTGCTCCCTGGGTAACTACAGGTGGTTCCTAGGGCAAAAGTGAGAATGGTTCTAGTGGTGGCATCAGGCATCCAGTATTAGTTGTTCAATGATTTGAGATGCCTGTTCCTGGTGACAGCAGCTCCAGAGCCCTTTTCCATCATGTCTGTGGTCTGTTATTGTTTGTAGTTTTTGGCCATTCACATCAAAGACTTAACCTCTAGCAATCCTCTGAGCAACACGATATCCTCTAATAAATTATTTTCCTGCTTAAATCACCCACAGGTGTTTTCTATTCCTTAGCACTAATACTGTTTTTTAAGAGTGCTTTGTTCTCCTCCTCAAACATGATCTATCTTGTGACCTTGAAACCAGTTTTGATGATTGTTATCTTGTCAGTACACATCAATTTTTTTAAATTTTTTCAATTATAGTTGGCATACAATATTATTTTCAGGTTTACAACACAGTAATTACACTTTTATATAACTAGCAAAGTGATCACTCTATAAGTCTATTACCAATCTCTTGTCAGTGTACTTTAGAATACTGCAGTGAGATGTGCCTGTGTTTGAGAGTTAACTTTAAGTTGCACATTCCAGGGTGAGTAATCAGCTTTTAAAAGACACTAATTAGGAATCCTCACTACTAGTTGTATGCACAAATGCTTCCAATATCATTATGTAAATCTGTGCTAGAGGTATGTTAATTAGCATTGAGGACATAACAGGCATTCAAGATATGTGGCTAGACTATTGTAGAGGCACTTTTGCCCTTGCATAAATGTGGTGTAAGACTCTGCTGACTCTAGCAGACTGATACTCTTTTCATAATGGCTCCCTGAGTCTAGACTGCTGTTTAGTACTTTGTCACAAAATATTGCTTGTGTACTGTTTTTATGTGTCTGCTTGTTGATAAAAATTTACTTTTGCAGTGGCAGTAAGTCTGAGACTTGCTTTCACTGTAGGACACTACAAATGGCATGGGAGGAGATAGGTATCCGTCACCACAAACCTTTTGTTGTTGAAGGCTACCAGTATTAACTAATAGAAACTGATAATTGTGAAACCCAAGTGCTGTTCATTTTTATCTACCATATATCTTGCATTTCCTTTCAACTTCCATTGCCGTTTCCCTAGTTGAGGTTCTCACACCTGATTTACTTCAGTAACCTTTATTCTGGTCATTTTGACGTTAGCTTCACCCCAGAATAATGCATCATACCAAGCCCCTCGTTGAACTCAGAAGACCACTCTGTGACATTTCTTGGCTTTAAATCAATGACTTCTACAGGTGACAGCAGTGGTTTTCAACCTCTTTCATCCCGTGGTACACATAAAATAATTACTAAAATTCTGTGGCACACCAAAAGCACATGTTTTGCTAATCTGACAATAAATAGGTATAATTTTGTTTTAATTATAAAATTAGTAATTACCTACACATTTTGCTCCAAAGTGACTTAAAAAATCAGGTGCCTACACTTGTATATAAAGATTTGTGGTACCAAGAATTAACCAATCACATGCAACATTATTATGGGACTATGTGATGTGACCAATTAGATGTATCCATATTATATTATGTTTATGGTTCAGGGCAGGGGCACTCATACCAGATGGTTACTGTTGTGTTGTCTTTTTTTTATTTGACAACCTAAGGAAAAAGAGGTCAGTGCCCCTGGCCGAATAGTCAGGTATTGCTTGTTTTAAAAATTCTTGTGGTACACCAACATCCTGCTTGTGGTTGGTTGAAAATCTTTGGGCTACAGAATAAAGTCTAAAGTCTGGGCTACAGAATTCAGTCTGGCACCTGAGGCCCTCCAATGCATAATTCTAAACCCCTTTTCCCTGGCACTATATATCCTGAAATTAGAAATATCACGGTCAATTCCTGACATCTGGTGCATCCACAGCCAAACACCCGGGTATAAAACAGCCACCTGGGAACCAATTTAGTGACAGGGGATTTCAAGCACAGTTATAGAGGGTAGTGTAAAGATCCTAATAGCAGGAACATTTATTCTTCAAGATTTGCTTCTATGCAGGCAAGATCTGTGTCCTCAAGGCCAGGATTTCACCCAGGACTAAGAAAACCTATTGAAAATATAATCATAATTTTTAAAAGAAAAGGAAAAGAGGAGTAGGCAGCACTGGTGGCAGGTGGAATGAATGATCCTATTATACATTTCAGTCCACTGTGGCAAAGTGTCATAGATGACTCCTACATGGTTTCTTCTCGCTTATTTTCCCCTACCTCTTTTAATTCTTCAAATCTGTTTAGACCTAAATCAACCCGAATTTTCTTTCTACAATCTGGATCTGTGGGGCCTAATTCCTTGTTATTTCTATGTCATACTTTGAGATTACAAAGTGCCATCACCTATATCGTGTAATTCAATCTTTACAAAAACACAATGATATAAATATTTTCATCACTCTTTTACAGATAAAGTAGCCAAGGTTCACAGAAACTACACTGTCCCACACCAGGGACTTAAACCTCAGTCTTTTGGCTTCAAGTCCTAGGTTTGTAAATACCACCCTCTCTAGTAAGTAGAGTAAGAGTGTTCAGGCATGAATTATCTGGGAGATTTTTAACCAACACCTAGACTTAGGCTCAGTTGAGATCAATTAAACCAGAGTCTCCTCTGGAATAAATCTCAAGTAAATTGTGAGTGTTTTTAAAGAAATTCCTTGACCCCTTCTCCCCAGTATTTCTAATGTAGATCAAGGATTGAGAACCACTGAATTATTACTTCCATATTGCAGTGATTCTGCAAGTGATCCATAGACCAGATGGATCAACATCACTTGGGAACTGGTTAGAAATGCCAATTATCAGGACCTATCTCTAGAACAGAGGTGGCAAACACAAGGCCTGCGGGCCAAATCCAGTCCTCCACCTTGTTTTATCCAGCTTGGCACCTTGTTTCTACCCGATGGCAGCACCGAGCTCTCGCTTAACAGTTAAGGAGTAATTACATTTATACAGTTTTAAAATTACATTCAGCCCTTTGAAGGCAACTGTGAGGATGATGTGGCCCCTGGTGAAAATGAGTTTGACACCCCTGATCTAGATCCACTGAATCAGCAACTCTCTAAGGGTAGAGACCAGATTTTATAAGAATTAGGTTCAGGTGTGTTACAGATGAGTCAGTAATAGTGGCTTAATAATAGTTTATTTCTCTTTCAAGTAACCAAAGTATAGAAGTAAATGTTCCAAAACAGATGTGCTGCTCCTTAGTGTTAAAGATCCTGATTCCTTCTCTCTTTGTTGCACTTCCACTTGGGTCATGGATTCTTCCTGATAGTCCAAGATTGCTCCTTAATTTCCATCTATCATTTCTGAATTGCAATCAAGAGAAAGGAGAAAGTACAAGAGTCAAATGTACTCCCCTCCTCCCTCCTTTAATGGAACCTCTTGGAAGTTGTATAAGACACCTCATTATATCACATTGACCTGTATTTAGCAAGTGCAGAGTCTGGGAAAAGTGGTAAGTTTCTGAATGGTCATATAGACATCTAAAAATGAATTCTCTTTCTGAGAAAAAGGGAGAATAAATAATGGATGAAAACAGGCAGTCTTGCCCAGAGTTTAACAAACCCTTTTTCTCGACCTTCCAAATTCCTGTTAAGTGAGATAATAAATGTCATTTTTGTTTGAATGACTTTTGATTTGCTGTTTTAAAAGATGCACCTTATTTCATTAGCTATTCTACTCTATTAATGATGGCAAATATTTTATTATATGGCTGAGCCATGACTTAGTTAACTTTTAAGTTAATTTTGAAAATTTAGAATGTTTAAATTTTTGCTAAAAAAGTACAATGATGAGGACTTTGGCTCACTAAACTTGTGTACAGTACATTTCTAATTATTATTTTGGAATAGATTCTTAGATGGGTTAAAGAATATGAACATTTTTGAGGCTCTTAATTCATATTGTCACAGGTGGGCACAGGTAACCAGGTTCTTAGTGATCAGGACAAAGAATTGAACCGAACACCCAGAGTTTATAGCAGAGAACATGGGAGCAGGCCAACTCCAAGCAGAGATTGACCTCATGGGTTGGAAGGACTCTATTCTTATAGGGCGGATCCTTCCTGAATAGTTTTGGTGGGCTTTACTGCGCATGTACAAGTAGTTGTGTTACTTTAAAGCTACTGCATATGTGGTCTCCCATGATCCTCCCTGACTGGCCACCAGGGAAGAGGGTCCCACAATGCTACTGAATTGACCCCCGTTCTCCTGGGGTCCCCCTATACTAGGTTCACCTTTCCCTAAGCCAGAGAATTACAGCTCTCCATGTTAGAGATTGGTGAAAAAGAAAGGAGTTATTTATTCAAGTTATACAGACCAAATGTAATGACTTAATGTCTTCGTCGAAATCCCAAAGTCCCTTAAAACACCCACAAACACACACAGTCCTTCTTTCCCCACTTTGTCCAGTCTGGGGTACCCTATCTCAGGGAAAGAAATAGAAGTCCATGGCTCAGACAGCTCAAGGTTCTTCCCAGTAATCCATGCTCGGCTGGTAGGCCTTCCTCGGTTCTCAGCACCATTGGCTGTGTTGCCAGGATCTCCAGCTAAAGCCATGTGGTGGTGCTCTGCTGAAGCTGTGTGGTGATTCTTTGCTAAAGCTGCGTGGTGGTTCTCTGCTAAAGCCATGTGGTGATTCTTCTCATGGCTGCCGCGGGGCGGTCCCCCCACTCTGGCCAAAGCACGTGGTTCTCCTCACTGCCACAGCCACATGGTCCCTCTCCTAACATGGCTGCAGGAGTCTCCACTCAGCCAAAACCACATGGTTCTTTCTCCAATGGCCACCAAGTCTGGGTTTAAATATCCTTCCAGCTTTACTGGACTGTCATCCATGAGTCTGAGCAGGGGCAGCCCTATGTTGTTGAGCCAATCATCTCCAAGTTCTCACACAGGCGCTGTAACTGGGGGGGAGTTGCCTCCCAGTTACATTTTGAGGGGAAGTTCCTTCCATCCCCCTGGCTCAGAGCAAGGCCACAGCTATTTAACATATGTATGCAACCAGTTAAAGGTTATAGATATGTTAAATGACCAAATCAGAGGTTAGCTGCAAAGGTTAGTTGCTATGCAAAACAGCTCTGAATGGCCCTGCTCCATGTGTCCCTTCCTCCAACTCACACCTGTGGTGGAGGGTGAGGACATCCTATATCTTTCTAATATTTCCTGGACACCTTGAGTTCTGAACCCCATTACAAATCTTTCTTTTGGGGACCCTCTGGCTGCCCCCTGTTATAATACTGCTAATTATCTTGCCAGAAAGGGACCATTTTATGCTCCTACTGTCAGTGAACTATATTTTTGGAAGTAAAAAGTGTTGTCTTTTTAAGCTTTTTTGGTGATTGTTCTTTTTAACATTTTGAAAACAATGTGTTCTTACACTCTAAAGTTGCTGATGAAAAGTCTGATGTCCATTTGAATCCCATTCTTTTATAGGTAACCTGCCTTTTTTGCTCTCTTAGCTTTTAGAAAATTGTCTTTATACTAAATCTTCTGAAATTTCATTAGGTTTATGTTTAGGAAAATCCTAAATTTTTATTTAGCAATCCTTCTTTATTGGAGGATTCTAATCATTCTTCAATTGTGGGAAAATTTCCCTTTTTTTTTCCAGTATTCCTTTTATTCCCTTTTCTCTAGTCTCTTACTTGGAACACCTATATCTGATATACATCAGAACTTTATCTAAACTTCATGGTTTTTTTACTATGTTACTGAGTCGGATACCGGGCCAGCAGTATAGATCGCGGCTGCGGATACTTGTCGAAACATGAGAAAAACATACACACAGACAACTGAGTCCTGTGGGGAAATAGGTACGAAACGGCCACTCTCTCTAGTGGAGAGAGCCTCCTTCTCCTGCCCCAGCAGGCTTTTATTAAACATACCGATACAGTTTGTGAACTACAGTCTGACAAGGAAGATAAAACAAGTAATTAACTTTGAAAGGGAGTGGCCAATCTCCTGCTGGGATTCTAAGCCAGAGATTTGGGGGTTTTATCATTTAAAAAGACTACAGAACTTAAAAACTTAGTTTTGTTCCCTGCCTGTGCCTTCATATTCTAATTAAAGAGCAACCTCCAGCAAGCAGCTCTCACAGAATTTTGCATATTCTATGTCTCAGGCCTGATTACCCCGGGGGTCTGCCGCCTGTGGTCTGGACTGCACTGCTCCTGTTATTTCCGCAGGCCTGAGTTGGGCAGAGGAGACAAAGGTAGCCGGGAGACTTGGATTTCTCACGACTAAGAACAAGAACTCAGGCTTTGACAAAGCCGAGGGGGCAAGGATCAATGTTAATCACCCCTTCCTTTCCACAGCCCCCACCAAGACCTTCCCTGAGGCCTCCATGTGATCATGCCTGTCTTAGGCTATTCCCCCCGTGGGAAATCTTATCCATCATTGGCTAACTGATCAAGCATGGGGGACCGACACAGAACAGGCAGCTTTCATGCCAGGAAAATAAGTTTTTGTCTCCTTACTGTCTCCTGGTTCAGAGGCCTCTTACTCAGCCATAATCACAGGCAGTTACAGATTCCTGAGACCAGGCAGGGCAGACCTCAACCTCTTACTTCCTTTTTTGTGCTGTTTTCTAAAAGAATTCTTCAGTTTGCTATTACAGGTACTAATTCTCTATTCAGGTTTATTTTTTAAGTTTCCCTAGGCTTCAACTTTTTTTATAAATTTCCCTTTTTCCCTTGAACTATCTGTTATTCTGTTATGAACTATTTTTCATTTTATGGCCTTGCTCTTGTTTGAGAATATTAAACATATGTGTTTAAAAGTCCTCTTCTGAATACTCATTTTATTCTATTTCATCTGCCTATGAGTTCTTTCATTTGTTGGAATTGTCATCTATCTTATGGTGTACCAGGGGTATCCAACCTTTTGGTGTCTCTGTGCCATACTGGAAGAAGAAGAGTTGTCTTGGGCCACACAGTAAATACATTGTGACACGTAATCACACACAAAAAAGTCGTGTAATGTTTTAAGTAAATTTACGATTTTGTGTTGGGCATTCACAGCCATCCTGGGCTGCATGCAGCTCACAGGCTGCAGGTTGGACACCCCTGACACTGTAGACTTTTTTTCAAGTGTTAGGAATTTATTTTTCCACAGTTTTCCTACTGTTATCTTTGAAACTTCATGCTTTAATCTTTTTGTCTGATACATTTTTTCTTTGGTTTCCTTACTTAAAGATTGCCCATAGTTCTCTGTTGAGACTTACCTTCTAATCTTCAGTGCAGCTATGTTTATACTAAATTATTTAAAACATTGGCCCTGGCTGGTGTGGCTCAGTGGATTGAGTGCCAGCCTGCGAACTAAGGAGTCGCTAGTTTGATTCTCAGTCAGAGCATATGCCTGAGTTGCAGGCCAGGTCCCCAGTGGGGGAGCGCATGAGAGGCACACATTGACATTTCTCTCCCTCTCTTTCTCTCTAAAAATAAATAAATCTTAAAAAAATATTCTCTGTTGTTTCGCTGGACTCAGCGAATGGGATAGGAAGGGGGTATTTTTGTACATGCTGATTCTGCCTTTTTGAATTTTGTTTTTGTTTTCTAATTGATCATAACTTTATAAAAAATATATATTTAAAATTTGTCCACCTCACTTAATTTTTAATACTATATTTAGCTATTTTTCCTAAATATAATGATCATTTATTTTTCATTTATTAAACATCTTATTTTTTAATTAAAATTTAAAGCATTGTTTAATAATTTTGGTTTAAGTAAGTGGTGAAGGTTGACATTCTTGGAATATTTTTGATATTAATGGAAAAGCTTCTAGTATTTTCACCATTGAGCATATTCTTGTTGGTTAATTTAAGGGAATTAAAGAATATGGTCTTTTGCCCTGGCCCAGTGGCTCAGTTGGTTGGAATGTCGCCCTTTGCATGAAAAGGTTGTGGGTTTGATTCCTGATCAGGGCACATACCTAAGTTGCATATTTGATGCCCAGTCGAAGCACATATGTGAGGCAACTGATCGATGTTTCTCTCTCATCCATTGTTCATATCTCTCTCTCCCCCTTCCACTCTCTCTAAAATCAATAAACGTGTCTTTGTGTAAGGATTTAAAACAGAATATGGTCTTTCATTCTTAGTTAACTAAGAGAAATTTTCATTGTGCTTTGTACTTCAGAAATTGTTTTTGAATTCAATCTAATTCTTTGTAAGGATTTTTTTTTAATGTTCACATAGTTTTCCCCTCATTGATGCACTGATATATTAATATGTCATGTTAACTACTAAAGTAATCTATTCTTATAACTCTAGGGTAAATCCTCATTGGTCTTTTAGTAAACAATTGAATCCAATACCCAAGACTTTATTTTTGAGATATATACATATATTTAAATTATATTATATTGATTATGCTATTACAGTTTTCCCAATTTTTCCCCTTTATCCCCCCTCCACCCTGCACATCTCAACCCTCCAGCATCCCCCTCCTTAGTTCATGTCCATGGGGTGTACATATAAGTTATTTGAGTTCTGTTTCCTATACCATTTTTGACCTCTCTCCATCTATTTAATGCCTACTAATTATGGTTCTTCTTCCCTGTACCTTTTCTGCCTATTCCTCCCCTGTCCCTCCCTACTGAAAATCCTCCATGTGATGTCCATTCCTCTGATTCTGTTCCTGTTCTATTTGTTTGCTTAGTTTTTGTTTCTATTGTTTTTCTTTCTTATATTTTTTTAGGTTCATTTGTTAATAGTTGTGAGTTTGTTGTCATTTTATTGTTCATATTTTTAATTTTCCTTTTCTTAGATAAGTACCTTTAACATTTCATATAATAATGACTTAATGATGGTGAACTTCTTTAACTTGACCTTATCTGAGAAGCACTTTATCTGCCCTTCCATTCTAAATGATAGGCTTGCTGGATAGAGTATTCTTGGATGTAGATTCTTGCCTTTCATGACTTCAAATAATCCTTTCCAGCTCCTTCTTGCCTATAAGGTTTCTTTTGAGAAATCAGCTGATAGCCTTATGGGCACTGTAAGGTTTTCTTAGACTCTGCCCAGGGATAAATGCTAATTAGCCACAAAATTAGGCAAAAGAGTTTTATTTGGAGTTTGCTTGCTCCCGAGTGAGGTTTTCTCCACCCGCACAGCAGGGCGCGAGGGCGGGGTGGGGGAGGGTTATTTTGGGTTGGCTCTCCATGGGAGCTGAGCATTGGTTCTTTGTGAACAAAGCAGCAGCATATCATTGGTGGTTCCTGGTCTGAGGTCAACCATCTCTTCCAGGTTATAGTCCAGCTGCCATCTTGATTGTTGTCCAAACTGATGCCATCTTGACTGTAGTCCAGCCACTACACTTGATTGTAATTAGGCTCCCTTTTGTCTACCCCACCCATCCTGACAGGCACTCCTTTCTAGGTAACTCTTTCTTTTCCTCTTGCTGCTTTTAAAATTCTTTCCTTATCTTTAATCATGGGTAACTTAATGATGATGTGCCTTGGTGTGTTCCTGTTTGGGGCCAACTTCCTTCACACTCTCTGGGCTTCCTGGACTTCCTGAAAATCTATTTCCTTCACCAGACTGGGGAAGTTTTCCTTCATTACTTTTTCAAATAAATTTTCAATTTCTTGCTCTTGTTCTTCTCCTTCTGGTACCCCTATAATTAGGATATTGGAACGTTTCAGGTTGTCCCAGAAGTTTGTAAGACTCTCTTCACTTTTTTGAATTCTTGTTTGTTCATTCTGTTCTTATTGGATGTTTATTTCTTCCTTTTGTTCAAAATCACTGATTTGAGTCCTGGTTTCCTTCCTGTAACTGTTGGTTCCCTGAGTATTTTAACTTTTCATTTTAGATATCTTTCATTTGTTCTTTCATTTTTCAACCAATCTCAATCAGTTCTGTGAGCATTTTGATTACCAGGGCTTTAAATTCTCCACCAGATAGGTTGGCTATATCCTCACTAAGCTCTCTTTCTGAGGTTTTGCTCTGTTCTTTCATTTGGGGCATATCTCTTTGTCTTGTAGCAGCTGATAGGTTGTAAGGGAGCGGGGCCTTAGGTATTCAGCTGAGCAGGGCAATCTTCCTTGCTGCACTGCAGCGTTGCCTGTGGGGGAGGGGCCAGAGAGGGAACAATGCAGCATTCCTGCTTGTTTCTGGTGCAGTTTTCAACCAACTCTGGTTTGAGACCTGGAGTTTCTCCCACTTTGGCAACCACTGTAGCCCACAGGCACCTCTGAGTCTCAGTTTCCGGTTAGGTCAGCCCTTACCACACAGTGTATTGCCTGCTGCAGCTAGCTCCACCCTTTTGGTCTGCTGTTTCACTGAAGTTTCTCTCCATCCATTGCCTTACTGGTCTGGTTGTTCTGATTGACTGTTTCTTTAATGCTGTGGTTGTTGGAGTACCATGCAGTTTGATTTTCTGGCACTTCTGGTTGTTTATTGAATTTAGATTAGTTGTTATCCCCCTTTTGGTTGTGTGAGGAAGCAAAGGGTTTCTACCTACACCTCCATTTTGGCCAGAACCTCTCAATCTATTTTCAATATATTTTTTAAGTGAATTTCGTACATGATTCTATTTTCTAGCATTATCATTTTAAGTTTTTGTATAAGTGAAAATGGAAATACCTGACACAGTTTTCACAACAAATATATATATGTTGTAATATACATATTCACAATGAATATATATATAATATTCTTTTAATTCAAGTAGAATTCAAACTCACACAGAATTGACATGATCCATTTCTCTGCACATCACAGACTTTTCTCTGATAGTCTTTCTGTCAGGAACCTGGAAGTGTCTGTAGCTATTAAGTCTTATGTTCATTGTTTACTTTGGAAACCATAAATAGGATATTTTTTCCATATTAGCTAATTGGTTTTTGATGATTTATAGTAAAGGTAGCCTACTAAACTTTCCTATAATTTCTAATAGTATTTTTGGCCATTTCTCTAATACTTTTTAGTCAATAATATCATCTATGCACAATGAGCTTGTTCTTGCCCTTTCTGGTATTATATATACCTCATTTTACTAAATTAAGTCTGTAAGTTGAATAGTCATGATGTAATTGGGCATTGTTCTTATTTCTGCCCATAATGAAAAGCATCTAGCACTTGTTCATTAATTATGAGGTTTTCTGTAGGTTTAGGATAGATTATTTGTGTCATGTTAAGGAGGCTTTTTTTCCTATTAATCTGACTTAGATTAATAGGTATTGGATTTAATAAATACTTTTCTCAGCATTTCCAGATGATCGCCTATATTTTTTTAATTGGTGGATATAGTGACTTACATTATTACTTAACTGAGTTTTTCTTGGAAAAAAAAAGAATCCTTTTACTAATAATGAATTGTGTCAAATATTACTTTTACTTGATTTTATCTGATATATTGTTTATTAGTTTTGCATTATGAAATTACATGTGAGGTAGACAGAAAAAAATGGCTTTCCAAAGATGTCCTAATTTGTGGAATCTGTGAATAGACCACTTTACTTTTTTTTTTTTTTTGGACTACCTTACTTGTTAAAAGGGACTTTGCATGTGTGATTTAGGTTAAAGGCCTTTAGATAAAGTAATTATCCTGGATTATTTTCATTTACCCAATCTAATCACATGTTCTTAAAAGGGGAAAATATTTTCCAGTTGCAATTAGAATGAGACAGAGAGAGAGAGATGTAATGCTAGAAGGAAGTTCAGAACTGTGATGTGAAAAGGATTTGGCGTGACATTGCTGGTGTTGATGGGAGAGACCTGGTTCTTCTTGCTGACACATGTAAAGAATTACATATCAGCAAATTTAGTAGTATGTAATTGTGGCAGGAAAAGAAAACTCCAAAAGTTTCTTATGCTCTGTAACTGTAACACTTGCAAAATTCACACAGGACTGTAGAAGCTGACAAGTCCTAACCAAAGCAACGGCCAGTTACTCAAGGTCGTACACAGACTCCCATGATAAGCTCCTGTGCTCTGTAGCTTCTGCAAATTCCTCCTGAGTTTTCTCTTTGTCTCCCATATAAGGTAGCTGGACCTAACTTCTGCATTCGGCTTCTGTAACCTTGCTTTGCCACGTAGGTAGGAAGCCTGGGACTATTTAAACCCCGGGAGAGTGAGGATGGGTGCTCAGAGGATTTGGATGTTAACCACCCACTCTGGGCCCCCCAGGTAATAAAGTTTGTGCTTCATTATCTCCCTGCGTGTAGGTGGATTTTCCACAACATAATCAGTTTATTAGTGGCCCATTTCCATGGAAGAGAATAGGACTGGGTAGAGTAGGGGGTGAAAGAGAAAGTTTCAGGGCAAAGCAGGGTGAGAAAAGCAAGAGAGCAGCTGAAGACCAGGGTGGCAAGCCCCTGGGCAGCCTGGGGCCAGGTGGCCAGAGGCTCTGTGGCCCAAGAGCCAAGAGCCCCCGACAGAGAGAGAGAGAGAGAGAGAGAGAGAGAGAGAGAGAGAGAGAGAGAGAGAGAGAGAGAGAGACATGGAGAGAGAGAGAGACATGGAGAGAGAGAGAGAGCTGTGTTCTCCAGACTTATATAGTTGGTGGGATAGGAGGGAAAAAAAGTTACATATTGATAACGGGTAAATGTGGCATCAGTTTCCCTGGGGGGATGTAACTATCCAAACTTAGGTATGTGTGGGGGCCTGTTAGCCCAAATCCTTATCTTGCTCCAGACCCCATTTGGTCATCTTGTTGTGAAACAAATACATGACAGGAGGCAGTTAATTAAAATTGGGGCACTTTCCAGAGTTATTTATGGGCTCTTTCTGTAAGTATCAGGGACTCCCTCATGAAACAGATAGTGACCGGAGGTAGGCAATTAACCAAAGTTGTTTTATGGGCCCTTTCTTTGGGCACTGGGACCCTCTCCCATATTTAGGCCTTGGGATGAAAGCACAGTTTCAAGGCTTTCTTTCCCAGATAGTGGAAATGTTACATAGAATTTCAAGGACTTTCCTTCTTTCTTGCTAATATAGTGTTTCTTGTGATGTTGGAACCCCTGGCAATATTAGCAGACCAGGCTTAGGACTGCTGAGTTAGCATGTGAGACTTGTCTCCTTCCTCCTCCCTGCCTCAGTTTACTATTTATTCTACCTAATTGGTAAAAGGCATTTCCTGGCAACCAGGGTGCTAAATGCTGGCCAGTGACAGTATTGCAGTCTCAGAGTTCTTCCTATGATGTCTCCTGCTTCACTGGTACTAAAGATGGAAGAAGAAAGCTATGAGCCAAGGAATACAGGTAGTCTCCCGCTGGAAAAGTCAAGGCTCTTCCTTAGAGCTTCCAAAATGGAATACAACTTTTCAACACCTTTTTAGCCCAGAGAGTTCCATACAGGTTTTCTGACTTACCAAACTGTAAGATAATAAATTTGTGTTTTTTTAAAGTCACTAAGTGTGTTGCGATGTTACAACAGTGAAAGAAAAGCAATACAGCTTTATGTTAACCTTTGTGCCTTCAAGTTTGAATAAACTATAGCTAAACATTCCTTCTCTATTTGAACTTTTGAGTTCTTTTTGATTTCTTTGAAAGAGATTTTAGGAAAAAAATCAGAAGACTGTGTTTCCCCCTGGACCTGAACCACCAAAGACAGTTTGCTGGACCAGACTGGAACAGAGCAGAGTAGGTGAAGTCAACCAGAACAGAGCAGAGCTGTCTGTTTGAAGATGGGCCTTGCTCCAGGGCTGTCCCACAATCATGGTGTCTCATAATTTAGCTGTAACACTACTGAGATGTTCCACAGTCATGCTATATCACAATTTAGCTATTTGCACTGAACAATTTTTCTTCTTCAATGCACCCCAAATTGGGGATTCCTATTGGTGTTGCATGTCCATCAGTCAACAGACATTTGAGAAAAACCACTATAAAAGTCTGGTTCTCATGCCTTTTTAAAGAAGAAAATATTTGACTCTCTTTTCAGTTTCTTCTGTGACAGCCCCTTTCATACCTTCTATTATAATTTTGATGTATGTATTGGTTTTTCATAGAAGACTGGAAGCTTCTTAAAGGCATAATTTGTCTGACTTAATATCAGAACTCAGTATGTAAATGAATGTTTTGCATAGTGTAATACAAACACTTATCATATACATATCATAATTAACTTCCTCACAGCATCATATACAGTGCCTAGTGTTTATGAAACTAGTTTCAAAAATATCCCCAGTTAGGACACATAGAAGAATCAACCAACTAATGTATAAATAAATGGAATAAAAAATCAATGCCTCTTTCTTTCTCAAATATACAAGGTCTGTCCAGAAAAAAATCCAGCCATTGAGGCAGGCAGCTGAACCTGTGTTTGGTTACATTTTTTTGTGAATCAGATGGGACAATGTGGACCCCAGTAAGGTCAGGAGGGCCAAGGCTAGGTTTGCAGCTACTTGTGGAAGGCTGACCCCATGGCAGGGATCACAGGAATTTCCCAGCAGCTGCCTAGAGTTCTTTATCTTGGGGACTTTCTCTGCTCTCCCACTCAAGTCATAACCTTAAATGCTTTGCTGGTGAAAGTAAACTGGTGTCTAGGGAATGAACAAGCTCCAATCTGGGGAGTCAGTAAAGTCCACTCTGGGGTGTCAACTGATTCCAAGACTAGGCTTCTCTATACTAATCTCAGTTTCTGTCTGAGAGCTGTTATCTTTCTGAAACGGAACTTTTGCTTTACTTTAGCTCTCATTTTTGTTTCTTTGAAAGGAGTTCAGTCTCAATCCCACCAGAGAACCATTAGGTTGAACTTTAGACTAATTAGTATTGTTTTGTCAAGGGTCTAGTGAATAGGATAATATCTCTTATGTGCAAGAGTTTATGCTGTTACATCATAAGGATTCTACTCAGAAAGGGTCTAAATTGTTCAAAGAAGAGGAAAAGATCTCACTCTCTTCTCAGATACTAAAACTAAGGAAGGAAAGGAAAAATATCTTTTAAAGACTCAATTCTTCCCTTGGAGGTCCAGGGGCTGCTGCAGTCCTCAGAACAATAGGAGAATTAATGCCATCCCTTGTGTGGTCTGCAGAAGCTGTAGGGGCCACTCCTCCACATCAATGTGACACTTTTAAATTCATGTGGAGGACTGACATCTCCCCTACTTCTTTAGCTCCTAAAAGTTGTTAACAATAAATAAATGTAACTAAAATGAAGCATTTTTGATAAAGCTTATCAGTAATAATTAACTATATATAATTAACTATAGTTAATAGTTAACTATATATAGTTAATAGTTAAACACACACACACACACACACACACACACACACACAGTTTTCCAAAATCTTTGGTATCTTAAAACATTGGAGTTTTACTGGGTTATATGCTAAAAAAATCATTAAATATCTAGATAGTCTGAAATAACAGGATATTGAAATATTTATTGATCTGAGTTTGGCTACTTTGGCTTCTTATTGCAGAGAAGTTAGAGAATGGATTTGCATCTGTTAATGAGTATGTCTTGTATTTTATTTGAAATACTTCTCTTGAAAATGAGTGTTTGCAAATGAAAACACAGCTTGTTTCTTAAAAGTTTAAAAGTATCAACCCAGATAATGACAATTACTTACTTTTAGTTGTCAGAAAAATTTCAAGCTTTTTGAGAATTAAGAATTCTAATTAAATTGGAAAGAGATTAGGTGGTTTTGGTAATAGCAGGTGTAAAGTATGGAGATACTTACTGAAAAAAAAAAGGAAGAAAGGGAGTTGTTCTAAACCTTATTTCTGAATGTATAAGGAAAAGCAGACTAAAAGAAACTAAAAAAGTTGTGGAAAGGTTTGTGAAAATTAAGTAAATGAACTCAAAGATTAAAACTGAGCTAATACAGAATTTATTTGGTTCTTTCTCAGTCTATTAAAAAGGTGAAGAATGTTTTTCTGTATCTGTCCCAAAGCAAAAAAATTCTATTTAAAAAAAGTTATGTTATATTATGTTAAGCAGGTACTTGATTACTTAAAAACCCATTTTCTTAATCCTAAGAATTCAAGTATTGCTACCCTGTGTTTGTTTGATATCTTTTATTGTCACTTTTGGTAAATAAATACTTTAATATTATTTCATAATAACATGTAATCTTTTAGTCAGGTATGTTTGAAAATCTCCTCAGAATTAAATTTTTAAAAGGCTTTTTCTTCACCTAGAATTGGCTTTGAGTCATTACAATGGGCCCCTGGGATACCTCAAGGATTTGTTCTCTCTCTTTATGAAGGAGAAATTTTGAACTGATTAGGCCTATTTGATATGCTTAAAGTACATGGGAAGCCTTGGTAAATAAAGACATAGTAACTATGCTCCAGAAATTATATAAAAATCTCCAAAAGTCTACAATGTTCTAATATATTTTTACTTGTATTTCTAATTATTATCTTAAAATGTTGTTTCAGGAAAACAAATTCCTTTGTCAACTGCATTGTAATGAAAATTATATCTATAACAAAGTTATAAATCTGTAACAAAAACTTATAAATCTATAACAAAAGTTATACAATTATAATTGTCTTCAGTTCATTCAGTCTTGCAATCAATTTTTGTTTATCCTGATTATTTGCCAGGCTTTTCATAAATTCAGTTATTTCAGAGTTCTAGTAATCTTCATCCAGTTCAAAGGTATGATCTGAAGTTTGTTTGTTTATTTATTTGAGAGGGAAAGGGAAAGAGAGAGGGAGAGAACTATCTATGTGTGGTTGCCTCTTGCATGCCCCCCAACTAGAGGCCTGGCCTGCAACCCAGGCATGTGCCCTGACTGAGAATCAAAAGGGTGACCCTTTGATTTATAGGCTGGTGTTCAATCCACTGGGCCATAGCTGATCTCAAGTTTTATTCTCAGAAAAGTGTAATTTAGAATAAATCAGTTGAGACTTGTTTTCTAGTTCCCATTGGAATCTAGCAAAGTAGGTTGTTATGAACTGGCTAACTTTTACATAAATTCCTGAAAATTCATAAGAAATAAAATTAAAGATAAGAAAATTTAACACTCACTAATTTGCTTAGCTTTGTTGTAAGTGGATCAAAGATGCTGAATTGGGTGGTAATGTGGGGCTGAAGTGTTCAATGTGCATGGAGGGCAAAGAACATGCAAGACTGAAAGAAAAAAGGAACAGGGTTACTAAAGGATTTGCTATAATAACAGTCAGCATGTGTTGTATCCCTACTATGCGACTATTTCCTCAAGATGTCATAGTGTTTACTGTGAAAACCTATGTGCATATAAAGCCAGTGGAAAGTAGTTGGAGTAATGAATGTATCCCTTACACAAATTAAAAGACTGCTGGAGCACTACTTTAATTAACTAAATCTTTCTTTTAAAAAATGTATTCAATAGTAATGTTATTGATGGTTTACAAAGTTAAATTCTTTTACTCCAATGAGAGGAAGGTAGGCAGTTGATAGTACTGAGAGACATGTGAGAAAGTAGGATCTGGATCTGGAAAGCATTATGCTAAGTGAAATAAGCCAGGCGGTGAAAGACAAATACCATATGATCTCACCTATAAGTGGAACCTAATCAACAAAAAAACAAGCAAGCAAAATATAATCAGAGACATTGAGATAAAGAAAAAACTGACAGTAACCAGAAGGGAGAGGGGAGAAGGTTAATGGGGAAACATAGGGGATGGGTCATCAAGGAACATTATATAAAAGACACATGGAGAAAGTCAAAGTGGGGTAGGATTCAGAGTGGGAGGTGAGGATGGGTGGGGCGGGGGGAGTTGTGTGTGGGGAAATGGAGACAAGTGTACTTGAACATCAATAAAAATCAACAACAACAAAAAGTAGGATCTGAGATTTATATGTAAGAAATTTAAATGGGTAGGGGTAAGCAGAAGGGAGAAAAAAGTTATATAGCTCCAGTCACTTAGCATTGATCTAAGCTACATTTTCTACCAATTGAGACTTTTCTGAAGTATAAATTGAAAAATATTCCAATTCTGAGAATATATTTATAAACTATATAAAACAAAACCAGACCACCCCCCAAAATTCATAAACTAAGTATCAGCAGTGGTCTTGTATCATCACCCTTTAGTAAAATGAATTCATTTGTAAATATTTATTGATCCACCTGTTTGTGCAAGGCACATTTTAAGGCTGAAAATACAAAAGCAGCCTTGCCTGCACACACACACACACACGCACACACACACACACAGAAACATATAAACTTTGGATAATTAGAGTTATTCAGAGACTTTACAGTTATGTGAAGAGACTACTTTAGATTATGTGGACTGGGAAGGTCCTCCTAAGGAGGTAACATATAAGCTAAGATCTGAGTAACAGAAACAAACTAGCCATGCAAATCCAGTATAAAAGGAAGAAATTCTAGGCAGAGGTACTAGTTAGGGCAAAAGGGGGCATAGGCTTGCCCCCCTCCACCCCAGGATATTAACATAGAAGGTGTAGGAGGGAGTGAGGATTGACATGGGTGAATTAGCACATCATCTACATTTGGCACTTCCATGAGGGATACATATATTTAAATAAATTGCATCTAGATTGGATATGAGCAATGTGCTGAAGTGTCATGTGACATAAATACCGGCCTGCAGTGTCTGTGGCGTTATGGATGAGATGAGACATTCACATGGACTACCAAGTCCTGCAGAGGAAAAGGGACAGCATGGCTACTCTCTCAAGGGGAGAGCATGCTGACCCTTGCCTTGACAGGTTTTTATTGGCTTTCTAATTGCATACATCAAAGAAGGTTTTTATTCACTATACTTAGGTCTGCTTTAGGTAATCACTTTTTACAGATAGCAAGGAAGGGATGTTATAGATTACTTCTTACAGATTAACAAGGAAAAAAATGTTGCAAATGGAAGGGAATGATGAGAGTAACAGGTCAGGTTACACTTCAGTCCTTGGGAGAATTAGCACAGACTTCAGGAAGTTACTTTAAAGATATGCAGCAAGGGCTTGCTGCCTGAACTCAGGGTGAGTTTTAGCAAGAGCAAGACACAAAGCAGCCTAGGTATAATGCAGGCCTGATTTCCCATGGGAGAACTTCTTCATGGGTGTGGTCCTGCGTGCTGACTCACCCCCCACTGGTTTTCCACGTGCGTGCTGGGCTACATTTCCACATCTCGTGAAGCAGTTCCCTACAGTCACATGAACAGAATTCATTGATATGTATCACCAAATACTACAGTACAAGAATATGCTGTTCTGCAATGTTAAAGTTTTTGTTGCCTTGTACTAATGCTGTTTTTTTTTAAGTTACATTGTCAGCCCTGAGGACAGTATTTATTCCTTATAGTACCTAGTCCAGTGTAATAGTGTAGTAATCAATCCTCAATTAATAAATCAAGCAACACTAAAGAGATGGTTTGTGACACCCTAGCACTTATTCTGTAGCTCCTCATTTCAACTGGCACCATTCTCCATGCCACCAGAGTCCTTGCTACCTCGATAATTTTTCTAGTTACACAAGCTCCAGATCATCAGCTTTCCTTGCTATCAAAATGTTATCTTCTTACTTTCAAATTCCCAGGTCTCTACTGTTTTCAGAGTAACCTATACTGTGGTACTTTAATCTGTGCTAATGTTTCAGTGGTGTTACAAAACATGAAGCTTCTCTTACTGTCAAGGCATTTAGCTCCTCTTTCTCTTTCAGGTCTGTTTCCTATGCATCTTTTTTCTTGCAGACAGTCTCCAGGTATTTGGCCTGCTTACCTGTTCTTTCCAGCAATCACTCATCTTCTTTATTTCCAGGGAATGTTTTATCCATTCCTGGATTTGGGAAACATGTTATCTTTTGGATTCTTAGTGAAAAGGCCTGTGACAATTTGGAGACTATGATTGTTTCTTGTTGGCTTCCTAAATTATCTCTAATGTAGTTAACTTTCAAGGAAAGTAGAGTATGATATGATTGAGTACAATGGGATGAACCCAGTAGAACATTCTAAGTCATTCAAGTTCTAAATTGCCTCCCCATTTTGAATTCACTTACTGAGATAGCTCAAAGACCACAAAACTTTCAGTTTACAAGTAACAGACAATGAATATTGGAAAATTAAAAATTTTTAATGAATGTGCTTTGTTCACAAAATGTGAAATACAAAAAACACAAACATACATTTTCAGGTATGCTACCTCCCACCACTTGGCAATAAACCATTTGATTTTGAAGAATCCAACCAAATGATCATTTGTTTTTGAAACACCAAATTATTTTGGAGAATCCTGTTGTGAATGCAACAGCAGGCCCTTTAACTTCTCTATACCCAAATAAAATCATTCTCAAGAGCACCCATTCTAATAAAGTATTAGAAGACTCTACTAACTTTTCTTGTCATTACATATATAATCTGACACCATGCCAGATGACTACTTATTTTTAATACTAATGCACTGAATTGGTTTTGGTAGAATTTATATTAGTTTAAATCCTGTGCCAACCTAATTTGAATAAGCTGAACTTACAAAACAAATGATATTTATAAATTCAAACAAATTTATACTAGGTTTGAGTACAGGTTTTATATTTCCTGTAAACTACTTAAAATACATCATGCACACTTTGGAGCATAAGCAGGATCAACATCTGTAAACAACCAGAAGAATTTATAGCACCAACATTTAGCCATAACACAAAGGGTGACTCCAAGGTAGTACTTACACCAGCTTCTCAAATCATAGTTTTCATTTACTTTCAAAGCACTTTCATTGGTATACTTTTTCCTTTGCCCTTAAGATAGTATTTAGTCAAGTAAAAAAGAAAACAGTATGGTAAAATAAGTATGATTTGAATACAGTATTTTGTTATCCTGAACACAATGCTTTTTTCTTCTTCTTTTGGGTGAGCTCAAAAACCTGACCTGCAGTGCATAATTGGAAAGAAAAGTCAATCTTATTAAAGAATCTTATGCTATTGAAAGTAAAAGAAAAATTTCAAGTTACTTCTGGTATATTTGAGCAACTAATATTTATTGCACTTAGTTAACTGAGTTTTTTAGGTTAATTACAATCTTACTACTTTTATTGATTCAGAATGTGAAATTTAATTTGAAATATCAGGTACACTCAAACATTTATATCTTAAAGGATACGTTTTGTATTTCCAAATAAATTCTGACTTTCAAAGTTAATTACAGCAATTCACACTAAGCACAAAAACAGCAGTTTTATCAGAGTTTATGAAATTTAGGATCAACTATTGAAAATACTTCCCTTAAACACACATACATACATTAAGCATGAAATCTGAAACTGATATTTCAGTGCAGAAACCTCAGTATGAGGTAATTTTAATGTAAAAACAACTTGAAAAAAATTCCACACAGTGGCACTCTTCAAAATGATAATTTACATGACAATTTCTGGCTGGTAAGAAAACATGGACTATATCTTCTTATCTCTTTAAACTCAATTTTGTCTTGTTTGGGCATATATTTCTCTTTAATCATTTGTTTCTGATTCAGAAACAGAAAGACATTTATCAATGTGGAAAGGGAAAATTCCAGCAGCCAACTAATGATTTATATTTTCAAAGAAAATCTGTAGCTAGGATTTAGATAGAAGTAAGAATACCAAAAGCTCAAAATCATTTTATGAGACTACCAGCAGAGGGTTAATTTTAATATTTTCTATACAATTTCAGACTTGTAGTGCAGCATCTTCTTAATGGAGAGGCAAGGACCCTTTACAACAGTTGACCTGATAAAATATAAGCTCTCTTACAAGTGCAAACACTTTTACAAAAGTGTTTCAGGTCAATATTGAGTATTATATTGTTTCTTGCTTAAATAGAAAAGTTTGTAAATGAATTCTAAATTTAATAAAGTACACTCCCACAGTTAAATATATTCAACAGCAAAGCCCAATCCACAAGAAAGACATACAAATTCTATTGAATACTTTGGCAATGGTGATTTTTGCACTGTTCTAATCAAATTATATTATATACTTTTGAGGAAATCTCTCCTGCAATGTCTGATGTTGCCAAATAAGCAAGAACAAGGAAAAAAATTACCATTTATTTCAAAAAAGTTCAGGAAATGTTGGGTCACCAGACAAAACGAAACAGAAAATGGCTTTCTGTAACATAATAATTTAGTTAGAAAAAAGAGTAAGTATATCACAAAACTCAACCAATCTATCTTTGTGATACATTTAACTTGTTAAATGTGCAATCTACAGCTTTCACATATATTAAAGTTTCTCACTGCAATGGTTTAAAGTCAACATTGAAAAGAGGAAAAAATACATAGGAAATTATGCTTCATTTTTTACAATGACACTAAAGACATAAAGTTACCTTTCAGTGATATCTGAATGTTAAATGCTAAAGAAACAGTGGTTTCTGCTATGACAAAGGTCAGTCTGCATGAAACTTTAACCTTTTTATATAAGAATACATTTAAAAAATTCAGAAATAGAAAAAAATAACAAACTCTGTCAACCTTTCCATTTTTCTATGCAAACCAGGTTTTAAGTACTGAGTTCATGGTAGTATTTCTGATTAGTGTTAAGTAATTAGTTTAGGAGTTTGGACTGAAAGGGCCTTTTGCTTTTATATTAACTTAAAAGTAATATGGGATCTTCTAGCTCATAGAAAGGAACAGAGCTGGCTTGACTTTCTCCAGAATCTGAGTCATAGGGAGCATCAGGGAGCTCTGTAAAACCATATGCCAGTTGTTCATCTTCTATATCTGATCGAACATAGCAGGAAGGGTTAGAGTATTCCTCATCTTCTATACTATTGAAATCTTGAGGAATATATAACATCCCTGGGTAGTTCCTACTAACCAAGTCACTTGTAGTTTTTAGGGATATTTTTCTAAATGCCATCAGATGCATGTGTGAAAATTTTGAATACTTGAAACGTTTAAAGCCCAGGGACTCTATAGCAATCTTCCAGCTTTTCATCATCATTGCATGACGATTCTGATGGGAGGAATCAGGTGTGATGATAAGCAATAAACCATTTAACACTAACAATTCATGGGCTTTCTTGCAGCAAATCCATCTCTGGTAAGGTGATGGAAAATAAGAAAGAAGGAGAGAGAAAACAACCACATGAAAAAGTTCTCCAGGAAGAGAATCAATAGGGTTTTTCAGCTGCTTCAAAAAGGCATCTATAGCATCCTGTGCAAGCTGGAGTGGTTGTTGAAGCTGCAAGTTCAGGAAGTCACATTTATATACACTCTGCAAAAAGGAAAAAACAAAGCGTATTAGGATTTCAAGATTACTTTCATCTTATTACATAGAGTTTACACCAAACTATTTCACAGCATTTCTATATAATTCAAGCTTTAATTATGCACTTTTCCCTTCTAAATTGTTCCATTTGCAGACTTATTCAACCAAAACTTTTAGTCACAAAAGTCTCAGAGCAATTCTGCCTAGAGAATTTGTAGTTATATAAAAACAAAAAACAGTTAATTTGAAATTAGAAATATTTTAAGCATATATACCTTTAAAGTAATAAGGGCTTATTTGAAATTTAATTTAGCTAAGAGTGAACAGAAATGATGTTTTTACTTTAGATAATTAAAAAAAAATTTCAATTATAGTATTATACAGCCATACAGTATTATATTAGTTTTAGGTGTACAACCCAGTGATTATACATTTATATAACTTATTAGACAATCACCCTGATGAATCTAGTACCCATCTGACCATATATAGTTATTAAAATATACTGACTGTATTCCACATGCTGTACTTAACATTTCAGGGATTATTCTGTAACTACCAATTCATACTACATTAAGAAAAATCGTCACTTAAGGGCATGCTTATTGAGGGGGAAGGGAGGGAGAGAAGGGGAGAGAAACATCGATGTGAAACAGAAACATTGATCAGTTGCTTCTTGTATGTGCCCCGACTGGGGACCAAACCCATAAGCCAGGTATGTGGCCTGACCAGGAAGAACTGGTGACCTTCTGGTTTATGGGACAAGGCTCCGACCAACAGTGCCACACAGGCTCAGTTATTAATCCCTTCACTTTTCATCCTTCCCTCAAGATCCCCTCCCATTTGCTATCAAAATGTTCTCTGTATCTATGAGTGTGTTTCAGTTTTGTTTGTTCATTTATTGTTTTTTAGATTACACACATAAGTGAAATCATATGGCATTTGTCTTCCTCTATCTTATTTCACTCAGTGGAATACCCTCTAGGTCACAGGTGACAAACCTAAGGCCCAAGGGCCAAATCCAGCCCTCTACCTTGTTTTATCTGGCCCAGAACCTTGTTTCCACTCAGTGGCAGCACCGAGCTCTCGCTTAACTGTTAAGGAGTAGTTACATTTATACAGTCCTAAAATTCCATTTGGCCATTTGAAGGCAACTGCGACGCTGATATGGCCTCCTGGTGAAAATGAGTTTGACACCCCTGCTCTAGGTCTGTCCATGTTGTTGATGATGGCAAGACTTCATTCTTTTTTATGGCTGTGTCATATTCCATTGTATACAGGATGGGGCAAAAGCAGATTTATAGTTGTTCATATGGGAAATAATACAATAATAAATAATACCAGAATAAACACTGTGTTTCATGTACTCACAACTGCAAATCTACTTTTGCCCCACCCATTATATGTGCCACTTCTTTATCATCTACTGATGGACACATTATACGTGTGACTTCATCATCTATTTATGGACACTCAGGTTGCTTTCATATCTTGGCTATTGTAAATGATGCTGCAATAAGCATATGGATGTACAATATTGTCTTTTCAGTTTAGTGTTTTGGGTTTCTTTCGATACTCAGAATTAGAATTGCTGAGTCCTTCTTTGTCTTATTATATAGCCTTTGTTTTAAGGTCTATTTTTCTAGTATAAGCATTGCTACCCATTTTTCAATTGTTTGTTTCCATTTTCATGAAACATATTTTTCTATGCATTTACTTTCAGTCTGTGTGTCTTTTGATCTGCAGTGACTTTCTTGTAGACAGCATATGTAAGGATCTTGTTTTCTTATCCATTCAGCTTCCAATGTCTTTTGATAGGAGCATTTAATATATTTGCATTTAAAGTAATAGTTGATAGGTATGTATTTATGACCATTTTATTATTTATATATTTAATATCTTTCTCCTCCTCTTCTTCTTCCTCTTCTTCTGAAGACCCTGTAACATTTTTCGTACTGGTTTGACAGTGGTGAACTCTTTTAGCTTTATCTTGGGTGGCGAGCTATCTGACCTTCAATTCTAAATGACAGATTTCCTGGGAAGAGTAATCTTGGTTGTATGTTCTTGCTTTTCATCACTTTGAATATTTCTTGCCAATTCCTTCTGGTCTGCAAACTTTCTTTTGAGAAATCAATTGATAAGTTTTATGGGAACTCTCTTGTAGATAACTATCTTGCTGCTTTTAAGATTCTTTCAATTTAACCTTTAGAATCTTAATTATGATGTGTCTCAGCGTGTTTCTTTGGGTTCATCTAGTTTGGGACACTGTGCCTCCTGGGCTTGTTTCCTTCACCAAGTTAGAGAAGTTTTCTGTCATTACTTTTTCACATAGGTGTTCAAATTGCTGCTCTCTCTTCCCCTCTGTCATCCCTCTTAGGCAAATGTTGGTATGCTTGAAGTTGTCCCACAGGCTCCTTATACTATCCTGATTTTTTAAATTCATTTTTTCCTCTTGCTGCTCTGATTGGGTGTTTTCTGCTTCCTATCTTCCATCTCTGATTTGATCCTTTGTTTCATCTACTGCATTGTTGATTTCCTATAACATATTTTTCATTTCAGTTAATGTATTCATCTCTGACTGGTTCTTCTTATGTTGTTATATTTGTTTTTACATTTCCCATATCTTTGTTGAAGTTCTCAGATATCATTGAGTATTTTAATAAACAATGTTTTGACTCTGCATCTAGTAGATTGCTTGTCTACATTTCGTTCAGTTTTTTTTCCCTGGAGTTTTGTCATTCTTTCATTTGGGACATGTTTGTCTCCTTATTTTGGCAGTCTCTTTGTGTTTGTTTCTATGTATTTGGTAGAGCTGCTACATCTCCCAGGCTTAGTAGAGTGGCCTTATAAGTAGGTGTCCTGTAGGGCTTAATGGAACAACTTCCCTGATCACCTGAGCTGAGCACTCCAGGTGCACTCCCCCTTGTGTGGGCTGTGTACACCCTCCTGTTTTAGTTGTGCCTTGCAGATTGCTGTTGGCACATCAATGGGATTTTTCCATAGGCCAATTGGCTCTAAGGACTGGCTGTGACCACCATGGAGGATTAGATATGCAGGGGCCCACCTCACAGAGCAGGACTTTCTTCAGCAGGGCTCTGGTGCTGCTGGGTTTGTCCCCTGTGTTGCTTGTGGAGGTGGCTGGGTGGTGTTTCAATGTGGTCTGAAGCTGTCTACTGGGTATGCTGGTTCTGGGGCCTCCCAAGAGGTGCAGGTGAAGGTTAGCTGCCAACTATGCCCTGCCCGGAAGAGGTCAAACTGGGAACCAATGCTGGCTGCTGCTAATGTCGGGTGTGGGGCCAGTTAGTAAGAGGTATGGGGCACACTGAGGCCAGATGCTACTTATTTGAGAGATTTTAGGAGTCTGAAGCATGAGCCAGTACAGGTCTCTGTATGAAACAGCTACTGAAAAGGACTTGGGTGGGCCTACAAGGTGCAGAGAATCAGTAGAGCAGGACAAATAATGTTACCCAGAAGATTAGGACCCACCTGCCTGCTCTGTTAGGGGAGGGCTCAGAAAAGTAACAATGGCCACTGCTAGCACTCATAGGAGAAAGCTGCCCCTCCTGCTCTTACCTTGATATCAGACAATTTAGTTTCTCCCCATACGTCCTGGGTGCCTTTTGTGCTGCTGCCCCAGTGCTAGAGCTCAGAGTGAGTGAGTCCAGGAAAATTTTTCTGTGGTGCCTTTAAGAGGAACACCTGGGACTCCAGCTTCACTCCATCTCACTCAGCCACAACCCCCACTGTTTTTTTCAGCCAGAAATTATGGAAACTTCTCTTCCTGGCTCTAGAACCCTTGGCTTGGGGGCCTGGTGTCAGGCTGGGACCCCTTGTTCCACAAGTGGGACCTCCACAGCAAATATATCCCTCCTGATTTTATTTACCACGCATGGGTGTGGGACCAGCAGTTCCAAATCCCCACCCCTCCTACTAGTCTCGCTGTAGTTTCTTCTTTACACCCTTAGTTGTAGGACTTTTGTTCAGCTAAACTGAAGGAGGTTCTGGATGATAGTTGTTCTGTGGTTTAGTTGTAATTTTGATGTGCTTGTGGAAAGATTCAAGGACTACCTTTATCTATACTTCCATCTTTTAAAAATTTCTTTATTTTAAACAATTAAACTCTATTTTTTACATAATATCTTTTAAAATACATTTTTTCATAATGTAAAAATTTTATTGTTGTACAATTATAGTTGTCCCCATTTTCCCCCATTACTCTCCCCTTCCCTACCCACCCTCACCTCCCACATTCAATCCTCCCACCTCATTGTCTTTGTCCATGGGTCCTTTGTACACAATCCTTGACGACCCTTCCCTGCCCCATTATTGCTCTCATCCCTCCCTCTGGTTACTGTCAGTTTGTTGTTTATTTCCATGTCTCTGGTTACATTTTGCTTGCTTATATGTTTTGTTGATTAAGTCCACTTATACGTGAGATCATATGGTATTTGTCTTTCATCACCTGGATTATAAAACAACAAACAACAAGTGCTGGTGAGGCTGTTGAGAAAAGGGAACCCTAGTACACTGTTGGGAATGCTGACTGGTACAGCCACTGTAGAAAACGGTATGGAATTTCCTCAAAAACCTAAAAGTGGAACTGGCTTTTGACCCAGCATTCCACTGCTGGGATTATATCCTAAGAATTCTGAAACACCAATTCAAAAGAACCTATGCACCCCAGTGTTCATAGCAGTGCAATTTATAATAGCCAAGTGCTGGCAAGAGTTTAAGTGCCCATCAGTAAATGAGTGGATCAAAAAACTGTGGAACATTTACACAATAGAATACTACACAGCAGAAAGGAAGAAGGAGCTCTTACCTTTCACAGCAGCATGAACAGAACTAGAGAGCATTTTGCTAAGTGATATACTGCCATCTTGACTGGACCCCAAGGAATGACTTATTTCTAAATTCAGTCATCTTTATATTCACTTCAACATTTATAGTTACCAAGACAGGCTAATATAAAAACTAAACAAGAAATAAAGATGAATTATAGAAGTCTAAGAGGATAATGGAAGAGGCATTATAAATTTGTAAAAGCAGAATACCAAAACTTTTTAAGGTAATGAAAAACAACTTTTACTTAAAAAAAAAATTAAAACTAGCCAGGTAGTTTTATTAATGAATTTTCTAGTTCTACATTAGGCTTGTTTACAGAAATTATTATGGATTATTCAGAATCAGATTCTAGAGGCCTCCTGCTGGAAGTTACATTTATTCATTTCTGTTTCATCTCCCCCCAAACTCCTGTAATAATTAAATTTAGTTGTACCAACATCTGTATGCAAGTACCTCTCTTATCCTCCATAGTTTTAAAAGGTGTAACGATACCTTAACAGTGATACCCTTTGTTTGACTCATCTTTATTTGGTCATTTATTTGCTGCAGTTGTTCCTAGGGGTAGCTATTCCTGTTTTTCATTATAAAAGACCTGTCAAATTCATACTCAATTTTGGGTGAAGTTTTGAATCTTCCTACTGGTATCTTTAATATCTCCCTGATTAATCAGGAGATCTCCCTGATCGGCCATGATATCTCTCTAATAGGACACGATCACTCTGAGTGATCTGAATGGCCATAAGATCTCTGTAATTGGTTACCAGATCTGTCAGAGTGGCCATGAAATCTCTTTAGATGGCCCTGAGATCTTTCTGGGGGCTATGAGATCTCTCTGATTAATCATAAGATCTATTTGGCCTTGAGATGTCTCTGGTTAAAGATGAGATATCTATAAATGACCTCTGGATCTCTCTGAATAGTATCAATTTTCTTCCAACTGGCCTTGAGATTCTTTCTCTTTTGATTGGCTTCGATTCTTCACTGCTTGGGCCTTAGAATAATCACTGCACGTCTCCTGCTTAAAGACTGCCTGTTTGAAGGGCTTTGTTGATTTTAATCTAGAACACAGGTGGCAAACATAAGGCCTGCAGGCCGAATCTGGCCCTCTACTTTGTTTTATCTGACCTGGCACTTTGTTTCTACTGGGCAGCAGTGCAGAGCTCCTTGCCCCTAGTTAAGTAGTTACATTTATACAGTCCTAAAATTACACTCAGCCCTTTGAAGGTAACTGTGAGGCTGATGTGGCTCCTGGTGAAAATGAGTTTGACGCCCCTGATCTAGAAGGTCCTTGGTATGGTTTTTTTATTTCTTTTTTCAGTGTTGTTCCTGGATATTGAGGATTCAGGGTTTCATCGCTGAATTGAAACTGAGTTCTTCTTTCTCTCACTTTATGTCTCATTCTTATTTTCTTCAAAGTTTGGATATTCCATCTTTCTAAGAATTATAATGTTATCATGTATTGATATGATCATGTGATTTTTGTCTTCTTTAGCCTGTGGGTGTAGTGGATTACATTTATTTATTTATTTATTTTTAGAGAGGAAAGGAAGAGAGAAAGAGAGAGAGAGAAACATCAATGTGTGGTTGCTGGAGGCCATGGCCTGCAACCTTGGCATGTGCCCTGACTGGAAATCGAACCTGCAATGCCTGGTTTGCAGCCTGAGCTCAATCCACTGAGCTACGCCAGCCAGGGCAATTTTTTAATCACCTATTTATTAGAACACAATTCAAGCATTTTGCTTCCTTGATTCCTTCAAATGTAGTTTCTGAATTCTTTATGGGAACACAATAAAGATATGAATACAGCATAAAAAACAAAATTTAAACCATTTCCTTTAACAAGCTACTAGTAATTTTAATATTATATTTATTTTATTGAAAAGTTAAGCCCTCATGGCGGTGAAGTAGGTGGTAGTGGAGCCCTGTTCTCCTTGTGCCAGGCCGGAACACCTAGCTGATCTTCCAAGGAACAGAGTGAACAACCAATGGAATCCCAGCTTACATGAAGTTTGGAGACAAAAAATTGCGGAGGACATTGAAAAACGGACAGTGAGGAGAGTGCGATAGGACGATAAGTCCCCTGGGATCTGCTCTGGGACCAAGGCTGCTGTGGCCCCCGCCCGCCCAGCGCCTGCTGCGGGATATGGGGAGGAGAGTTAGAGCACCAGCTCCCTCCCCTACCAGAGCAGGGAGGGCAGCCTGGCACTAGGAGGGACCTGAGTGCTGAAAGTCGCTGGGGAAAGTAGAGATGAAGTGGGAGGCGGCATACACCCACTGGGACTGTGGACGTAGCACCAGAGAAATTGGGGTGCTGGTGACACCTGGAGAAGGGAGGAGTTGGGCTGTGTCAAACCCTGACTTGGATAGTCTCTGGACTGGTAGAAAAAGTGGGGCTGTGTGGTGAGCTTGTTAAGAATGGCGGGCAGCTGCTTTGTAAGGAACTTTCCAGCAGCAGTTGGTGCCTAACGAGGAAGATTTCAGCTGCGCTCACTCAGAGTGAGTAGAGGAGGTGAATCGTGCCCCCTGCTGCTTTGACACTTCGTGCACAAAGACAGTGGCTGAGCTGAACCTTGCACCCTGCCTGTCTGGCACTGTATGCACCTGGAGTGAGTGGAGGAGTGGAACCATGCGCCTTGCAGCTCTGGTACTACGTGCACAAAGACAGTAGTAGGGGGAACCATGCGCTCCACTTTTCTTGGGCTCTGCGCCAGAGATTGACTCACGCTGTGAGCAGCTGAGTGGCTGATTTGAGCCTGGCAGCTCAGGAAAGACCTGTGCTGGAGGCCGGAAAACCGAATACTGCGACCCAAACCTGGTTCCCATCCTCTCAGAACCGAAGGAAGGGAGAAAAGTGAAGCCCATCCCCCTCTTCCTATAGCAGCTACAAAGACGAGCAGAACTCACTGAACAGATTTAAAGTCAGCACGAGGCTTACAGTTATCTTTTTTTTTCTTTTTGGATCCTCTCTCTTCTCTCAACTCCCCCCTCCTTTATTGAATCTTCTTCCAAGTGAGATGATAAAAGGTGGAGTTACAAAGAGTCCAGAGACAGATCAAAAGGGGGAGCACAAGGCTAACCCCCAAAACCGAGAAACTGAGAAAAATGTCACTTTGCTGTCCCACAGAGCAGGCATTTTATTGTGTATGTGTATTATTATTAGCTTGCAATTACTTTTACCACTTTTACTTTATTAGTATTTTTTTAAATTTCTCTTCTTTATGTTTAGTTTCCTCGATTTATTTCCCTGTTTAATTGCATTGCTTGACAGGTTTTCCTTATTCTCTCTCTGTATTGTATTTTAATTTTCCTTCTTTCACTTCACCCATGTTCCAATAACACCCAACTCTTGATCTGGAACTTTCTATTCTGTTTATCCAAGTCATTTATTTCTTCTCATATTATTGTTGTTCTAGTACCATTATAAGTAAATGTTGTTCCTACAACTGTACCTACTACACAGCAACCTTCCATGATCTTAGCCCACTTCACTTTAACCCTAATCATTAGTATTGTAGTTAATTCTATTCTCTCTCACACTACATCTACTTTCTATCCTTTAATCTCACTATATCTCATCATCTAACCTTACACAAGCACTCCGTTTTCTGGATTCAGCTCACAATCATCTCCCCTCTAACAAGAGTCTTATCTCTCACCTTTTATAAAAAGTGGCGAATTGAGTGAAATACCACAGTTAATGCTACACTTATCCAAAGAATCTCCTATCTCTTCTCTACTTGCTGGTACTTTAAACCCCATAAAACACTTTCATGCTGTTTTCATCCATTTTTCTCACCCCCTGCCACTGAGCACAAGAATATGTGGGAGCTGCAAACATCACTATACCTCCTGGAGGAGAAAAACCACTAATAAAGGAACCACCAAAAAGTACAAATCCAAGCACAACAACAGGGTACACACAAATAGAAGAAAGGGCAAACCCAGAGCATCCAGTTAAGAAGATCAAAGACCATACAACTGAGCCTCACAAAATTCCTGCCATAGAAGTTCACCCTACAAAGACAGCTAACAAAGTGAAACATTAGGAAGCACAGAAACAAAAAAAGTCAACTAAAATGGGGAGACCATTAAAATGGCAACATTACAAGATAAAGAGAGAATCTTAATGGCAGCAAGGGAGAAAAAGGAAGTAACATACAAGGGAGCCCTGAAAAGGCTAGCAGCTGATTTCTCAATGGAAACACTCCAAGCCAGAAGAGAGTGGCAAGAAATACTCCAAATAATGAAAGCCAAAGGCCTGCAACAAAGATTATTCTACCCAGCAAAACTCTCAATTAAAACGGAAGGCCAAATAAGGAGCTACCAGGACAAAAGAAATCTAAAAGAATACACTTCCTCCAAAGCAGCTCTGCAAGAGATGCTAAAGAGACTGCTTTAAGAAAAGGAAGGAAGAGAGTGAGAGAGAGAGGAACACAGGTATGAAAAAATGGCAATGAATAAGTACCTATCAATAATAACCTTAAAAGTAAATGGATTAAATTGCTCCCATCAAAAGACATGCCTCAGAACAAAAGAACTACACAGACTGAAAGTGAAACACTGAAAGCAAATATTCCAAGCAAACTGACAGGAAAAAAAAAAGCCAGGGTAGCAATACTCACATCAGACAAAATAGACTTCAAAAGGAGAGCCATAAAAAGAGACCTAGAAGGTCACTTCATAATACTCAGGGGACGAATCCTCCAAGAAGACATCAATATTGTAAACATATATGCACTCAACACAGGAGCACCCAAATACATAAAGAAAATCTTAGAGGACTTCAAGAAAGATACTGACAGCAACACAATTATAGTAGGAGATTTTAACTCCCCACTGTCAAAAATGGACATATTACAAACAAAATAACAACAAAGATATTGTGGCATTGAACAATGCCATAGATGAAATGGACTTAACTGATGTATATAGAGCCTTTCATCCCAAAGAAGCACAATACACATTCTTTTGAAGTGTACATTTTCAAAATTAAAACATATGACACAAAACAAGCTGCAACAAATTTAAGAAACCTGACGACATATGAAACATTTTCTTTAACCATAAGGGACTGAAACTAGAAACTAACCACAAGGAAAAACTCAAAAACACTCAAACTCATGGAGATTGAATAGCATGTTATTATTAAACAATGAGTGGGTCAAGAAGGAGATCAAGGAAGAAATCAAAAAGTTTCTGGAAACAAATGAAAATGAACTCACAACAACCCCAAACTTATGGGACACAGTAAAGGCAGTCCTGAGAGGGAAGTTCATAGCTATACAGGCTTACCTAAAAAAAAAAAAACCCAAACATTTCAAATAAACAACCTAACCCTACACCTACAAGAACTTGAAGAACAACAAAGATAGCCCAGAGAAAGTAGAAGGAGGTAAGTAACCAAGATCAGAGTAGAATTAAATGTCATAGAGACTAAAAGTACAATTCTAAGGATCAATGAATCCAGGAGCTGGTTCTTTGGAAAGATAAACTAAATCGACAAGCCTTTAAGCAGGCTCATCAGATAGAAGATCCAAATAAACACAATCAGAAGTGAAAGACGAGAGATTACAACTGTAATCAAGGTAATACACAGGATTGTAAGAAATTACTATGAAGAACTATATGCTAAAAATTTGAAAACCTAGGTGAAATGGACAAATTTCTACAAAAATATAATTTTCCAAAACTCAATGAAGAAGCAGCAGAAAGCCTGAACAGATCAATAACAGCTGATGAAACTGAAGCAGTAATCAAAAAACTCCCAATACACAAAATCCCTGGACCAGATGGTTTCACAAGAGAATTCTACGAAACATTTAAGGAAGAGCTAAACCCTGTCGTTCACAAACTATCACAAAAAATACATGAAGGTGGAAGACTCTCAAACTCTTTTTATGAGGCCAGCATCATCATAATCGCAAAACCAAATAAAGATATAATGAAGAAAGAAAACTGAAGACCAATATCACCGATGAACATGGATGCTAAAATCCTCAACAAAATATTAGCTAACTGCATCCAGCAATACATTAAAAAGATCATACAGCATAACAAAGTGGGATTCATCCCAGGGATGCAAGGATGGTACATCATTCACAAACCAATAAACGTAATACATCACATAAACAAAAGCAAAAACAAAAATCACATGATCATATCAATAAATGTGGAAAAGGATTTGATAAGGTACAGCACCCATTTGTGATAAAAGCACTCAGCAAAGTGGGAATAGAGGCAACATCCTCAACATAATAAAGGCCATATATGAGAGACCTACAGCCAATATCATACTCAATAGACAAAAACTAAAAACTTTCTCACTAATATCAGGAACAAGACAAGGCTGTCCACTTTCACCACTTGTATTCAACACAGTATTAGAAGTCCTAGCCACAGCAATCAGACAAGAAAAGGAAGTAACAGGCATCCAAATTGGAAAAGAGGAAACAAAACTGTCATTGTTTGCAGATGATATGATAGTGTACATCGAAAACCCTATAGACTCCACCAAAAAAGTGCTTGATCTAATAAATGAATTTGGGAAAACAGCAGGATACAAAGTCAATATTCAGAAATCAAAGGCATTTTTGTATATCAACAAAGAAACATCAGAAACAGAAATCAGAAAAAAAAATCCCATTTGATATAGCAACAAGAAAAATAAAGTACTTAGAAATCAAACTAACCAAGGAGGTAAAAGACCTGAACTCAGAAAACTACATAATACTGAAGAAAGAAATCAAGTAAGACACAAATAAATGGAAACACATACCATGTTCATGGATTGGAAGAATTAACATCATCAAAATGTCCATACTACTCAAAACAATTTATAGATTCAACACCAAACCTATTAAAGTACCAATGGCATATTTCATAGACTTAGATCAAACACTTCAAAAATTTATATGGAATCTAAAGGACCCCAAATTGCTGCAGCAATTTTGAGTAACAAGAGCAAAGCAGGAGGGATCATGACACCTGATATCAAACTGTATTACAAGACCACTGTAACCAAAACAGCCTGGTACCAACATAAAACAGGCACATTGATCAATGGAACAAAAAAGAGAGATCAGAAATAAACCCAAGTCTCTACGGTCAATTAATATATGACAAAGAGGGTAGCAACATAAAATGGAGTAAAAATAGCTTCTTCAACAAATGGTGTTGGGAGAACTGGACAGCTACGTGCAAAAAGGAAACTTGAGCACCAACTTACACCATACACAAAAATAAATTCAAGGTGGGTAAATGACTTAAATATAAGTTGTGACACCATTATAGTCCTAGAGGAGAATATAGGCAGGAAAATCTCAAATGTTTCACGCAGAAATATTTTCATTGATATATTCCCTACAGCAAGGACCATAAAGGAAAGAATAAACAAATGGGACTTCATCAAAGTAAAAAGCTTCTTCACGGCTAAAGAAAACAGCATTGAAATGAAAAGAGAACCAACGGTATGGGAAAATGTATTTGCCAATGATACCTCAGACAAGGGTTTGATCTCCAAATTATATAAATAACTCACACAATTCCACGCTAAGACAAGCAACCCAATTAAAAAATGGGCAAAGGACTTGAACAGACCCTTCTCCAAGGAGGACCTACAGAGGGTCCAGAGATATATGAAAGGATGCTCAGTATCACTAGTCATCAGAGAGATGCAAAGTTAAACCACAATGAGATACCACTTCAGAATGGCCATCACAAACAAAGCAACAAACAACAAATGTTGGAGAAAGTGTGTAGAAAAGGGAACCCTAGTGCACTGTTAGTGGGAGTGCAGACTTGTGCAAGCACTATGGAAAACAGAATGGAATTTCCTCAGAAAACAAACAAAAAAAAAACCAAAAATGGAAATGTCTTTTAACCCTGCAATTCCACTGCTAGGATTATATCCTAAGAACCCTGAAACACCAGTCCTAGAGAACCTATGCACCCCAATGTTCATAGCAGCACAATTTATAATAGCCAAGTGCTGAAAGCAGCCCAAGTGCCCCTCAGTAAATGAATGGAACAAAAAAATAATGGTACATCTACACAGTGGAATTATACACGGTAGAAAGAAAGAAGGAGCTCCTATCCTTTGCAAAAGCATGGATGGAACTGGAGAACACTATGCTAAGTGAAATAAACCAGGCAATGAAAAACAAATGCCATATGATCTCATCATTAACAGGAACCTGATCAACAAAACGAACAAGCAAGCAAAGTATAGCCAAAGACATTGAAATTGAGAATAGGCTGACAGTGATCAGAAAGGAGAGGGGAGGGGATAAAGGGGAAAAGGGGTGAAGGGTTTACAGGAACAATTATAAAGGACATATGGCAACAAGGGGGATAGAAATGGGGGAGGGAGGTGGGAAAGGTTGGGGCAGTGGGGAGGGGTGGGGTAAAAGGCAGAAAACTGTACTTCAAAAACAATAAAACATTTAAAAATACATAAATAAATATTAAAAAAAGAATAAGAGCATTCTTCCATTAACTAAATCAATAATATTTAGCCCAATAGAAAGTTAGAAGGTAAGGAGAAGCCAAAACTTTCAATGTGCAAAATATATTTAAATTAGTATACTTTACTTCAAAATGCAAGAGATATGGCACACACAAAAATCGATATAAAGATGATTTATTATAGGATTGTATACTTAAAACATAATTGTATTAACCAATGTCAACCCAATAAATTTAATAAAAAAAGGTATGGCAAAATCTGAAAAAAAAAAAAAAAGTTAAGCCCTGGTTTGAAACACTACATATTAAATTTACCTTAGACAAATGATTAAGGGAACCATTACAGTTAAAGGAATGAACAGCAGCACATAACTTGCTGAATATTAAAACTCTATGGGAATGATCTTGAATAGAAAGCAGTTTTAAAATTAGATAAAATTAATTACATTTATCACATAACAATAGTTATTAATTAATAAACAAAAATAAGAGTTAAGTTAGTCCTTCATTCTTGTTAATGGGTTGACAAGCTGGTCACATAATCATCTGAACTACCTATGAGGGAAAGTGACACAGAAAGCTCTATTACAAGGAAAAAAAATACTTGTTTTTCTTCTTTACTTGTTTTGATAGCTTTATTAAAGTATAACTGATGTATAAACTGAAGTAGAACTGACATACCAACATTATTTAAAGTGTACACTTTTAATATTCTGACATTTTATTTTTTTATTTTTTAATATTTTGTTAGTTTATTGGTAAATTCTCTACAATTAGGTGATTCTTCTTTTTCTATTCAAATTTAAGTTTATTGTCTTTTTAAAATATATTTTATTGATTGTGTTATTACAGTTGTCCCATTTTCCCCTTCACTCCCCTCCATCCTGCACACCGTCTTCCACCCACTCTCCCTCCTTTAGTTCATGTCAATGTGTCATACAAGTTCTTCAGCTTGTACATTTCTCACCCTCCCCGTTTCCTACCTACAATCTATGCTACTTATTCTCTGCACCTTTTCCCCATCTCTCCTCCTCCCACTCCCCTGTTGCTAACCCTCCATGTGATCTCCATTTCTGTGGTTCTGTTCCTGTTCTAGTTGTTTGCTTAGTTTGCTTGTTTTTGTTTTAGGTGTGGTTGTTAATAATTGTGAGTTTGCTGTCATTTTACTGTTCATATTTTTTAACTTCTTTTCTTAGATAAATCCCTTTAACATTTCATATAATAAGGGTTTGGTGATGATGAACTCCTTTAACTTGACCTTATCTGAGAAGCACTTTATCTGCCCTTCTATTCTAAATGAAAACTTTGCTGGATAGAGTAATCTGGGATATAGGTCCTTGTCTTTCATGACTTGGCATACTTCTTTGCAGCCCCTTCTTGCCTGCAAGGTCTCTTTTGAGAAATCAGCTGACAGTCTGATGGGCACTCCTTTGTAGGTTACTGCCCCCTTATCTCTTGCTGCTTCTAGGATTCTACCCTTCATTTTCACCTTGGCTAATTATGATGTGCCTTGGTGTGTTCCTACTTAGGTCCAACTTCTTTGGTACTCTCTGAGCTTCCTGGACTTGCTGGAAGTCCATTTCCTTTGCCAGAATGGGGAAGTGCTCCTTTATTATTTGTTCACATACGTTTTCAATCTGTTGCTCTACCTCTTCCCCTTCTGGTACCCCTATAATTCGGATGTTGGAACGTTTAAAGATGTCCTGGAGGTTCCTAAGCTTCTCCTCATTTTTTAGAATTCTTATTTCTCTATTCTTTTTTTGTTTGGTTGTTTATTTCTTCCTTCTGGTCTACTCCACTGTTTTGAGTCCCAGTTTCCTTCCCATTACTATTGGTTCCCTGTGCATTTTCCTTCATTTCTTTTATGGTAACCTGCATTTATTCATCTAATTTGCGACCCAAATCAACCAATACTGTGAGCTTCCTGATCACCAGTGTTTTGAACTGTGCATCTGATAGGTTAGCTATCTCTTGGTCATTCAAAAGGATGAGTTCCGGGGCACTGATTTGTTCTTCTGTTTGAGCCATCTCTCTCTCTTTTTCTTGGGCGGGGGGCAGTCTGGTCGCTCCTGTTCCAGTGAAAGGCGGAGCCTTAGGTGTTCACCAGGGCTGGGCACCCCAGTCGCTAGATTGTGATGTTGTATGTGAGGGTGGGTCCGGGAGGGAACAATGGAGGTAGCTCTGTTCTCCGTGGGACCTCAGCCCCTTCCCTGGGATCCTGGGTTGCACGCTCTGCCCTGCTCCACAATCGCCGCCTCACTGGGTCTGCCAGCTGCTGCTTGTGTACTCAGGGTCCACCCGCTGCGATCTTGCACATCCCAGCTGCCTTAGGCACTGGGTTGCCTTATGCGCCCAATTCTCCCAGTTCTTTGCGCCGTGCCCTGCATCCGGCTGCTTGTCTCCGCCCCTCCTACCAGTCTGGATAGATGGGTCTATTTCAACTTCTTGGCTGTCAGACTTCCATTCAGATAAATTTTCTATCAGTTCTAGGTGTTATTCTGTCTCTAGATTGTTGTTGTTCCAATCTTGGTTGTGCATGGAGGTACGGTGCATCCACCTATGCCTCTATCTTGCCAGAAGTCCGACATTTTAACACTTATGAAATAATTGCCACAATCAAGATCATGAACACATGGAACACACCAAAAAGTTTCCTTTTCCCCCTGATAGTCCCTGCCTCACACCCTCCTTGCTTTTTCCCTGCTACTAGGCAATCATTGAGGTGAATCCTACCATTATAGATTAGTTTGATTTTCTAGAATTTTATATGAATGGAGTAATACAGAATAGACTTGTATTTTGTTTGGCTTCTTTACACAGCATAATTAATTGCATTGAGATTCATCCATTGTTTTTCTCCATGTATTGACAGTTTATTCCACCATCATTGCTGAGGTACACTACTGGATCAAGAATATACCACAGGTTTGTTTATCCATACACTTGTTTATGAATGTCTGCATTGTTTTAGTTTTTTGGCTACTACAACTCAAGCTGCCTGTTTATGAATATTCCTGTTTGTGTTTGAATGGACATGATTTCATTTATCTTGGATAAATATACAGAAAAGGGACAGCTAGATTGCATATATAACTGTTAAAAGAACTCCAAAATGGTTTTCAAAAGCAGTTATGCAGTTTAACATTCCCACCGGAAATATTAGAAGGTTCCAGTTTTCTAAATCCTCAACACTTGGTATGGCCATCCCACCCCCCAACTTGAGTCACTTTAATAGGTGTCTAGCGATTTACTGTGGATTCAATTTGCATTTTCCTGCTGCATTAGTAGTGCTGCATTAGCACTACTAATGAGTAGTGATGCTTATTTTCTTTACATGTACTTATTTCCTATCTTGGTATCTTCTTTGGTAAAGTATGTGTTCAAATTCTTTACCCATTTAAAAAATATTTCGGTTGCTTTAAATTAAAAAAGCCCTGGCTAGTGTGGCTCAGGGAATTGAGTGCTGGCCTGTGAAACGAAGTATTGCTGGTTCGATTCCCAGTCAGGGCACATGCCTGGGTTGTGGGCCAGGACCCCAGTAGGAGGCACACAGGAGGCAACCACACATTGATGTTTCTCTCCTTCTCTTTCTTCCTCCCTTCCCCTCTCTCTAAATATAAATTTAAAAATCTTTTTAAAAATTAAAAACATACACACATATATATCTGTTTTCTTATTTCTGAGTTTTGACAGTTATTTATTTTGGGGAGAAGTACATAATCAGATATATGACTTGAAAATATTTTCTCTAGGATTAGGGGTATCAAACACATTTTCACTGGGGGCCATATCAGTCTCATGGTTGCCTTCACAGGGCCAAAATAATTTTAGGACTGTATAAATGCAACTATTCCTTAACTGTTAAGGAGCTGAAATTACATCCAGCCCTTTGAGGGCAATTGTGAGGCTGATGTTGTCCCTGGTGAAAATGAGTTTGACACCCATCTTAGATTGTGGCTTGTCTTTTCATTCTCTTAACAATGTCTTTTAAAGACTAGAAGCTTCTAAAAAAGATTTTTGATGAAAGCCAATTTATCAAGTTGTTCTTTCATAGCTTATTTTAATGTTATACCTAAGACATCTTTTCTTAATCCAACATCACTAAGATTTCCCTTGATGTTTTCTTCTACAGGTTTTATAACTTTTTTTCTCATTTAGGTATACAACCCATGTGAGTTCATTTTTGTGAGTGGTGTAAGGAAAAGACTGAAATGTTTTTCCTCTTGTATATGGATATCTAATAGTTCCAATCAACATTTGTTGAAAAGATTATGCTTTCCATTTTGGTTGAAAATCAGTAGTTCTTAAGTCTGGCCCTACTTATGAACCCTCTACTATATTTCTTTTTTTTTTTTCACTTTATTTAAAATTTGATTTTAATCATTGTTCAAATACAATTTTCTCCTTTTTACTCCCAAGGCAGCTCCCTCTCCCACCCCTCCCCACGTCCCTCCCATTACCACCCTCCCCTTAGTTTTTGACCATGTGTCCTTTAAGTTTGTTCCCGTGAACCCTTCCCACTGTCCCCTGAAATTCCCTCTACTCTCTTCTGTGGGCACTGTCAGCCTGTCCCCTATTTCAGTGTCTTTGGTTATATTTTGCTTGTTTCTTTGTTTTGCTGTTTAGGTTCCTGTTAAAGGTGAGATCATATGGTATTTGTCTTTCACTGCCTGGCTTGTTTTGCTTAGCATAATGTTTTCCAGCTCCATCCAAGCTGTTGCAAAGGGTAGGAGCTCCTTCTTTCTTTCTGTTGCATAGAATTCCATTGTGTAAATGTACCATTGTTTTTTGATCCATTCATTTACTGATGGGCATCTTGGTTGCTTCCAGCATCTAGCTATTGTAAATTGTGCTGCAATGAACATTGGGATGCATAGGTTCTTTTGGATTGGTGAGGATAGAGTCCCAGCAGTGGAATCGCAGGGTCAAAAGGCAGATGCATTTTCAGTTTTCTGAGGAAGTTCCATACTGCTTTCCATAGTGATTGTACCAGTCTGCAGTCCCACCAACAGTGCACTAAGGATCCCTTTTCTCCACAACCTCTCCAACACTTGTTGTTTGTTGCTTTATTTATGATGGTCATTCTGACTGGTGTGAAGTGGTATCTCACTGTGGTTTTAATTTGCATCTCTCTGATAGCTAGTGATATTGAACATCGTTTCATGTGTCTTTGGATTTCTGTATGTCCTCCTAGGAGAAGTGTCTGTTCAAGTCCTTTGCCCACTTTTTAATTGGGTTCCTTGTCTTCTTAGAGTGCAGTCTTGTAAGTTCTTTATATATTTTGGAGATTAAACTCTTGTCTGAGGTATCATTGGCAAATATGTTTTCCCATACAGTTGGTTCTCTTTTTATTTTGATACTGTTTTCTTTAGCTGTGCAGAAGCTTTTAATTTTGATGAGGTCCCATTTGTTTATTCTTTCCTTTATGTCCCTTGCTCTAGGGGACAAGTCAGTAAAAAAGTTTCTTCGTGAAACATCTGAGATTTTCCTACCTACGTTCTCCTCTAGGACTTTAATGGTGTCACGTTTTATGTTTAAGTCTTTTATCCAACTTGGATAAGGTAGGAGCTTTTTTGCACGGAGGTGTCTAGTTCTGCCAACACCATTTGTTGAAAAGGCTATTTTGACTCCATTTTATGTTGCTGCCTCCTTTGTCAAATATTAATTGACCATAGAGACTTGGGTTTATTTCTGGGCTCTCTATTCTGTTCCACTGGTCTATGTGCCTGTTTTTATGCCAGTACCAGGTTGTTTTGATTACAGTGGCCTTGTAGTATAGTTTAGTGTTGGGTATTGTGATCCCTCCTACTTTACCCTTCTTTCTCAAAACTGCAGCAGCTATTCAGGGTCGTTTATAATCCCATATAAATTTTTGAAGTGTTTGTTCTATGTCTGTGAAATATGCCATTGGTACTTTAGTAGGAATTGCATTGAATGTGTAAATTGCTTTGGGTAGTATGGACATTTTGATGATATTAATTCTTCCAATCCATGAACACGACATATGTTTCCATTTGTTTGTGTCTTCCTTGATTTCTTTCCTGAGTGTTATATAGTTTTCTGAATACAGGTCTTTTACCTCTTTGGTTAGGTTTATTCCTAGATATTTTATTTTTCTTTTTGCTATTTGAAATGGGATTTTTTCCTTGATCTCTGCTTCTGCTCTTTCATTGTTGGTGTACAGAATGCCTTTGATTTCAGGATATTGACTTTGTATCCCGCTGTTGTGCCAAATTCATTTATTAGGTCAGGCAGTTTTTTGGTAGAGTCTATAGGATTTGCTATGTATACCATCATGTCATCTGCAAACAGTGACAGCTTTGTTTCCTGCTTTCCGATTTGGATGCCTTTTATTTCTTTTTCTTGTCTGATTGCTGTGCCTAAAACTTCCAGTACTATATTGAATAGAAGTGGTGAAAGTGGACAGCTGTGTCTTGTTCCTGATCTTAGTGGAAAAGATTTTAATTTTTATCCATTGAGTATGATGTTGGCTGTAGGTCTCTCATATATGGCCTTTATTATGTTGAGGAATGCTCCCTCTATTCCCACTTTCCTGAGTGTTTTTCTCCTGAATGGGTGATGTACCTTATCAAATGCTTTTTCTGCATCAATTGATATAATCATGTGGTTCTTGTCTTTGCTTTTGTTTATGTGATGTATTACATGTACTGATTTGTGAATATTGAACCATCCTTGCATCCCTGGAATGAATCCCAGTTGGTCATGGTGTATGATGTTTTTAATGTATTGTTGGATGCCGTTTGCCAGTATTTTGTTGAGAATTTTAGCATCAATGCTCATCAGTAATATTGGCCTGAAGTTTTCTTTCTTTGTTGTGTCTCTGGTTTTGGGATTAGGATGATGCTGGCCTCATAAAAAGTTTCAGAGTCTCCCAACATTTTGGATTTTTTGCAATAGTCTGTGAAGGATAGGGGTTAGCTCTTCCTTAAATGGTTTGTAGAATTCTCCTGTGAAACCATCTGATCCCGGGCTTTTGTGTGTTGGGAGTTTTTTGATTACTGCTTCAATTTCTTTTGTTGTTATTGGTCTGTTCAGGCTTTCTGCTTCTGTTTCATTGAGTTTTGGAAGATTATATTTTTTGTAGAAATTTGTCCATTTCATCTAGGTTTTCAAATTTCTTGGCATACAGTTCTTTGTAGTAATTTCTTACAATCCTTTGTATTTCTGTGGTATCTGTTGTAATCGCTCCTCTTTCATTTCTGATTGTTTTTATTTGGGTCTTCTCTCTTTTTTTCTTGATGAGTCTCCTTAAAGGCTTGTCTATTTTGTTTATCTTTTCAAAGAACCAGCTCTTGGATTCATTGATCCTTAGAATTGTGCTTTTAGTCTTTATGTCATTTAATTCTGCTCTGCTCTTGGTTATTTCCTTCCTTCTGCTTGCTCTGGGCTGCCTTTGTTGTTGTTCCTAGAGTTCTTGTAGACATAGGGTTAGGTTGTCTGTTTGGAATGTTTCTAACTTTTTTAGGTGGGCCTGTATTGCTATTAACTTCCCTCTCAGGACTGCCTTGGCTGTGTCCCATGGGTTTTGGGTTGTTGTGAGTTCGTTTTCATTTGTTTCCAGAAACATTTTGATTTCTTCCCTAATATCATTCTTGACCCATTCATTGTTTAATAGCATGCTATTTAATCTCCATGATTTTGAGTGTTTTGGGTTTTTTCTTTGGGGTTGGTTTCTAGCTTCAGTCCCTTGTGGTCTGAGAAAATGCTTGGTACGATTTCAATTTTCTTGAAATACTTGAGGCTTGTTTTGTGTCCTATCATGTGCTCTATCTTTGAAAATGTTCCGTGTACATTGTAAAAGAATGTACATTTAGCTTCTTTTGGATGGAGGGCACTGTATGTATCAGTAAAGTCCATTTCCTCAAGGGTATTATTGTTTAATGCCACAATATCTTTGTGGATATTTTGTTTGGAAGATCTGTCCATTTTTGATAGTGGGGTGTTAAAATCTCCCAGTATAATTGTGTTGCTGTCCATATCTTTCTTGAAGTCCTCTAAGATTTTCTTTATGTATTTGGGTGCTCCTATGTTGGGTGCATATATATTTACAATATTTATGTCTTCTTGGTGGATTCTTCCCTTGAGTATTATGAAGTGACCTTCTGGGTCTCTCTTTATGGACCTTTTTTGGAAGTCTATTTTGTCTGATATGAGTATTGCTACCCCGGCTTTTTTTTTCCTGTCCATTTGCTTGGAAGATTTGTTTTCAGCCCTTCACTTTCAGCCTGTGTAGGTCTCTTATCCTGAGATGGGTCTCTTGTAGACAGTAGATATGCGGGTCATTTTTTCTTATCCATTCAGCTATTCTATGTCTTTTGATTGGAGCATTTAATCCATTTACATTTAAGGTTATTATTGATAGGTACTTATTCATTGTCTTTTATGTACGTGTGTTCCTCTCTCTCTCTCTTTTCCTTCCCTTCCTTAAAGCAGTTCCTTTAGAATCTCTTGCAGAGCTGGTTTGGTTGAGGTGTATTCTTTTAGACTTCTTTTCTCTGGGAAGCTTCTTATTTGGCCTTCTATCTTGATTGAGAGCATTGCTGGATATATTAGCCTTGGTTGCAGACCTCTCGTTCTCATTACCTGGAGTATTTCTTGCCATTCTCTTCTGGGTTGAAGTGTTTCTATTGAGAAGTCACCTGTTAGCCTTATTGGGGCTCCCTTGTATGTTACTTCCTGTTTCTCCCTTGCTGCCTTTAAGATTCTCTCTTTGTCTTGAAATTTTGCCATTTTAATTATGATGTGTCTTGAGGTGGGCCTCTTTGGGTTCCTGTTGATTTGGACTCTCTGTGTTTCCTGGATTTGTGTGAATTTTTCTCTCGTCAAATTAGGGAAGTTCTCCTTCATTACTTTTTCAACTAGGTTTTCGATCCCTTGCTCTTCTTCTTCTCCTTCTGGTATCCCTCTTATACGAATATTATTACATTTCATATTGTCCTGCATTTCTCTTAATCCTTCTTCATTCTTTCTGAGCCTCTTTTCCTTTTCTTGCTCTTTCTGGATGTTGTTTTCAACTTTGTCCTCCAGCTCACTAATCCGATCTTCTGCTTCATCACTCCTGCTTTTCATTCCTTCTACTGTATTCTTCAGTTCAGAAATTGTATTCTTCATTTCCTCTTGACCTTTGTAGTGAGTTTCTATTTCGTTTTTCAAGTTTGTAAGGTTTGCAGTGAGATTGATGTAGTTTCCCTCTAATTTCTGATAGCTAATTGTGAATTCATTGAACTTCCTGATAATCATTGTTTTGAACTGTCTGATAGTTGAGTTACCTCTATTTCATTTAGCATTTTTCCTGAGGCTTCCTCGGTTCCCTTCAATTGGGGGTTGTTTCTTTGTTTTCTCATTGCTCGTGGGTTGCTTCTTGTTTCTTCTTGTTTCTTAAATGGATCTGTTCTGGTTCCCTGTAATTATGGTGTGAACTTCTGTGGTTGAATATTTATGAGATTCAGTGGTGCAATATCTTTTGTGTATCCTGGTGGTCACAGCTTCCCCCGACTCTTTTTTTGTGATCATTGGTGGAGTAAGGTGAAATGGTTTAAGACAGCAAAACAGTATACTATGATATTTACATTAGCAGCCAGTAGAGAAGAGATGGGTTATCCTTTGGCTCCTTATAGTGTTAACTGTGATCCTCCACCCCACTATCCACGTTTTAGAAAGGATGGAAAGAGGGTAAGACTCTTATTAGGGACGAGAGGATTGTTAGTTGGATCTAGAAAGCTGTGAGACTGTGGGAGGTCAGATTCTAAGGTAGGGGTTGGATTAAAGATTCGTATATAGGAGTAGTGTGTAAAAGAATAGAGAGAACCCCCAGAATAGTATAGTTCAGAAAATTGCAAAGTGGGCTGAGATCAGATAGGGGTATTGAGTAGTATTTACAATTGTATGGACTAGGTCTTATTAACAGTAATAGTAAAGTGACAGTCTTGTGGCAGAATCGACGAGATCTAGATAACAAGAATAAAGAGTATAGAACCTTGAGAGGTCTATTAATGGAACACAGGTGAAGGAAAGTAACTTATCAACACCTTGTGACTGAGATACCAGGGGGAACCTATCAAATGACAGTATAACCAGCCAAGCAAAGAAGATTATACAGAAAGAAAAAGAATAAAAAAATATTATTTAAAATATTATTAAAATTAAAAATGTCGGAAAAGTGAGAAAAAAATAATACAATTTACAGTAACTTGCAAGCTTAAAAAAAAAGGAAAGAAAAGCAGAAGATGTAGTGCAGGAGAGATAAATTTGGAGTGGAAAGAATAATATTAGGATGAATAGAAGAGAAACATAAGGGATTGAGAGGTATAAAAATAATAAGAAAAATAAAATGTCACATAAAACACAAGATAAAATCAATCAACCAACAACAGCCACAAATACCAAACCAAACAAACCAAACCAAACAAAATAACCTCTTGTTGGTTTCTAACTGGCCAGACCAGTTTTTCTTATCTTGCTGGCTTCAGCTGGCTGAGGGACCTTTGAAATGCTTTTCTCTCTTCCCAGCCAGATCTCAGCAAGTCTGTCAGGTACCTTGGGCGCTCCTGAGCACACTCGCTCTCCGGAGCTCACTGCCACGTTCTTCCGGACTCTGGGGTCCCTGCAGAGTTCCAGCTCTATGATCTCAGGAGGCACCTGCGATGTTTTGGGATTCACTGCGCCCTCCCTGGGAATCGTAAAAGGGCGCGCCCCTCCCCCAAACTTTTGAGATTCGGTCTCTAGGATCGCCCTAAGCTACGCGCCGCGACCCTTCCGGGTTCACAGTGTGCGCGAGTCAGGCTTCCCACTGGTGCATGAGCCGAGCCGTTCCAGGATCTGTTTTCCAGTGATCTGCACTCCGACTGACCGGGCTAGGGGTGTTGGCGCATTTCCTGTCCTCCCCTGGTCAGGCTGGCTGGGAATTTTTGAGTTACTGCTGTAGGAAGGCACTAAGCGCTGCGTCTCTTTCGGAATCACAGGGCGCGAGTCAGGCTTCCCGACGGGGCGCGAGCCAAGCCCTTCCTGGCTTTGTGTTTTCCACCGATCTGCACTCGGACTGGGCTAGGGGTGTTGGCGCATTTCCCAGCCGCCCCTGGTCGAGTCGGCTGGAGGCCCTCACTTCTCCCAGGACTCTGGGATGGTGTTCATAGTCCCTGGGCGATTTTTTCCCAGTCCAACTGGCCAATCTGTTCCTTCAAGCAACACGTTCTCCCCTAGAGTTGTTCAACCCCCGTATTCGGGGGAGGGTGCAGCGACTCCCCTCTCCCAGTAGCCCTGAGGCAGACCCGGGAGCACTGGGGCCTGGGGACTGCACACCCCTAGACCCCGACTTGATGTCTGGGTCCCTTTTGTCCTGAAGCAGTCTCCTTACCATCTGGTTTTTCAGTGATCGCAATAAGTTTTGATGTCCTGCTTTCAAAAGTGATTTAGTAACCTAGTCCACTTGCTCTGTTTCTCCACCGATCCACGAGTTTCCCTCCTCTTCACAGAAGCCAAGAAACACGCTGCCTAGAGTGAGGCCGCCATCTTCCCCCCCTATATTTCATTGATAAGATAATCTTGATTATTGTAGCTTTAAAATAAAAATCAAAACCATATAGTATTACTCTTCAACATTGTCCTTTTTAAAGTTGTTTTAGTTATTCTAGGTCTTAGAATCTGTTGCCTTAGGAATTCTACACAAATTTTAGAATCAGTTTTCCAAATTCTGCAAAAAAGCCTGCTAGAATTTTCGTCAGGACATCATTGACTCTATAAATCAACTTTGGGAAAATTTACGTTCACAATATAAAGTTTTCCACCAATAAACATTGAATATCCCTCCTGTTATTTAGGTCTTCTTTAATCTCTCTCAATAACTTATAATTTTCAGTATACAGGTTTTTCCCCATCTTTTGTCAGATCTATATGAAGTGCACATTTCATATAAAATATGGTTATATAGTAAATATATATTTCATATTTTTCTTTTACTTTTATTTAAAATTATTGGGGTCACATTGGTTAATAAAATTATATAGGCTTGAAGTGTACAACTCTATGATAATATTCCACATTTTTGATGCTACTATAATACTGTTTTTAATTTTTAATTAACTGTGGCTAGTATACATAAAGCTATTGATTTTTTAAAAAAATATTTTATTTATTTATTTTCAGGGAGAGGGTAAGGGAAAGAGACAGAGAGGGAGAGAAACATCATTGTGTGAGAGAGAAACAGTTGCCTCGCACACACCCCCAACCAGGAGCCTGGCCTGCAACCTAGGCATGGGCCCTGACTGGGAATTGAATTGGCAACCTTATGGTTTGCAGGCTGGCATTCAACCTACTAAGCCACACTAGCCAGGGTTAAAGCAACTGACTTTTGTATATTGATGTTATATTTTGCAACCTTGCTAGCCTCACTTACTACCTATAGTCATTAGTAGATTGCAGGGTAATCTAATAAATGATTAATGTCATCTGTAAATAAAGTCAGTTTTCCTTCTTTGCAATTTGAATGTATATTATTGTTTTTTCTTACTTCATTGTACTGACTAGAACCTAGAGCATATTGAATAAAGTGAGAGTAAATATCCTTATTTTTCTTCTAGTTCTTGTGGTAATAGCATTTTTGTTTCAGTATTAAGTATGACATTAGCTGTAGATACCCTTGTCAAGTTGAGGAAATTGCCTTCAATTCCTTCTGAGAGTTTTTACTAGAAAAAAATGTGTGGACTTTTGTCAATGCTTGTCTGTAATTTGTCTATGATAGTATTACACATTTTTGATGCTATTGTAAACAGCATCAAAATAGCACTGAGATGACATTTTTTAGAGTATTACTCAGGTGAAAAGAGTATTTTTTTGAACATTAATCCAATCTTACACTGCTAGAATACACCAAACTGAGACATGATGTATTATCCCCTTTGAAATATTGTTGAATGCAATATACTAAAAATTTGTACAAACTTTTGTGTCTGCATTCATCATGGTGCACAACTTTAGTTATGTAATGTTTCTTTCTGGTTTTGGAATCAGGGTAATAGTCTCATGGGATGAATTGGAAAGTAGTCCAACCATTTCAGTTTATGGATGAGTTTGTGTGTTACTTCTTTAACTATTTCATAGATTTTACTAGTGAAGGCATTAGGGTTAGGATTTTGTGTGTGTGTGTGTGTGTGTGTGTGTGTGTGTGTGTGAAAGTTTTTAATTGCCAATTAAATTTCTTTACTACATTAAGGACTATTCAACTTTATCTATTTCTCACAAATGAGGTTCTTGGTATGTGTCTTCCAAGAAATTTGTAAATATAATTTAAGTTGTGAATTTATTGGCATAAAGTCATTCACACTACTTCTTTATTGTTCTTTTAATAGACAAAATCTATAATGATGCCTTCTCTTTATTTTCAAATCAGTATAGCTAGAGATTTATCAATTTAATTGAAATTCTCAAAAACAGCTTTTGCTGTAATCAACTTTGCCTTCTATTTAAATTAAAAAATTTAAGTTTATTCGGGTAATATTGGTTAATAAAAGATTCAATTCTATAATACAATACTTGTACATTGCATTGTATACTTACCACTCAAAGGCTAGTCTTCCATCACTATATATTTGACCTGTTTTCACACAACTCTCCCCCCATTCCTCTCTGGTAAACACCTCACTATTGTCTACGCATATGAGTTTGTTTTGTTTGTTCATTACTTTCTATTTAATATCCCACGTATAGTGAAATCATATGGTTCTTGTCCTTTTCCATTTCACTTGTTTCACTTAGCATGACACTCTCAAGATCCATTCATGTGGGTGCAAATGTCAAAATTTCACCCTTTTTGTGGCTAAATAGTATTCCATTTTATATATGTACTACATCTTTATACACTAGTCCACTGAAGAAAACTTATGTTGTTTCCATGTCATGGGCACTGTGAATAGTAACACTGCAATAAACATAGGGGCACTGTGAATAGTAACACTGCAATAAACATAGGGGTATATATGTGTTCACAAAAAAATGTTCTCAAAATTTTCAGGTAGCTACCCAGAGGGATGATTGCTAAATCAAAGGTAAATTCATACCTTTTGAGGATCCTCCATGTTGTTTTCTATAGTGGCTGTAGAATATAGTGGCAATTTACATTCCTATCAGTACTGTATAAGGGTTCCTTTTTATCCACATCCTCTCCAACAGTTGTTATTTCTAGTCTTGTTGATGATAGCCATTCTACAGGTGTGAGGTGCTATCTCATTGTGGTTTTGATTTGCATTTTCCCTGTAGCTAGTGAATTTGAAAATCTTTTTATGTATCTGATGTCCATTTGTATGTCTTCTTGGGAAAAGTGCCTATTCAGGTCCTATGTCCATTTTTTAAAATGATGTTTTTGTTGTTGTTGTTGTTGAGTTGTATGATTCTTTATGTACTTTTGATATTAGCCCCTTATTGAAGGTATTGTTTGCAAATATATTCTTCCATTTTGTTGGTTGCCTTTTGCTTGGTTGATGGTTTCTTTTACTCTGCAGAAGCTTTTTAGTTTGATGTAGTTCTGTTTATTTATTGTTGCTTTTACTTCCCTTGCCTTTGGGGTCTAGTTCACAAAAACCTCTCTGACATCATTGCCCAAAAGCTTAGCACCTATGTTTTTCCTATGTACTTTATTGTTTCAGGTCTTAATAATTAATTAAGTCCTTAATCCTTTTTGAGTTAATTTTTGTAGACTGACTCAGAAACCTGTCTAGTTTCATTCTTCTGCACATGGCTTTCCAATATTCCCAACACCATTTATTGAAGAGGATTCCTTTTTTTCTCCACTGTATTTGTTTTTTTTTTTTTTGTGGGTGGCTCCTTTGTCAAAAATTAGTTGCCCATATATGTGTGAGTTTGTGTCTGGACTGTCAATCTGTTCCATTGGTCTATTTTTCTGCCAGTACCATACTGTTTTGATTATTGTAACTTTGCAGCATAATTTGATGCCAGGGAGTGTGAGATACATCCAGCTTTGTTATTTTGTTTCAGGACTGCTTCAGGTATTTGTGGTCTTTTGTAGTTTCATAAAAGTTTGAACCTTTTTTTTTGCTCTATTTCTTTGAAAAAAAAAAGCCACTGGGACATAGGTGGGGTTGCAACTAATCTGTATATTGCTTTAGGTAATATAGCTATTTTAACTATGTTCTTTCAATATATGAACACATCTTTCCATTTCTTTGTGTCTTCTTCAATTTCTTTCAACACTGTCTTTATAGTTTATAGTGTATAGATTCTTGACATCCTTTGTTATGTTTATTCCTAGGTATTAATTCTTTTTATTGCAACTGCAAATGGAATTGTTTCCATAATCTTCCCCTTGATTTTCATTGTTAGTATATAGGAATGCAATGGATTTTTATACACTGATTTTGTATCCTACATTTTTATTGTATTGGTTTATAATAGTCTTTTGTTGGAATCTTTAGGTTTCCTATATTATACAGACTCATGTCAAGTGCAAAAAGTGAAAATTTTGACTTCTTCATTTCCAATTTGGATGCTTTTTGTTTCTTTCTATAGCCTGATAGCTCTGGCTAGGACTTTCAGTATTAAGTTGAATAACAATGGTAAGAATGGGTGTCCTTGTCTTGTTCCTGACTTTAGAGGAAAAGCTTTCACTTTTTCACACTGACTTTGATACTAGCTGAAAGTTTGTCATAATGCGCATAATTATGTTGAGGTAATTTCCTTCTGTACTAATTTTATCAAGTGTTTTAAACACATGTGGATGTTGTACAACATCAATTACTTTTTCTGCATCTAGTCATATAATTATCTTTTATTTTGATAATGTGGTGTATGTGTCCCATTGTTAATTTGCATATGGTGAAACATCCTTGCATTCCTATGATAAACTCCACTTGATTGTGATGTATTATATTCTCTTTTTAATGTATTTTGTTTAGGATTTTTGCATATATGTTCATCAGAGATACTGTCTTGCAATTTTTATTGTTGCCTTTGCTAGGTTTTAGTATCAGTATATTGTTGGCCTCATAAAATGAGTTACAAAGTATTATCTCTCCTTCAATCTTTTGGAATAGTTTGAGAATAGGTATTAAACCTTTGAATATTTGGTAGAATTCACTAGGGAAGTCACATGGTCCTGGATTTATTTGTGGGGAGGTTTTGATGACTGCTTCAATTCAGATTTTCCAGTTTTCCTGATTTAGTCCAGGAAGGTTATATATATTTAAAAGCTAGTTCATTTTTCCTACGTTATTGAATTTGGTGGTGTACAGCCTTTCAAACTATTCCTGTGTAGTCCTTTGTATTTCTCTGGTATCCACTGTAAGCTCTCCTCTTTCATTTTGTTTTAAATGTATTTTATTGATTATGCTATTACAGTTGTCCCATTTTCCCCCCTTCACTCCCCTCCACCCTGCACACCCCCTCCCACCCACATTCTCCCCCTTTAGTTCATGTCCGTGGGTCCTACATATAACTTCTTTGGCTTCTACATTTCCTACATTATTCTTGCCCTCCCCCTGTCTATTTTCTACCTACCATCTATGCTACTTATTCTCTGTAACTTTTCCTCCACTCTCCCCCTCCCACTCCCCTGTTGCTAACCCTCCATGTGATCTCCATATTTCTGTGGTTCTGTTCCTGTTCTAGTTGTTTGCTTAGTTTGCTTTTGTTTTTGTTTTAGGTGTGGCTGTTAATGATTGTGAGTTTGCTGTCATTTTACTATTCATATTTTTTATCTTCCTTTTCTTAGATAAGTTCCTTTAACATTTCATATAATAAGGGCTTGGTGATGATAAACTCCTTTAACTTGACCTCATCTGGGAAGCACTTTATCTGCCCTTCCATTCTAAATGATAGCTTTGCCGGATAGAGTAATCTTGGATGTAGATCCTTGCCTTTCATGACTTCAAATAATCCTTCCCAGCCCCTTCTTCCCTGAAAGGTTTCTTTTAAGAAATCAGGTGACAGTCTTATGGGAACTCCTTTGTAGACAACTGTCTCCTTTTAAGATTCTCTCCCCAATTTTAAACTTGGGTAATGTAATTATGATGTGCTTTGGTGTGTTCCTCCTTGGGTCCAACTTCTTTGGGATTCTCTGAGCTTTCTGGACTTCCTGGAAGTCTATTTCCTTTGCCAGATTGGGGAAGTTCTCCTTCATTATTTGTTCAAATAACTTTTCCACTTGTTGCTCTTCCTCTTCTCCTTCTGGTACCCCTATAATTCGGATATTGAAATGTTTAAAGATGTCCTGGAGGTTCCTAAGCCTCTCCTCATATTTTGAATTCTTGTTTCTTCATTCTTTTCTAGTTGGATGTTTCTTTTTTCCTTCTGGTCCACTCCATTGATTTGAGCCCCAGTTTTCTTCCCATCACTATTGGTTCCCTGTACATTTTCCTTTATTTCAGTAAGGAAATAGTGAAAGGTGTAGCCTCCATTTTTTCATCTAATTTGTGACCAAATTCAACCAATTCTATGAGCGTCCTGATTACCAGAGTTTTGAACTGTGCATCTGATAAGTTAGCTATCTCTTTATTGCTTAGTTGTATTTTTTCTGGAGCTTTGATCTGTTCTTTCGTTTGGGCCTTTTTTTTTTTTTTGGTCTTCATGCGCATGTTACATAGTGAGGGGCAGAGTCTTAAGTGTTCACCAGGGGTAACCCTCATCACTGAGTTGTGATGCTGTATGTGGGGAAGTGGTCCGAGAGAGAACAATGGCACTTGCTCTGCTCTCTGCTGGATTTCAGTCACTTCCCTACTTCCCATAAGCAAATTGGACCCTTCTGGTGCCGATTCCCATGTGGGTGGGTTTGTGTATGTCCTAGGACACTGTGCGTCTCTCCAACAAACTTTCCTGTCTGGCTGAAAGTTTCTCCCGCTGCCTCAACCCCCACAGGCGTTTTCAATCAGTGGTTTGAAGCTTTATTTCCCTGAACTGGGGCCCTGAGTTGCGCAGTCTGTCCCATTCCCCAGTTGTTTCTCCTGGTTTATCTGCAATCGAATGTGGGACCACCCAGCCTGCAATCTGCCACCTCGCTGGGTCCACCCACTGCTGCCTGGCTGCCCAGCAACAGCCTGTACGGCCCGTTGCACAATCTGGTGCCTCACTGGGTCCTCCAGCTGCTGCCTTGCCAGCTCTGGTCTTCCAGGCACCACCTTACTGCATGTCCTCTCTGCCTAACTGCCGATCTCCGCCCTTCTTACTGCTCTGGATGAATGTGTCTTCTTTAACTCCTTGGTTGTCAGACTTCCATACAGTTTGATTTTCTGGCAGTTCTGGTTGTTTTTTGTTTTTAAGTTGTTGTTGTCCTTCTTTTGGTTGTGGGAAGAGGCACAGTGTGTCTACCTATGCCTCCATCTTGGTTGGAAGTCCTCCTCTTTCGTTTTTTAAGAAAAATATTATTTTTATTGTTCAATTATAGTCATTTCCATTTTCCCTCCTCTACTCTCCCCTGCCCCACCCATCTTCACCTCTCACCCTCAATCCTACCCCGCTTTGGTTTCTGATTTAGTTTGAGTGGGTTCTCTTTGTTTCTTAGTGAATCTAGCCAGAGGTTTGTCAATTTAATTATTTTTTTTTCAAAGAATCAGCTCTTTGTTGCTATAAACTTTCTCTTGTTGCTGCATTCCAAAAAATTTTGACATATCACATTATCATTCTCATTTGTCTCTCTATATCTTTTGGTCTATTTTACTTCTTCTTTGACCCAGTCAGTTTATTAGCTTATTATTTAACTTCCACAAATTTGAGTTTTCTCCAACTTTATTTTTTTGCAGTTGCTTTCCAATTCTAAAGCATTATTGTAGGAGAACATGTGTGGTATGATTTCAATTTTCTTAAATTTGTTGAAGCTAACTTTTGTGCCCCAACATATGGTCTATCCTTGAAAATGTTCCATATGCACTAGAAGAGAATGAATATTCTGGTGTTCTAGGATAAAAATCTCTGCACTTATACATCATATCCATTTGGTGTAATATGTCATTTAAGGCCAAAATTCCTTAGTGTTTTTCTCTTTAGATGATGTATCCATTGCTGTCCATAGGGTATTTAGGACCTTTAATATAATGGTACTTGGTCATTTTCTCCCTTTAGGTTTGTTAGTAATTGCTTTGTATATTTTGGTGCTTCCAGGTTGGATGCATGTATGTGTTATGTCTTGCTGATGCATTGTCCAATTTATCAGAATAAAAGTCTTTGTCTCTTACCATTTTTATTTTGAAATCTATTTTGTCAGATATAAGTACAGTAACATACACTCTTTCCTGGATGCCATTTCTTGGAAATTCATCTTCCACCCCTTTACTCTGAGTCTGTCTGTCTTTGTAGCTAAGATGTGTATCATGAAAGGAACATATAGTTTGGTCTTTTTTTTTTTAATGCATCCGTTACTCTGTGTCTTTTTATTTGTGAGTTCAATCCACTTAAGTGTAGGGTGATTACTGATATATGGAGGTTCCCTGTAGCCAGTTTATCTTTTGTTTTCTGATTGCTCTGTTTCCATTATTTATTTTTCCTTGTGTTTCTGTCTCCTATTTTAGGTTGCTGGTATTCTATGATTGTATTCCCTCAGTTTCCTCTATTTTATGATATATGTCTCAGTTCTTAAGTTTTGTTTTGTGGTTACTATTAGGTTCATGCAAAAAAGTTTCCTATGTACAAATGTCTTTCTTCTCCTTATTGTACTTATTGTATCTTATCTCCATTTACCTTTGAAACGTCAGTCATTCCCTCCTTCCTCTTTATGTTTATTTTCACAAATTATCCCCCCTTTTTTTGCCATGCATTCATTTCTGAACTGTATAAGCTGTTTTCTTTTTGGAAACAAAAATGCCTTTACCTACTTTAACCTTTGTGTTATATTTATTGTTAAGCCCTACTCTGAACAAGGGTTGCAATTTCGTGTTGCTGTCAGTCACCTTGCTCACAGTTTTGTATCCTTTTGTCTTTTTGTTTCAGATAAAAGAATATCCTTATTTTCCATAATACAGGTTATGTGATGGTAAATTTCTTGGTTTTGTTGTTGTTGTTTTTTTTTTTTTAAATCTGGGAAAGCCTTTATTTCTTCTTCATATCTAAAGTATAATATTGTTGGATATATTATTCTTAGCTGGTAAGTTCTTCCTTTCAATATTTTGAATATTTCATTCCCCTCTCTCCTGTACTGTTTGGTTTCTCTTGAAAAAAAAAAATCTGATATGTTATTGTAATGGGGTTTTCATAATATGGCACAGTCTTCTTTTCCCTGGATGCCTTGAGAATTCTCTTTGTCATAAAATTCTGAGAGTGTTGGGGAAAGTCTTTTTGAATTGAGATAATTATGGGTTCTGTTAACTTCTTATATTCCAAGGTCCAGCTCTTTCTATAAGTTTGGGATGTTTTCATCTATTATTCATTTGAACAGGCTCTCTATTCCATTCTCCCTGTTTTCTTTTTTTGATATACCCTATATTCATACATTGCTATTTCTAATGTATTCAGATAGTTCTCATAGAGATCTTTCATGTTTTATTTTTTTACTTTCAATTCTCCCTCTTCTTCCATCTGAGTCATGTGTAGATTTCTATCTTGAATATCACTAATTCTTTCGTCCTTCCTGTCTGCTCTATTTTCCTAAGCTCTCTAATTCATTTGTCATCTCATTTATTGAGTTCTTCAGCTTTAAAAATTCTGTTTGGTTCCTTTTTGTAGTTTCAGTCTCTTTCATAAAGTACATATTTTGTTTGTTGATTTTATTTCTGAGCTCAGTGAACTGACTTTGTGAGTTTTCTTGTATCGCTTGAAGTTTTTTGTTATCTTTATTCACAGCAGCAAGCAATCTTGAATTCACTGTCATTTAAATCACAATATTCCATGTCTCTGAGTTTACTTTCTGGAGATTTTTTATTTTATTTCAGATTTACTTCATCTCCTTGGTTGTTCATAGTACATGATGTATTATTTCTCTGCCTTTAAAGTACTTGTTGCCTTTTACCCTTGAACAAGTTGATAAGTAGAGTTCTTTTGTTTTCCAGTAGGTGGTGCTACAGTGCAATATTTTTCTTACCTGTAGTAATGGGACTTCTGGGTTTCTGTGGGGTGGTGTTGCCTCAGAGTGGAAAATGCCCTGTATTCCCTGAAGAGATGGGACCCCTTGTATAAGTGGTCTACTTAGCCTCAGGGCATCACCTCCATGGCAGTATGTGGCCAGCAGTGGGAATCCAGGTCTATGAGTTCCCCACCCTGCTTTCTCACAACTAGAAGTGATTGGCTGCATTGCACTATTTGAGGTGTCCCTGTTCCCTCTACCAGGTTCCACCACAATGGTTGGTCTGTGTTGGTGGAGGAAGTGGGCTGTTGCATATCTCTGGCTTTATTCTTTCTACTGAGTTCAGCTCAAATGAGTACACACCACTCCAGTAAAAGTGTTACTTCTACCCTTTCACAACCTGCCTCCACTGCTGCTGCCACTGCTGTAAACAGCAGGCTACAGGAAAGTGAGGGTTGGGCAGACTTACACATCTGTAGCTTTGTTTCTTTTTCCTTGGTGATGGTGGCTGCTTCACAGCAGAGCCACTGTTTGCACCACTTCTTGGCCGCTGCCCCTGAGCTTGGCTTCAATGGGTACCAGCCTCTGATCTGCCAAGAGGAGGTTGCAACCCTACTCCAGTGATACAGCATGTGCTGGAGCTGCCACAATTGTTGGAATGCCTCCCCTGTCATCTTTGCCCCCTGTGCCTCAGCTGCTCACTTCTAAAGCCCACCTTCAGATGTCTCAATGGCAGAGTCTTGGACATTTTTTGTTGAGCAGGGAATCCTTTATTGAATTATAGTTGTCCAACCTGCTGTATCTTTAAAATAAGAGACTTAAGAGGTTTTCTCACACTGCCATGATACTGATGTCACCCAATTTTCACTTCTTTTTCTGAAAGTTTTCTATTTCATTAGATCAGATATCTGCTCTTATCTTTATTACTTTCTTTCTTGTCCTTTGGATTTATTGTGTTTTTCCCTAGTTGGGAAGTTGATCTCATTGCATTGAGATCTCCTTTTTTCTCTAGTAAAGATATTGAGTTCTGAAAAATTTCCAATACATACTACTTTATTGTCTTAGGCATGTTAGTATCTTATGTTTTTGTTTATCTTCATTCGAGAATGTAGCACAATTTTCTTGGTGAGTTCTTTGATTAATATTCTAATTGTTCTATCCATTATTGAGAGAGGGGTATTCAAATCTCCAACTTTAATTTTATAAATGTCTATTTCTCCTAGCTACTTTATCAGTTTTTGGGTTATATATTTTGATACCTTTATTGGGTGTATAAATATTTAGGATTGATTTGTACTCTTGGTGAATTAACCATTTCATTATGAAATGACCCCCTTTACTGCTGTTAATATTCTTTGTTCTGACATCCACTTTATCTGATTATAATAGCTACTCTAGCTTTCTTTTATACATTGTCCTGCTGTTATTTGTGTGTTTATAATTAAAGTGAATTTCTTATAGGCAGGATCAATTTGCGTAATGCATTTTTATTCAATCTGACGATCTCTGCCTTTTAATAGGGGTATTTAAGCCATAGCTATTTAAGGTGATTATTGATACATTTAGGATTAAATCTGTTATTTTGCTATTTATTTTCTATTTGTGCCATCTCTTCATTGTTTCTGTTCTTCCTTTTTTTTCCATCTTTCAAATTATCTGAATTTCTTCATGATTCCATTTTATCTCCTTTGTTGGCTCATTAGCTCTAGTATTTATAGTATACATCTTTAACATATTAGAGTTTATCTTTAAATAATATTTCACTACTTCTTATATAAGAACCTTAAAATAGTATATCTCCATTTCTCCCTTCTCATTCTGTGTGCTACTGGTGTCCTACATTTTTATTTTTACATACATTATAAACCCCACTCTATTATTTTTATTGAAATGGTCATATTAGTTTGCTAGGGTTGCCATAACAAAATACCTCATACTTGGTGGCTTAAACAACATAGATGTATTATCATAGTTCTAGACGCTAGAAGTCAGCAGTCAAAGTAATTCAGGGTTGGCATTTTTGAGGGCTGTAAGAAGAATGTATTCCATACCCTTCTCCTACCTTTTATTTGTTTCCTAGAAATCTTTGGTGCTCTTAAGCTTGTAGATGCATCATCCCACAGCCTTCATCTTTACATTACATTCTTCCTGTGTATGTATGTCAAAATTTCTCCTCTTTATAAGGTACATAGTCATATTGAATTAGGGCCCATCCTGATAACCTAATTTTAACTTGATTATCTCTGAAAAGACCCTATCTCTAAAATAAAGTCGAATACTAGGGTTTACAACTCTTACATATCTTTTTGGCAGGAGTAGATTTAAGCCCTAACAATGACCAGTTATCTTTTAAAGATCTTAAATAATAAAAGTATATGTTTTTTACAGCTATGAAGTTATTCTTTCCTATACTCTTCATTATCTGCAGATTCGTATCTCCACCTGGCTGAAGCACTGTAGGAGACCATTCTGTGTAGCGTGGGGCCAGCTCCCACCTGGAGATGCACAGGACCCATGCCCACAAATAGATTCTCTCCTGTGGGGAATCAGGCCTGCAATGTACATAGGATGCTTTGAGTCTTGCTTTTGCTAAAAACTCCCTCACCCTGAATTAAGATAGCAAGTGCTTACTGTAACTTCCTAAAATCCATGCTAAAACTCCCCAGTGTAGAGTGTAACTGGTTCAACCACTTTTCCCTTTTCATTTGCAAATATCCTTCTTCTGTGATGTGATTAGCAGCAGCATCTCCTTTGTTTTCTGTAAAAGGTAACCACCTAAAGCCAACCTATGCATAGTAAATGAGGACCATCATGTAATGTGACCAGAAAAAAGAAATAAAGGCCTGTCATGGCAGAGGCCGCAGCTTTTGGCTCCTGTTGAGAGCAAAGCCGTCTGCCCTTTTCCTCCATAGGACTTGGTAGTCCATGTGGATGTCTCTCCCCCATCCACAGTGTCACGGACGCCATGAGCTGGGGTTCATATCAAAGCACTTCTTTAACATTACTTACAATGCAGGTTTACTGATCTTGAAATCTTTCAGGTTTTACATATCTTAAAAAAATACCTTATTTTGCCTTCATTTTTGGAAGATATTTTCACTAAGTTTGGATCCTAGCTGACAAATTTTTATCATCTTTTAGTCTTTTAACATGTTTTTTTCATTTTATAAATCTTTAGCTACTTTTTAAGACAGTCTTTATCACTGTTATTTTTTGGGGGAGAGGTTTGATGTTCCTTGGTGTTAATTTTCTTTTTTTTTTTTAAAGATTTCATTTTTTTTTTTTTTTTTATTTTGAGAGAGGGGAAAGAAGAGAGAAAGAGATAGGGAGAAGCATCAGTGTGTGATTGCCTCTAGCATGCTCCCTACTGGGGACCTTGCCTGCAACCGAGGCATGTGCACTAGACTGGGAATCAAACCAGTGACACTTTGGTTCAAAAGCCAGTACTCAATCCACTGAGCCACACCAGCCAGGGCGTAATTTTTTCTTTTTTCTTTCTTTCTTTTTTTTTCTTTTGGTGTGTGTGTGTGTGTGTGTGTGAGCTTAGGGTTTATTGAGCTTTTTGGATTTCTAGATTTATAGCTTTTATCAAGTTTGAAAATTAATTTCTTTAATCCTCTGCCCTTTTTTGGGAAACTCCAATTATGCCTGTATTTCACCATTTGAAATTTGGCCACTTGAAATTGTGATGTTCTTCCATTTAAAACATTCTCTTTTCCATGTTTAATTTGAAGTAGCTTTATTGCCATGTCTTTAATTTAACTTTTCTTCTTAATATTTAATTATCATTAGTTCCATGTAGTTTGTATTTCTTATATATTGTAGTAAACCATTTCTAGAAATTAGATTTGCATATTTTAAAAGGTCTTCCATGTATTTACTTAACTTGTTGTACACATGGAATATAGTTAAAAAGCCCCTATTTTAATATTCTTGTTTTCTAATTTTTCTTTTTTTAAGCATATTTTATTGATTATGCTATTACAGTTGTCCCATTTCTATTTTTTCCCTTTATCCCACTCTGCCTGGTACCCTCATACTCTCCAGCATTCCTTGTCCTTTAGCTCATGTCCATGGGTCATACATGTAAGTCATTTGGCTTCCATATTTCCTATACTATTCTTAACCACCCCTAGTTTATTTTGTACCTACCATAATATGCTTATTCCCTGTAATTTTCTCCCATTCTCCCCTTCCCCCTCCGATAACCGTCCATGTGATCTCCATTTCTGTGATTCTGTTCCTATTTAGTAGTTTGCTTACTATTTTTTTTAAGATTCAGTTGTTGATAGTTGTGAGCTTATTGTCATTTTACTGTTCATAGTTTTGATCTTCTTTTTCTTAGATAAGTTCCTTTAATATTTCATACAATAAGGGTTTGGCAATGATGAACTCCTTTAACTTGACCTTGTTTGGGAAGCACTTTTACCTACCCTTCCATTCTAAAGGATAGCTTTGCTGGATAGAGTAATCTTGGATGTAGGTCCAAGATTACTCTATCATGACTTTCATGACTTTGAATAATTCTTTCCAGCCCCTTCTTGCCTGTAAGGTTTCTTTTGAGAAATCAGCTGACAGTCTTATGGGAATTATCAGCTGATTTGTAGATAATCGTCTTCTTTTCTCTTGCTGCTTTTAAGATTCTCTCCCTATCTTTAACTTTGGGTAATTTAATCATGATGTGTCTTGGTGTGTTCCTCTTTGGGTCCAACTTGTTTGGGACTCTCTGAGCTTCTTAGACTTGCATGTCTATTACCTTTGTCAAATTAGAGAAGTTTTTTTCATTATTTTTTGAAATAAGTTTTCAATTTCTTGGCCTTCCTCTTCTCCTTCTGGCACCCACATGATTCAGATGTTGCAATGTTTAAATGTGTCTCAGAAGTTCCTAGGCCTCTCCTAATTTTTCTGAATTTTCATTTATTCATTCTGTTCTATTTGAATGTTTATTTCTTCCATTTGTTTCAAATAGAGTCCTATTTCTCTTCTTTTTACTGTTGGTTCCCGATATGTTTTTCTTTGTTTCACTTCATATAGAATTCACTTCGTCCTTTACTTTTCACCTATACTCAATCATTTCTGTGAGTATCCTGACTACCAGTGTTTTGAACACTGTATCTGATAGACTGGCTATCTCCTCATTGCTTAGTTCCTTTTCTGGAGTTTTGATCTATTCTTTCATTTGGGCCATATTTCTTTGTCTTGGCACACCTGTTATGTTGCAAGGGGCAGAGCCTTAGGTATTCACCAGGGCAGGGCAATCCATGATGCTGCATTGTGGCCCTGTATGTGGGGAAGGGCTCAGAGTGGGTACAATGCTACTTGCTCGGCTTTTGTCCCACTTTCAGTCACTTCCCCTGCTTCCCACCAGCAAACTGCCCCTTCTAGGTGCTGCCCTGATGCTGATTCCCAGGTGGGTGGGCTTGTGTATGTTCTAGGATCCCATGGACCCTTCCTACAGATCTTCCTGTGAAACTGGCAGTTTCTCCTGCCACTGCAACCCCTGCAGATTTTTACAGCTGAAGGTTTTGAGGCTTTATTTTCCTAAGCTAGAACACTGGGTTGTGATGGTCTGTCTCATCCTCCAGTTGTCCCTCCTGGTTTATCTGCAAGTGAATGGGGGACCACCTGGTCTTTGCTGCTGCCTTGCCATGTGTCCTCTCTGACCCAGCTGCCTGTTTCTACCTTTCCTACTAGTCTGGATGAACATTTCTTCTTTAACTCAGTTATTGGACTCCCATACAGTTCAATTTTCTGGCAGTTCTGGTTGTTTTTTGTTTTTAAATTGTTGATATCCTAACTTTGGTTGTGCGAGGAAACAAAGTGTATCTACCTACTTCTCCATCTTAGCCCTCCCCTCTTTTCTAATTTTAACATCTATGTTAGTACAGGGTCGGTCTCTGTTGAATGACTTATCTCCTCACTGTGAGTCCTATTTTCTTGTTTCTTTACTTGGCTGGTTACTTCTTTATTGGACGCCAGAAATGGTGCATTTTATCTTATTGGGTGCTGAATGGCTTTGCATTGCTATAAATATTCTTGAGCTTCGTTCTGGGGCACACTTAAGTTACCTGAGACAGTTTGATCTTTTTGGGTCTAGCTTTTAGGATTTGTTAGGTGGAACTGGAACACTTTTTATTCTAAGGCTAATTATTCTCACCAGTAAGGCAAGGCAAGGCTCTATTGTGTACTCTACCAAATATGCTGTGGTTCTTGAGTTTTCCAGTGTGGTTACTTCCAGCCTGTGTGTATTTCCATGTATTTCCAGCCTGTGTGAATGCCAAGCACTATAACCTCTAGTCCTTTCAGATGGTGCTTCCTTCAGTCTCATGTAGTTTTCTCTCTCTCTCTCTCTCTCTCTCTTTCACACACACACACACACACATTGATCAGTGCTCAGCTGTGTACTAAAAGAGCTCTGGACCCCTGGAGTTTTCCCTCTATGCAGCTCTCATATCTTTGGTACTCTGTCCTAGGGATTTTAGCTGTCTTGGTCTGCTAGCACTCTCAGCTCCACCTCCACAACAATGGGAATCAGAGGGGTTGGGAACCTCTTTTTGTGCCATGTCCTGGAAACTCTGAAGGCTATATGCGGGTGCAATTTTAGGACTCATCTAGTTTTCAGTCTCTTGGGGATTATTATCCATCATTACTTGATGTCTACTGTTTTATAAATTATTTTTAATACTTTGTTCACATTTTGTTGCTAAATTTAGGCAGGGGTAAGAGGATCAATCTGGTCCCTGTTACTCCATTTTTGACTGGAACTCTTCCTTTAATTTTAATTATACAGTTCTGAAACTACAACTCTGATTCTATTACTAAACTTATGTATAGAAGCTGTTTTGCTTTCTCTAATAACTTTAGAGTTGAAAGTTTATAGCCCCACCTGTAATCAACTTAAATATTTTAAGAATACTATTTAAGCCTCAGGTTCAGATCAAATGGTTATCATGTCTCAGTAGTCCCTGAAGGACATCTCTAATATGTATCTTGAGGAAGAAAGGTGAGAGTCACCTGCCCTGTAAAACTCTAACTCCTGATGACACAGGAATTTTCTGCAGTAAAAACCTAAGAAGAGCTGTTTTAATATAAAGCAAGCATTTATCCACATGTAGGAAGTAGAGATGACAGTAATGGTTTTAGCATTTTCTTGTTCCTCAATGTTACTATATAGATTTAATCTAAAGAGTCATGCTCATCAAAATTAAAGATTCACATAAAAGTTGAATCTTCATGTAGGAACATTTCAATAAGAATAGAAAATCTTTCTTTAGCACCTACTATATAACAGGTACTTGACTAAGTGCTTTAAATACTTTTCCTCAAGCATACATTATAACAAAATAGTAAAGTATAATCCATTACAAAACCCATTATACAAATGAGAAAACTGAGGTTCAGAGATTCAAACCCAGGTTGAAAGTAAGATTAGAATCTTTTATTTAAAAAGTACTTAGTGCATACTTACTGTACCAGGCATGTTTCTAGGTGCTGGGAACATAGCAGTGAGGAAAAAAATCCCTAATTCAAAGAATTTACACTCTAACATATATTCTCCTTAAAAGCAACATACTTATTTTGTAAATTTTTATGGTTTTTGTTTTTATTTATTATTTTTTTAGATTTTATTGATTTAGTTTTAGACAGAGGGTAAGAGAGGGAGAAAGAGAGGTAGAGAAACATTATATGTGTGGTTGCCTCTAAAGTGCCCCCTACTGGGGACCTAACCCAGGCATGTGCTCAGACTAGGAATGGAACTGGTGAGCGCAGGCCAGTGCTCAATCCACTGAGCCATGCCAGCCAGGGCTTAATTTAATTTTTTTCTGTGTCTGGTGTTATATCAAAAGTAAAATGTAAAACATCATAAATTTATGTCACTAAAAAATTCTAATTTTAAAAGTAGAGGAAACATACTATGTAAAGGTAAGTAGTTTCATTTACTAAGTACAAATAGCTGGGATTAAATAAGTTTGGTTGACTCCAAAGCCTTTGCTATTTCCACTATTCCATAATGGCTCTATATTACAATACATTTCAGAATGACAGATGTATTAAAAAAAAAATCAAAAGCCCAAACATTACAGTGATGTGCAAATCTATGCAATATATTAAAGTTTCTTGATTGTACAACAGATGATAAACAGGGAATAAAAACAGAAAATAAAGACAAACATGGTACTGGAAAAAGTTAATATTGGTTAACTAAATGGTAAAATATTTTCATGAAACATATTTAGTTTTGAATAGAAATAGTATCTTACCAACTTGTACAACTAAACATATTTGCTATTTCAGAAATGTAGGAACAATGCTTTTCCTTTGTAAATATGCATGTAAAATAGTCAAGTCTCAATGTCTCAAAAAAAAAAAAGACACATAACTATGCATACCTCTACAGCAGGTACAATGTCTATGCCAACAGTTAGAAATTCTTCAAACTTCATAAATGGGTTAAAGCAGCTGCCAACATCAAGTAATCTGATCTTTCCTGAGGTTTGTAGCAACCTAAAAACAGATTATTTTGTCTTAACACAAGCAAAATAAAAATAAAGTATAAAAAAATTCAAACATTTGAGAGATTAGGTCATGTAGATTATTGGCTCTCTTTTAGTTTTTGGATTCCTTAAACACATTTAAAAATTACTGAGGACCTTGAATTTTCATTTATGGGGGTTGTATCTATCTGTATTATTAGACTTGAAATCAAAATTGAATAGTTAAGAGGAGAGAAGATGGCAGCGAAGTAGGTGGGAGCTCAGCTCACTTGCCTGTGCACCCACCTGGGACACTTAGCTGATCTCCCAAATGACAAAGTGAACAGCCAACAGAATCTTAGCTGATAGAAGTTTGGAAGCCAAAGTATGCAGAGGATGCTTCGAAATGGGCAGTAAGGTGGTTTTATAGGTGGACAGGGCAAGTCCCTGAGCCTGGCGCCAGAAACTTGGCTGCCACCGGGGCAACATCAGAGGAGAGACAGGTCAGTGATAGAAGCCTAGCAGCTCCCTCCCCTCCCAGGGTGGGCAAATCATAGACATCTGCCAGGAGAGACTTGAACAAATAAAGTAGCCAGAGCGGAAAAAAAGGCACATAGGCACACACACAGCTGGCAGTGCACCAAAGCTAGGGTGTGGGGGCAGTTGCTGGCCTAGTCAAGTGCCAGATAGTTGTAGGGGGGTGAGTTCTGTTGGCACCAGGAGCTGGGAGAAGAGGGGAACTGTGACTGGCCATGACTGAGATAGACTCTGGACTTGTCAGAGGGTTGGAGTGTGTGGAATGCCAGGCAGTGGTTAGGAGGAGCAGCAGCAGGAGCAGCAGCAGCACCCAAATAGACTTTTTCAAAATTGGAACTGAGACGGACTGGGGAAGGATCTTGCATGAGTAGCTAGAGGGGAAGATTGTGGGCATGATTTGCTCCCACTCAGGAAGTGATCAAAGGGGTGCAAAGCGAGGAGGTTTTATTGGTACCAGCCCAGCCCAACTGTGAAGATTGGAGAATGCTACCACACTGTGTTCTAAAAGCATGGGCTGGAAACTGGGCACCTGTGATTATTGTAGCCCAGACTGAGGCCCTTTCCTTGCCAAACCACAGGAAAGGGAAAACAAGAGCCCAATACCCCACTGCCTAGAAGAGCCTGGAAGATATGCAAAATTAGCTGGACAGGCTTAACAACTAGCAGGAGCCTCCAACCCTGCCCCCCACAGTTCCCCCCCACACTGCCCCAGGACTAAATCAAGAAGACCTGGAGCCCTGGGAAAACCAGGACAGATCCAGAAAGAAGTCAGGAGGCAAACAACAACAGTCAAGACAAATTTCACCTTGCTCTTCATCAGACCTTGAATTTTTTTAAAATTTCTCTTCTTTTTGTTCACTAAGGGTTTTGTTTCTTTTTTTTCTCACTTTCATATTACACTTCAATTTTTCTCCTTTTACTTCACTAGTATTCCAATAACTCACTACTCTTGGCCTTTATTTTTTATTACTGATATTCAGATTATATATGTATTTTTATAATATTACTGTTATTCCAAATATCACACAGCACCATTCCCTGGTCTTAATCCATTTCACCATCTTCCTGAGCTTTATTACTGTTATAAACTTTATTTTCTCTCATACTATGCCATGTTTCTATCCCTTACTCTATTTCTCCTCCATCTAATCCCTCACATCGTGCTTTTCATTTTAAATCAGCCCACATTCCTTTTCTCCACTTATAAGAGTCTTATTTCTTTTTCATCTTTTTACACAGTGGCAAGTTGGGCAAAAACACCACAGTTATTGCTGTACTTCTCCAACAGAACTTTTATTTGTTCATTATTTGTTTGTACTTTATTTATTTATTTATTTTTTTAAAGATTTTATTTGTTTATTTTTAGAGAGGGAAGGGAGGGAGATAGAGAGAGAGACATCAATGTGTGGTTGCTGGGGGTTTTGGCCTGCAACCCAGGAATGTACCCTGGCTGGGAATCGAACCTGGGACACTTTGGTTCCCAGCCCGCGCTCAATCCACTGAGCTACGCCAGCCAGGTTGTTTGTACTTTAAATCCCACAGAATCCTCTCCAACTGTCTTAGTCCATTTTGCCTTCCCCCTGTTCCTGATCAATTGAGTGAGGAATTTTATTTCATTTTCTCCCCCTTTCTCAATCTGGGCTTTACTCCTTACTCTTAGTAGTTTGCTTCCTCGATCCTCTCAAAACCATTTATTTTTCACTGTAGACATTTCATATACACTTTTCACTTTTGTACAATATTTATTCCTGTTCCACCTTTATTAAACCTCATTCAGCTGCTGTTGCTATTGACACTGCTGTGGTTTTTCTGCAATTTTGCTCCCATTGGTCCAATACCTTTTCAATTTCACTTCAAACCTCAGAGTATACTTTTCCCTTTTCTTACCCCTTTGTTCCTATTGCCCCTTTGTGTGTTACTTACATTTTAAATTTTGTTCCCTCTCTACTCTTATCAGTTTTCCCTCTTACCACTCAATAACCTTTTGCCCTCTTTTTGTCATCTCATATATGTCAGGATGGGCGGGGTAGGACAAAACGGCAGCTGAACTACAACCCGAAAAAGATGGCTAACGTCAAACCAGGGAGCCAAAACAGCGGGCTTTGCCAAAGCAGATATCCACATAGCAACCTGAGCCCTAGGAGAACCACCAATGATATACTGCTGCTTTGTTTAAAGGGGACCAATCCCCAGCTCCCAAGAAGAGAGCCAACCAAAATAAAACCATGCCATATTCCCTATTTGGGTGCGACTTCCTCGGCCCCACCGTGCAGACCGGGGAACTTCGCCCGGGTGCGCAAACCCCAATTAAGCTCTATACTGCCTAAGTTTGTGGCTGATTGGCATTTATTCCTCGGAGGAGCCTAAGAAAACCTTTCAATATACCCTTTGTCCTATCTTATAACATTTGTAATCTCTTTACCTTTATTAATCTTTGCTTAATTGCAGTTGAGATTCTTGATGTGGTAGGGGTTTTCTTTTTGCTGGTGTAGGTTTGGTTGTCTGATAATACTGCTTTGTTAACAAACACCTGTGCAACAGCATACAAGACAAGGTGGGAGTTGTGACCAGTAAGCCCACTGGAGGGGAGAAGCCACCAACAAAGAAGCCACCAACAAGTAAAGACCATGTACAACAACACCCAACATAAATAGAAGAAGGTACAACTCTAGAGCCTCCAGACATGGAGATCTAAGGGACCGTGTTACTGAGCACCACAGAACTACTACCACAGAAACCCACCCCAAGAAGAGAGCTGGCAAAGCAGGGGATCTTGAGATGCAGAAACATACAAAAACAGTCACCTAAAGTGGGGAGACAAAGAAAGAACCCCCAATAGAGAGGAATGGAAGAATCCCCAGTAAAAGAGCTAAATGAAATGGAGGCAAACAAACTATCAGACACAGAGTTAAAAAAATGGTTATGAATATGCTCAAGCAACTGAGTGACAACTACAAGGAACTGAGTGGGAACCACAACAACATGAAAAAGGAAAGAGAAACCATAAACAAGAACCAGGAAGAAAATAATACAATATATGAAATAAAAAATACACTAGGGAGGAAGGAAGATAGCAGAGGAGTGAATGGAAGTCCCACTGACCTCCTCCCAGGACCAATCTGGAATTTCAACTCAATTGTGGAGAAACCACCTGGAACAAACAACTGAGAAATAGACAGAGAGAAGTATATAACTTTGGACATAAAGAACTAGCCTTGGCAAAACCGATTTGGTAAGGAGTTTTTTAGTGGAATCTATAGGATTTTCTGTGTATGCTGTCATGCCATCTGCAAACAATGACGGTTTTGCTTTCTCCTTTCCAATTTGGGTGCCTTATATTTCTTTTCTTGTCTGATTGTTGTGGATAGGACTTCCAATACTATATTGAATACAAGTGGTGAAAGCAGACAATCTTGTCTTGTTCCTGATCTTAGTGGGAAAGCTCCAAGTTTTTGCCCATTGAATACAATGTTGGCTGTAGGTCTCTTGTATATGGTCTTTATTATGTTCAGGAACATTCTCTCTATTTCTCACTTTGCTTAGTGTTTTTACCATAAATAGGTGTTGTACCATATCAAATGCTTTCCTCAAATCTATTACTATAATGTGACTTTTGTCTATCATTTTGTTTATTTGATTTGTAAGTATTGTACCATCCTTGCATCCATGGGATGAATCCCACTTGATCATGGTGTATAATCTTTTTAATATATTGCTGGATGCAGTTTGCCAATATTTTTTTGAGGACTTTAGTGTCTACGGTCATTAGTGATATTGGTCTGAAGTTTTCTTTGTTTGTTATGTCTTTATCTAATTTTGGGATAAGGATGATACTGGCCTCATAAAAAGAGTTTGAGAGTCTTCCATCTTCTTGAATTTTTTGGAATAGTCTGTGAAGGACAGGGGTTAGCTCTTCCTTAAATGCTTTCTAAAATTCTCCTGTGAAATGATCTAGTCCAGGGCTTTTGTGTGTTGGGAGTTTTTTTGATTACTGCTATAATTTTGTCAGCTGTTATTGGTCTGTTTAGGCTTTCTGCTGCTTCTTTCTTCATTTAGTTTTGAAAAATTATATTTTTCTAGAAATTTTTCCATTTCCCCTAAGTTTTCAAATTTCTTGGCATATAGTTCTTCATAGTAGTTTCTTACAATCTGTTGTATTTCTGTTGTATCAACAGTAATCTCTCCTGTTTCATTTCTGATTGTGTTTATTTGGGCCCTCTCTTTTTTTTTTTTCTTGATGAGCCTGCTTAAAGGCTTGTGGATTTTGTTTATCTTTTCAAAGAACCACATCCTGGATTTATTGATTCTACAATTGTGCTTTTAGTCTCTATGTCATTTAATTCTTCATTATCTTGGTTATTTCCTTTCTCTACTTGCTCCGGGCTGTCTTTGTTGTTGTTCCTCCAGTTTTTGTAGGCATGGGGTTAGGTTGTTTATTTGAAACATCTATCTTTCTTAGGTAGGCCTGTATCACTATGAAGTTCTTTGTCAGAACTGTCTTTGCTGTGTCCCATAATTTTTGGATTGTTTTGAGTTAATTTTAATTTGTTTCCAGAAATGTTCTAATTTCTTTCTTGATCTCATTCTTAAACCATTCAATGTTTAATAACATGTTATTCAGTCTATATGAATTTGACTGTTTTTGAAGTTTTTCCTTGAGGTTGTTTTCTAGTTTCAGTACCTTGTGGTCAGACAAAATGCTTGATATGATTTCAGTTTTCTTGAATTTGTTGAGGCTTGATTTGTGTTCTATCATGTAGTCTATCTTTGAAAATGTCCCATATGCATTTGAAAAGAACCTATATTTTGGTTCTTTGGGATTAAAGGCTCTCTATATATCAGTTAACTTTACTTGATCTAGGACATTGTTCAATGCCACAATATCTTTGTTGATATTTTGTTTGGAAGACCTATCCATTTTTGACAGTGGGGTGTTGAAATCCCTAATACAATTGTGTTGCTATCAATATCTTTCTCAAAATCCTCCAAGATTTTCATGATCTGTTTGAGTCCTCCTGTGTTGGGTGCATATATATTTACAATGTTTATGTCTTCATGATGGATTCTTCCCTTGAATATTATGAAGTGTCCTTCTGGGTCTCTTTTTATGGCCCTTTTATTGAAGTCTGATACGAGTATTGCTACCCTGGCTTTTTTTTCCTGTCCATTTGCTCGGAATATTTGTTTCCAGCCCTTCACTTTCAGTCTGTTTACGTATCTTGCTCTGATGTGGGTCTCTCGTAGGCAGCACATATGTGAGTCATGATTTCTTATGCATTCAGCTATTCTATGTCTTTTGATTGCAGCATTTAATCCATTTACATTTAAGGTTTTTATTGATAGGTACTTATTCATTGCCATTTCCCCGCACCTGTGTTCCTCTCTCTCTCTCACTGTTTTCTTTTTTTTCCCCCTTTTCATAAAGCAGTCCCTTTAGCATCTCTTGCAGAGTTGGTTTGCAGGAAGTGTATTCTTTGAGGCTTCTCTTTTTTGGGAAGCTCCTTATTTGGCTATCCATTTTAACTGAGAGGCTTGCTGGATAGAGTACTCTTGGTTGTAGGCCTGTTTTTCATTACTAGGAATATTCCCTGCCATTCTCTTCTGGTGTTGTGTTGGGAACAGCCCTGCCTGGTTTCAGAAGCTGTAACCCCCCTATGGCTAAGGCTGAGTGAGCGACCTTCAGACCATAAGCGACTAAGGAGACAAAGCTTATCTCCCTGGCAGGAGCCCTGCTTCTGCTCCTTTTACTTCACTTTGCCTGGCCCTCAATGCTTTATCGGTTAGCCAATGACAGGTAAGATTCCTCAAGGGGGGAATGACCTAAGACAGGCATGATCATGTGGAGGCCCCAGGGAAGGACTTGGGGCACTATGGAGAAAGGGGGTGATGGACCCTTGCCCCTTGGTTTTGACAAAGCCTGAGTCCTCATTCTGCCTGCAAGAAGTCTCCTAATTTCTTGGCTATCTTGTCTCCTCTGCCTGACTTAAGCCTGAAACAATGACAGAGAGCAGTGTTGCCCAGTGCTGGAAAGGGCAGTCTCCCTGGGTGATGAGGCCTGAGAAAGGATATCTAAAGTTCTGTTAAACCTGCTTTGCTAAGAATGCTCTCAATTAAATGATAAGGGTCTGAGCAGGAAATGAGTTTGTTTCCCAAAGTTTTGTAGCCCTTTAGCTAACAGACCTCATAGTTCTTTGTATGCTATCTATCATTTGATCTTTACTGCCTGACAATGATTAATAAGCTGTACCTGTATTCCTGCACAAATTAAACCCAATAAAAGCCTGTCTAGGCAACGGTCAGTGCACTCTCCTCTTGAGGGAGTGGCCAGGCACTCTTCCCTTGAGAGAGTAGCCATGCCTTCCCCTTTCCTCCACAGGACTCAGTAGTCCCTGTGAATTTATCTCATATCTCATCCATAACACCACAGACACTGGGGCTGGTGCATGCGTCAGTGTTGTGCATTTCCATTGAGAAGTCAGCTGCTAGCCTTATCAGAGCTCCCTTGTATGTTATTTCCTTTTTTTCCCTTGCTGCATTTAAGATTCTCTGTCTTGGAATTTTACCATTTTAATTATCATGTGTCTTGGAGTGGGCCTCTTTGGGTTCTTCTTGATTGATTCTCTGCATTTCCTGGATATGTGTGACTTTTTCTCTCATCAAATTAGGGAAGTTTTCCATCATTACTTTTTTCAAACAGGTTTTCTATCCCTTGCTCCTCTTCTTCTTCTGGTGTCACTATTACACAGATGTTGTTAATGCTTCATGTTGTCCTGTAGTTCCCCTATCCTCTTTGTTATTTCTGAGTCTCTCTTCCGTTTTGTGCTCTTTCTGGAATTTTTTCTCTACCTTCTCCTTCAGCTTGGTGATTTGGTCCTCTGCTTCATCTAGCATGCTTTTGATTCCTTCTGCTGTGTTCTTTAATTGAGAAATTGTATTCTTCATTTCCTCTTGGCCTTTGTTGATAGTTTCTATTTTCTTTTTCATGTTGGTATAGGTTGCAGTGAGTTCATCGTAGTTTCCCTGTAGAATTTGGTAATTCTCTGTGAGCTCATTGAGCTTCCTTATAACCATGGCTTTGAACTCAATAATGATAGTTGACTTGCCTCTACTTAATTTAGCATTCTTTCTCAGGCTTCCTCCTTTTCTGTCACTTGGGGTTTGTTTCTTTGTATTCCCACTGTTTTTTGAGAATCTACTTGATAGCCTCTGCTTCTCAAATTGATCTGTTCTGGCTCCCTGGGTTTGTGGTGTGACCTTCTATGATAGAAGACCTGTGAGATTCAGTGGAGCAGACTCCTTGATCTCCTGAACTTGATACTCTTGGGCTGTCATTTATATTGGCTCTCTGGATGTCTTTGGGTTTTGATTGTTGTTGGGTCTTTCTTTGGTGGGTCCTTCCCTCCAGCTGGGTTAACTGAGGATAACTCCACCTACCATGTCTTATATTGCTGTGCAGGTGCGGATAGTTTGTGTTGAAGCTGGTTCTTCTGTCTCTACAAGGTTTTGAGGCTTCTCTCTCACTACTGTTCAGTTACTTGTTCTGGGTAATTACTCCACAGTTTAGTTGTAATTCCAGATTGGTCCTGGGTGGAAGTTAGTGTGGCTTCCATTCACTACTTCACCTTCTTCCATTAATATCTGTTGGTGGGTCCTCTCTTCCAGCAGGTATACCGGTGTTCACAGCTCCCATCTACACTTTTATGCGACCATTTGTAGGGGGAAGGCAAAATTATATCGGCCTTAAAGTACCAACCCATAGAGAAGAGTTAGGAAATACTTTGGATGAGTAGTGTTAACCACGATATTTCACCTGATTAGTCATTTTTTAGACAGAATGGAAAAAAGATAAGACTCTTGTTGCGTCTGGGGAGGATTTTGAGGTTGATCCAGGAAATAGTGAGGTTATGGGAGGTCATATTATGAGATATAGTGAGAGTAAAGAACAGAAAATAGATGTAGTGTGCAAGAGAACAGAGTTAACCAGAACAGTAATAAAGTTCTGGAAGACAGTGAAATGGTTTAAGATCTGGGAGTGGTGCTGTGTAGTATTTACAATTGTATGGAACAACAATTATTGACAACAGCAATGGAGCAACAATCATGTGACAGAATCTATTTGATCTGAGTAACAAGAACAGGAAGTAGAAGACCTAGAGTATTGTGCTATTAGAACACAAATGAAGTGAAAGAAGGAACATTAAAAATACACTATGAAAGAGAGAACAAGGAAAACCAGTCAAACAATGGAATTAAACAAACAAAATGAAGAAAACTAAACAGAAAGAAGAAAAATTTAAAAAGTACTAGTAAAATAAAAGAAGGAAAAATAATGAAAAAAACTAAAAATAATAAATTGCAAATTCTCTGTGACAGCAAAGTGAAATTTGTCTCAGGTCTTACTGTTTCTCTTGTGGGAAAAAATAAAGAAAAAATAAAGAAAAAAAGGCCTTCTGCTGGCTTTAAAATAGCCAAGTGAGTTCCGGTGGTCTTCTTGGCTACAGCAGGCTGAGGGGGATTGGGTTTTGCTTTTTTCCCTTCCTCTGGTTTTGTGTGGATGGGGGCCAGGTATTAGCCACCCTCTTTTCAGTTGCCAGGCCTCTAGCCCAGTTCCTCAGTTCACTGCCAGGCCCCCAGTGCCCTTATGCATCAGGCTATGCCTTCAGTCCACCAGCTGTGCTGTCCCTGAGGTGCACCAACTAGGGTAAACACACACCATCTTTTTGCTCTTTGCTGTTCTAGGTGCTAGGGGCTCTCAAAGTCTCTTCAGGGTAGTTCAGCTCCCCCCGAGTTAAGTCTTTCTGGGGACTGCTGACTCTCTGAGCCCTACTGCCCTCCTTTGTGGGTGGTGCCATGACTGTGGGCGTGGGCACATGGAATCTTTGGCTGTGGGGGAGGAGCCGCAGCTGTGGCAGCAGCTGGGTCCAGCAGGCACAGGCACTGCTAGGCACAGGAGGGCCACAGGCACAGGAGGGCACCCTCTGCTACTGTGGCTGGTGTAGAGTAGGGATGCGTCCATGGTCCTGGCACCAGGGGCGGGCCAACAGCCGAGGCTGTGGAGGCTGCAGGGATGCAGCCAGGGGATGCAGGAATGGTCTTGTTCTGGGAGAATTCCTTAAACAGACACTGAGTGCCTTTATTTTTGAACAAATTCCTCCTGTTCAAGCCTGCTGCTACAAACAAGTGTTTGGCCTCTCCCACAGCCCAACTTTCCAACCAGATTGGAGACTATCTGGGTCAGGGTCGGTCACAGCCCAACTATTCTCCCTTCTCCAGGCATCACCCTGCTCCCCAATTTTGCTGGTAATGACCCAGCAGGCAGCCACAGTTTCAGCAGGTGAACACAGTTCCAGTGTGTTTGCCATTTTGTCTTTATTCCCCACAGTGACTTCAAGCATCCAGGTCCACCCTGGTGCTGCTCAAACCTCCCTGTCTGGTAGGGGAGGGAGACATTGACCTGGCTCTCTTCTAAGAATCCTGCAGCAAGTGTGGGAGACCTGGTGGGCACTGGGACTGGGGATGCAGCCACCCTGGTCTTCATGCTGGTCCCAGGGACCAAAACAATCTCCTTCCTCGTCTGATTTTTCAATATCTTCTACAATTTTGGCCTGAACCTTCATATACACTGGGATATCATTGGCTTCTCACTCTGCTCCTCAGAAGATCAGCTAGGGGTTCCACCTGGCGCAGGGGGAAGTGGACTCTGCTCTGACCTACCTCGCTGCCATCTTCCTCTCTCCTATTTTTCTTTATTCTTTTTTTTCTTTCTCTTTCCATACCAAATTTCAATTTCTCCCTCAGAGTCTAGGTTTTCTTCCTCACTCTTAGTATTCCCTCTCTATCATTAAAAAATCATTTCCCATTCCTCTAAACATCTCTTAGACCAGGGATATCAAAGTCATTTTCACTGGGGCCTACATTAGCCTCGCAGTTCCCTTCAAAGGGCCAAATGTAATTTCAACTTCTTAACAGTTAAGGAGTAGTTACATTTATACAGTCCTAAAATTACAGTTGGCCCTTTGAAGGCAACCACGAGGGTGATGTGGGCTCCTGTGAAAATGAGTTTGACACCCTATCTTAGATTTTTCTTTGTTTCTTTTCCCCTCTTATTCCCATACCACCTATATTAATTTTACCTCATTTGTTGTTGATAGTACTCTGGTGGATCTTTTTCTCCAATTTGGCTCCTTTATTTTTATTAATTAATATTTTCCTTCTTTTTCCTTTCTCTCACTTTATTTTGTACTATTTTAATTAATGTTTAACCTAGTATTATATGCTTCTCTTCTCATAGTCTATTCCACACTCTTCATTAAGAGTGTGGAATAGATAAAAGAAGTCAACTGACTTCTTTATTCATGAGGTAATCTCTACTTTCTCTCCTTCCATTCCTTCAACTCCCAACTCTTATTAGTGCTACTCCCTCTACCCTCTCAAAATTATTTCTCCTTCAGTAGGTCATTTCATATCCACTCTCTTTTCTTGTAGTAGTCTTAATCTCATTATATCCATATTAATACTGGTTCATTTGCTATTGATAGTAGGATTGTGGGAGGGAGTAATATTTGCAGGTGTGGGTTTGTTTCTTGGACTCTGTGGTTTTGTTCAGGCAGTGCCTGCACAATAGCACAAAAGACTGGATGGGCGAAGTGACCCTCAGTCAACCAGTGGCAGGAAAGGACCCACAAAATAACCACCCCAAAACAATCATAACCCAATTACATTCAGAAAATCAGCACAAAACATAAAAGACATACCAAGAACATCAAGTTGAGGTGATTAAGAAGACTGTACCAACTTTATCTCACAGGCCTCCCACCATAGAAGTACACACCATGAAGTAGGAAAGTCAAAGAAGATCAATTTAAGAAACAGAAGCAAACCAGAAGAGTCCCACAAATGATGGGAAGACAAAGAAACTACCTCCAATCTAAAGGAAAGGAGGAATCCTCAGAAAGAATGATAAGTTTTTAGTACAAACTACCAAAAACTACAGGGAAATTACGAGGATGTTACTGAAAAATATATCAGCATAAGAAGGATAGAGAAACAGTCAACATGGACCAAGAAGAAATGAAGAATACAATTTCTGAATTAAAGAACATAGTAGGAGGAATCAAAAGCAGGCTCAGTGAAGCAGAGGATCAAATCAGTGAACTGGAGGGCAAAGCAGAAAACTGCCCTCAAAGAGAGCAAGAAAAAGAAAAAAGACTGAAAAAGAATGAAGAGGGGTTAAGGGAAATGAAGGACAATATGAAATGGAGTAATATTCATATAATAAGGACAACAGAAGGAGAAGAAGAGAGTAAGGGGTAAAAAAACGTGTTTGAAATAGTAATAATGGAAAATTTCCCTAATTTGATGAGAGTAAAAGTCATACAAATGCAGGAAGCACAGAGGGCCCCAATTAAGAACCCAAAGAAGCCCACTCTAAGAATCATCAAAATTAAAATGGTAAAATTCCAAGACAAAGAGAGAATCTTAAAGACAGCAAGGGAAAAATAGGAAGTAACACACAAAGGAGTCCCAATAAGAGCAGCAGCTGACTTCCCAATGGAAATGCTCTATGCCAGAAGAGAATAGCAAGAAATATTCCAAGTAATGAAAAACAAGGGCCTGCAACTGAGACTACTCTATCCAGCAAGGCTTTCAATTAAAATGGAAAGCCAAATAAGCTTCCCAGACAAAAGAAGGCTCAAAGAATACATCTCCACCAAATCAGCAGTGAAAGAGATACTAAAGGGACTGCTTTATGAAAAGGAAAAAAAAAGAGAGAGGATCACATGTAAGAAGGAAGTAAAATGGCAATGAATAAGTACCTACCAATAAAAAACTTAAACTTAAATGGATTAAATGCTGCAATCAAAAGACAGAATAGCTGAATGGATAAGAAATCATGACTCACATATATGCCGCCTACAAGAGACCCACCTCTGAATGAAAGACCTACATTTACTGAAAGTGAAGGGTTGGAAAAAATATTCAAAGCAAATGGAAAAGAAAAAATAAGCCAGGGTAGCAGTACTTACATCAGACAAAATAGATTTCAAAACAAAGGCCACAGTAAGAGACACAGAAGGACACTTCAAAATACTCAAGGGAAGAATCCATCATGAAGACATAGACATTGTAAACTTATATGCAATCAACATAGGACCACCCAAATATATAAGGAAAATCTTGGAGGACTTCAAGAAAGATACGAAAAGCAACACACTTATACTAGGGGATTTTAACATCCCACTATCAAAAATGGATAGATCTTCCAAACAAAATATTAACAAAGATATTGCAGCACTGAAAAATGCCCTAGATCAAATGAGCTTAACTGATATATATAGAACCTTTCATCCCAAACAAAATACACATTCTTTTCAAATGCACATGGAATATTTTGAAAGAGACCACACGATAGGATACAAAACAAGCCTGAACAAATTAAAGAAAACTGAAATAATATCAAGCATTTTCTCAGATCACAGTGGCCTGAAAGTAGAAAACCATCTCAAGAAAAAAACTCAAAGACAGTCTAATTCATAGAGACTGAATAACATGTTATTAAACAATGAATGGGTAAACAATGAGATCAGGGCAGAAATCAGAAAGTGTCTGGAAACAAACAAAAATAAACACACAACAACTAAAAACCTATGAGACATAGTGAAGTCAGTTCTGAGAGTGAAGTTCATAGCTACATGGACCTATGAAAAAAAGACAGAAGAATTTCAAATAAACGACCTAACCCTAAATGTACAAAAACTAGAGGAAGAACATCAAGCAAATGCCAGAGTGTATAGAAGGTAGGAAATAATCAATATCTGAGCAGAATAAAATGACTTAAGAGACTAAAAGAGCAATCCAAGGGATGAATAAATCCAGGAGATGGTTTTATGAAAAGATAAACAAAACCGACAAGCCTTTTATGAGACTTATTAAGAAAAATAGAGAGATGATTCAAATAAAATCAGAAACAAAACAGGCAAAATTACAACGGACTCTACAGAAATACAAAGGTTTGTAAGAAATTACTACATACAACTATAGACCAAAAAATTTGAAAATCTGGGTGAAATGGACAAATTTCTAGAAACATATAACCCTGTAAAACTGAATCTAGAAGTGGCAGAAAACCTGAAAAGACCAATATCAGCTAGTGAATTTGAAGCAGTAATAAAAAACACCTGGTACACAAAGGCTCTGGGCTGGATGGATTCACAGGAGAATTTTACCACACATTTAGGAAAGAGCTAACCCTGATCTTCCCAAAACTATTCCAAAAACAAACGAACAAAGAAAAAAAAAACCCAAACAAACAAACAAAAAACAAAAAACAAAGAAACCCCAGGAATATGGAAGACTCCAAAATTCTATTTATGAGGCCAGTATTATCCTAATTCCAAAACCAGATAAAGACACAATCAAGAAAGAAAACTACAAGCCAATATCGCTGATGAACATAGATGCTAAAATCCTCAATAAAATATTGGCAAACAAAATCCAGCAATATATTAAAAAAAAACATACACTATGATAAGTGGGATTCATCCCAAGGATGGTACAATATAAGCAAATCAATAAGTGTAATACACCATATAAGCATTACGAAAGTTAAAAACCAGATGATCATATCAATCAATAGATGCTGAAAAAGCAAAGTACAGCATACCTCTATGATAAAAACACTAAATGAAGAGGGACTAGAGGGAGCATACCTCAAATGAAAAAGGCCATATATGAAAAATCTACAGTCTACATCAAACTCAATGGGCATAAACCAAAAGCTTTCCCAGTAAGATCAGGTACAAGACAAGGGTGTTCACTTTTACCACACAAAGCTACCTGTAAACTACTGTGGGGGTTGCCATGGAGGGAGAAACTCCCAGTCTCACACAAGAGTTCGTTGGAAAGTGGGGCTAGAGCACAGCAAGCAAGTGGCATTGTTCCCTCTCTGACCCCACCCCCACAAACAGTGCCACAACACTGCAAAGAGGGTTGCCCTACTTTGGTGAATACCTAAGGCCCCATTCTCTCATAACATAAGAGGTGCACTGAGACAAAGAAATATGGCCTAAATGAAAGAACAGATCAAAATGCCACAGAAATACCGAAGCAACAAGGAGACAGGCAACCTATCTGATGCAGAGTTCAAACACTGGTAATCAGGATGTTCACAGAAGTGATTGACCTCGGTCACAAAATGAAGGAAGAAGTGAAGGCTACACAAAGTGAAATAAAACAAAATATACAGGGAACCAACAGTGAAGGGGAGGAAACTGGGACTCAAATAAACAATTTGGAACAAAAGGAAGAAATAAGCATCCAACTGGAACAGAATGAACAAGAATTCAAAAAATGAGGACAGGCCTAGGAACCTCTGGGACAACTTTAAACGTTCCAACATCAGAATCATAGGGATACCAGAAGGAAAAGAATGAGAGCAAGAAATTAAAAACTTATTTGAACACATAACAAAGGAAAACTTCCCCAATCTGGTGAAAGAAATAGACTTCCAGGAAGTCCAGGAAGCATAGAGAGTCCCAAAGAAATTGGACTCAAGGAGGAACACAACAAGGCACATCATAATTACATTAGCCAAGGTAAAAATGAAGGAGAGAATCCTCGAAGCAGCAAGAGGAAAGGAGACAGTTGCCTATAAAGGAGTGCTCATAAGACTGTCAGCTGATTTCTCAAAAAGAAACCTTATAGGACACTTCCAGCCAAGATGGAGGCATAGGTGGACGCACCTTACCACCACACACAACCAAGATTGGAACAACAACAATTTAGAGGCAGAATAACACCCAGAACTAATAGAAAATTTATCTGAATGGAAGTCAGACAGCCAAGAAGTTGAAATAGACCCATTCATCCAGACTGGTAGGAGGGGTGGAGAGGAGCAGCTGGGCGCGGGTCGAGGCGAGGAACAGGGAGAGTTGGGCGCATAAGGCAACCGGGAGCGCCTAAGGCATCTGGGGTGCTCAAGATCGCAGCGGGTGGACCCTGAGTACACAAGCAGCAGCTGGCAGACCCAGTGAGGCGGCGATTGTGGAGCAGGGCAGAGCGTGCAACCCAGGATCCCAGGGAAGGGGTTGAGGTCCCACAGAGAACAGAGCTACCGCCATTGTTCCCTATCGACCCCGCCCTCACATACAACATCACAGTCTAGCGACTGGGGTGCCCAGCCCTGGTGAACACCTAAGGCTCTGCCCCTCACTAGAACAGGAGCAACCAGACCAAAAAAATAAAAAAAAGAGAGAGAGAGAGAGATGGCTCAAACAGAAGAACAAATCAGTGCCCCAGAACCCATTCTTTTGAGTGACCAAGAGACAGCTAACCTATCAGATGAACAGTTCAAAACACTGGTGATCAGGAAGCTCACAGAATTGGTTGATTTTGGGTGCAAATTAGATGAACAAATGCAGGTTACCATAAAAGAAATGAAGGAAAATGCACAGGGAACCAATAGTGATGGGAAGGAAACTGGGACTCAAAACAATAGAGTAGACCAGAAGGAAGAAAGAAACAACCAAACAAAAAAGAATGAACAAGAATTCAAAAAAATGAGAAGCTTAGGAACCCTCCAGGACATCTTTAAACGTTCCAACATCCGAATTATAGGGGTACCAGGAGGGGAAGAGGTAGAGCAACAGATTGAAAACATATGTGAACAAAAAATAAAGGAGAACTTCCCCATTCTGGCAAAGGAAATAGACTTCCAGGAAGTCCAGGAAGCTCAGAGAGTACCAAAGAAGTGGGACCCAAGAAGAAACATATCAAGGCACATCATAATTACATTAGCCAAGGTGAAAATGAAGGAGAGAATCCTAGAAGCAGCAAGAGATAAGGGGACAGTAACCTACAAAGGAGTGCCCATCAGACTGTCAGCTGATTTCTCAAAAGAGACCTTGCAGGCAAGAAGGGGCTGCAAAGAAGTATGCCAAGTCATGAAAGACAAGGACCTATATCCCAGATTACTCTATCCAGCAAAGCTTTCATTTGGAATGGAAGGGCAGATAAAGTGCTTCTCAGATAAGGTCAAGTTAGAGGAGTTCATCATCACCAAACCCTTATTATATGAAATGTTAAAGGGATTTATCTAAGAAGAGAAGTTAAAAAATATGAACAGTAAAATGACAGCAAACTCACAATTATTAACAACCACACCTAAAACAAAAACAAGCAAACTAAGCAAACAACTAGAACAGGAACAGAACCACAGAAATGGAGATCACATGGAGGGTTAGCAACAGGGGAGTGGGAGGAGGATAGATGGGGAAAAGGTGCAGAGAATAAGTAGCATAGATTGTAGGTAGGAAATAGACAGGGGGAAGATAAGAATAGTATGAGAAATGTAGAAACTAAAGAACTTGTAAGTATGGCACATGGACATGAACTAAAGGGGGGAAGTAGGTGGGACAGGGTATACAGAGTGGAGGGGAGTGAAGGGGGGAAATGGGACAACTGTAATAGCATAATCAATAAAATATCTTAAAAAAAAGAAACCTCATAGGCAAGAAGGGGCTAGAAAGAAGTATTTTAAGTCTTAGATACAGGACTTTTCTTAGATAAGTCCCTTTAACATTTCATAAAATAAGGGCTTGGTGATGATGAACTCCTTTAACTTGACCTTATCTGAGAAGCACTTTATCTGCCCTTCCATTCTAAATGAAAGGCAAGAAACTACATCCAAGATTACTCTGTCCAGCAAAGCTATCCTTTAGAATGGAAGGGCAGAGAAAGTGCTTCCCAGATAAGGTCAAGTTAAAGGAATTTATCATCACCATACCCTTATTATATGAAATGTTAAAGGGACTTATCTAAGAAAAAGAAGATAAAAAAAAAACTATGAACAGTAAAATGACAACAAAAACACAACTATCAACAACTGAACCTAAAAAACAATAACAAAACTAAGCAAACAACTAGAACAGGAACAGAACCAGAGAAATAGAAATCACATGGAGGACTTTCATTGGGGACACAGGAGGGGATGAATGAGGGGCAGAGAGACAGGGAATAAGGAGCATAATTGGCAAGCATAAAATAGATGGGGAATGGTATAGGAAACAGAGAAGTCATAGAACTTATATGTACAGCTCATGGAGATGAACTAATGGGAGGAGGGTGCTGGAGGGTTGGAAGGTGTAGGGCAGAGGGAGGATAAAGTAGAGAAAATATTGGAACAACTGTAATACCATAATCAACAAAATATATGTAAAAAGTAAAAAATCCAAGGCAAGAAAAATATTGTGAGTAGGTGTTGGAAAAATAAAGGAAAGAAAATGTAGAGAAACAACTGAGTAAAAATAGATTCTTGGTTCCTTGAAGTCTAAAGAGCAGAGAGAATGTGTTCAGCTTCTCTGTATTGTGTGTTACCTAACATATTACCTTTTGTTGGCTTTATACTGTTATTTTATGCTATTATTGTCTTCCCCCTATGAATAAACTTTGTTATGAAAGTTCTTCTTCATTGTTGGTACACAAATGTAATTGATTTTTGTATAATTTTATATCCAGCAACTTTACTAAGTTCTCATTATGTACCTTAATTGTTTTTCTATACATTTATTTTGGGTATTATAATCTAGGTATATAATCACACAATCTGTGAAAAGTAATATTTGTATTTCTTCCTTTCCTGTCTAACCATTCATCCATAGTTCCATCTATTTTTTTTTCCCCTTCACTGCTTTGCCTAGGACAAGGGTGTCAAACTCATTTTCACTGGGGGCCACATCAGCCTCATGGTTGCCCTCAAAGGGCCGAATGTAGTTTCAACTTCTTAACAGTTAAGGAGTAGTTACATTTATACAGTCCTAAAATTCTTTTGGCTTTAGAGAATACACTGCATAATTTCAACTCTTCCAGTCTTACTGATATTTGTGTTCTAATTTTTTATAAATTTAACATATTTCAAAAGGTAATTTTTAAATGTATACATTTTTATAATACATTTTTATAAATGTTACATGTATGATTGAAATGATTGCTGTTTTGCCCTGACTTGTGTGGCTCAGTTTGTTGGAGTGTGGTTTTGTGAGCCAAAGGGTTGTGGGTTCAGTTCCTGGTCAGGACACATACCTAGGTTGGGAGCTCAACCCCTGGTTGAAGCATTTGATGGACAGCCAATTGATGTGGACAGCCAATTGATGTTTCTCTCTTACATCAATGTTTCTCTTCCTTCCCCACTCTCTAAAATTGAAATCAATGAGCATGTACTTGGGTGAGGAAAATACACAAACAAACAAACAAACAAACAAATCACTTCAGGAAAAAAATAAATAAATGCAGTTTTGGGTACACTATTCTACATATGGTCATTAGGGAAAGTTTGTTAATCATGTTCAAATACTATATCATCCTTGCTTTCTCAATTATTAAGGTATGTAAAAAATCTTCCAATTAATTTTTGAAAAGGAAAAAATATCTGTAATTTTATTTAAAATTTTTTTTTTCATTTTTGCAAAAGAAACTCAGGGTAAATATAAAGAAGTATTAAAATCTCAGAGAATTTGGAGATAAAGTAGATGTTTTAAGATAGGGATGGATGTCTGAGTACACCTTATTTATAGATTTTGCTTTGAAAGTTGTTAATTTTATATATTCAAAAATAAAATCACAGGAATGGGAAAAAGCACAAAACAATAAAAGAAAACCAATGAACCTAACTATATACTAAGTAGCACAGTAGGAAAAAAATGGTATCTTCTAAACACAGTGTGCTGACTATAATAATCTTCATGGGAGATATTTTAAGGACCAAAAGAAACTTGCAGAGAAATCTTGAATTTTAATTATGATGTTGTAGTTGTTCCAGTATAGCTATTTTGAAATTATTTTGCATGAACTGAAGTGCTGAGCAAATGCAGAAATAAAGTTGCTGGGGGATACAAATTCAGAATGGGGGAAAGGAAAGAAAAAACCCTTTAGTGATGGGCTAGAATTAGAGGTTTCATACAAAAGGGTATAGAAGCAATATAACACCCCAGTAGCAATAAGCAGAATTTAGTCCCTCAGGAAAAAGAATGTATTTCTAGAAGAATGTCATATTCCAGCGTTGAAGCAAAGAAAGTTCAAGGTGAGCCTGGATAATCTTATATAAGAAAGCCAAGGTAATGCCCCAAAACTAATGGGAACACATCAAAAGGTCAAAGGAGCTCATTCACAGATTTTCTACTGAACTAATCTGGGATGATTTTTGCATCAAAATGAATAACAACAGGAATGAATTATAATACAGTGAATTAAAATACTAAGGAGTCCATAAAAACTTAAAATTAAAGAGAGGAAAAAGGGAAACTTCCTATTTTCTTTTCTAATTCATCCCTGTTTTCCCAGGACTTTTCTGGTTATAGCATTGAAAGTCCCAGGTCCCAGAAAACCACTTAGTCTCTGGGAAAGAGGAACAATTGCTTATTCTATTTCCATGAGACTATGGGAAAAATTACATTCTTTTTAAAATTTTTAAAAGATTTTATTTATTTATTTTTAGAGAGGGAAGGGAGGGGGAAAGAGAGAGAGAGAGAGAGAGAGAGAGAGAGGGAGAGAGAGGGAGAGAGAGAGAGTGAGAGAGACATCAAGTGCAGTTGCTGGGGGCTGTGGCCTGCAACCCAGGCATGTGCCCTGACTGGGAATCGAACCTGCGATGCTTTGCTTTGCAGCCCGCACTCAATCCACTGAGCGACACCAGCCAGGGAAAAAATCACATTCTTTTTTAACATTTTATTGATTATGCTATTATAGATGTCCCATTTTTTCTCCCCTTTACCCCCTTCTACCCTGCACCTCACCTCCCAACGTCATATACCCCCTGACCCGTTAGCTCATGGGCATGGGTTGGACATGTAAGTTCTTTGGCTTCTCCATTTCCTACATTATTCTTAACCTACCCCTGTCTATTTTGTACCTACCATTTATGCTTCTTATTCCCTGTACCTTTTCCTGCATTCTCACCCCTCTTCATCCCTACTGACAACCCTCCATGTGATCTCCATTTCTGTGATTCTGTTCCTGTCCTAGTTTGTTTTTGTTTTCAGGTCCAGTTGTTGATATTTGTGAGTTTATGGTGATTTTACTGTTCATACTTTTTAAAAGATTTTTATATCTTTATTCTGTTCTGGTTGAATGTTTATTTCTTCCTTCTGCTCCAAATCTTGATTTGAGTTCCTGTTTTCTTCCCTTCACTGTTGGTTCCCTGTATATTTTTCTTTATTTCACTTTGCATAGCCTTCACTTTTCCCTCTGTTTTGTGATCATACACAACCATTTCTGTGAGTGTCCTGATTACCATTGCTTTGAACTCTGCATTTGATAGGCTGGCTATCTCTTCATTGCTCAGTTCTACTTTTGGAACTTTGATTTGTTCTTTTGTTTGGGCCGTATTTTTTTGTTTTGGCATATCTGATATTTTGTAGGGGGTGGAGCCTTAGATATTTATCATGGTGGTGTTACCCACTTTGCTGCGTTGTGACATTGCCTGTGGGGGATGGGTCAGAGAGGGAACAATGCTGCTTGCTCAGCTCTCAGTCACTTCCTCTGCTACCCACAAGCAAATTGGTCCCTTCTTGTGTTGATTCCTGGGAATGTGGATTTGTGTGCATTCTAGAGCCCAGTGAGTCTCTCCAGTGAACACTCCTGTGAGGCTGGGAGTTTCTCCTGCTGCCACAACCCCCACAGGTTTTTCCAGCCCGAGTTTTTGAGACTTCCTTTTCCTGTGCTGGAGCCCTGGTTGCATGATCTCTTTTGCTCACCAGCTGTTCCTCCTGGTTTATCTGCATGAAAATGGGGGACCGCCTGGTCTGCCAGTCACCACATTGCCGTGTGTCCTCTCTGTCCTGGCTGCCTATCTCTGCCCTTTCTACTAGTCTTAATGAATGTTCTTTTTTAACTCCTTGGTTGTTGAACTTCCATACTGTTCCATTTTCTGGCAGTTCTGGGTATGTTTTGTTTTTAAATTTGTTGTTGTCTTTTTTTTGGTTGTGCAAGGAGGCAAAGTGTATCTATCTACCTATACCTCCATCTTGGCAGGAAGTCTGGGAAACTCTTTACAAAAGAATGTTTCAGCTGTGCAGAATAAAAAAACAAATCACCACTTTTTAACCAGCATAGGAAACAAAACAAACACTTCATTCTAGCAAGAATAATGGATGCTAAAACCACTGTCAAAGAACAGGAAACTCATTCAAACTATACATGTACAACTCCACAGATTAAAAATTATAGGTACATTTACAATGAAGAAATATGGTAGATGTCATCTGAGTGAAAATATCAAATTTAATATCACCAGTAAGGAGATTAACAGCCCTTTGCCCTCTTACTGATATGCTGAGAACATGATATCATCTATTTAGTATGTCTATCAAAGATATTTAACATGGGCCTGGCCAAGTGGCTCAGTTGGTTGGAGCGTTGACCTGTACACCAAAGGGTTACTGGTTCATTCCCCAGTCAGGGTAGAAATATCATAGGTTGTGGGTTTGATTTTTGATATGGGTGTAACTGATCAATGGTTCTCTCTCACACTGATGATTCTCTCTTTCTCACTCTCTCTTTCTACTCTAAAATCAATAAACATATCCTCTGGTGAGGATTAAATAACATGACTCATCTAATCACAGGGAATTTTCTAGATTATGAGATCTAAGTGATATACAACTAAAGACAATAGGTAATCATTAAGTGGATCTTGGGTCAAACAATCAACCCACAGTTATAAAGGACATCATTGTGACAATATGGAAAACATAAATAAGAGATGTGTATTATATAACTGTATCAATTTCCCGAGTGTGATGACAATTGTATTGTGGCTAAGTAGGCAACTATTCTTGATATTTGGTGATACATGCTAAAGTATTTAGGGCTGAAATAACTCAAATGGATCAGAAAATTTTTAAAAAGTACACACACAAATGTGAAACAAAGTAGCAAAATATAAACTATTATTGAATCTTAGGTGATGAAAATATGGGTATGGGTTGTGCTACTCTTAAAATTCCCCATAGACTTTTGAAATTTCTCAAGCTATAATATTGGGAAAAATAAAAACTCTTCCAAATTACTGTAGATTTATTGTCAGTTTTTGCTTTACAAATATTGAATCTAAACTATTAGGCACATACAAATTAAACATTACTACATTTTCCTGTTAAACCACACCTTTTATCATTATGAAAACTCTACTTTTAGAAGTGATCTTTATTCTAAACTCCAGCATAAACTGCTGGAGGCAGAAAACTGTACTTGAACAACAATAAAAAATAAAAAAAGTTCTAAAAAAGAAAAGAAAATCAATCTGAAATTTTTTAACTAGAGTATTTACATCATTTACTTTTAATGTAGTTTAGTGATATATTTTGATTTATATGAAGTATCTTACTTTTGCACTCTCTGCTCTATCTCTTCTGTTTTTTTCTCCCTCTTCCACACTTTCTTTAGAATCACCTTGAGAATTCAAAATCACTCAGATACTCTGATTTAATTGGTGTGGTGTGGAGTCTGGACATTAGGATTTTAAAAAGTTCCCTAAGTAAATCATATAAGCAAGGTTGAGTGCTGGTTTTATGTTTTTCCTTTTGAATTTTAAAAGGAAAATTTAAAAATTCATAGGTTTTTCATTTTTTTATTTGAAAATTTACTATTCTCTTAGAAAAATGTATATTTAACTATTGAATAACCTTATTCTTTTCCCAGTCTATACAAATGTTTGAGAACAGTTAAAAATCCATTAACCCCACAACATCTATTAGTCTTTTTGTATGCTCTGTTTTATGAATGTCTAGATTTATCAACAATATTTACCATTTGGGGGAGGGTACTGGTTCCTTCTTTCAACTCTGACTTTCTATATGGGAACCCTCCCTTCTGCTTAAAATATATCTTTATAATTACTTTTAGTAAGGGTTTGCTCTCCCATTCTTTCCTTCTGAAATTCCAAAAAGAGGTCAGAACTTCTCATTTCATTTTCCATGTCTTCAACCATTTTAATTCAATTTTAATTTTTTATGATCTTATCTGAATGTGGCATTGTGGATACTTTCATTTAATCCGTCTCACCCAGTTCAAAAATTTCCTATTTACTTCATACCAAGTTAATTTCATTTTTCTTTCTAGAAGTTCTATTTTTAGATATTTGACTTTCCTTCAAGTTTCTACTCCTTGCAGAAATTTCAAGCAATTCTTCTCTTTTTTAAAAACACTTATGTTATGCACTATGACTCAATTCTAGTATCTGAGGTCTTCATAGACTGAGGTCTTTTTGCTGTCTGCAGGCTTTACACACACACATACACACACAGATATATAAATGTATTTATATACATAAATATGTAAATATATATATATAAATATAAATATATATTTACTATAAGCTATTCATTTTTCTTGAAAAATAATTTATGGAGACTTTCTCAAGCAGAAGCATTGATTTATGCAATATGGGATCTACCAGTGTAGGACCACTTTCAACTAAATAAATTTGGCTTTTAAGTTTTTGGGACCAACCTGATGTTGTGAATTTGGGCTATTATTTTGTGTTTGGGACATGGCAGTATAAGACCACTTTCAAATAAATAAATTCAGCTTCTCCAAGTTTTTTTTTGAGCAACCTGCTGATGTGAATTTGGACTATTGGTTTGTACTTGGGATGTCCTATAGTTGTCAGGGTCTGTCATGCTCTAGGTGAATGGGGTGGATTTACTCCAACAGGGTAGATTAAACTTAGAAAATAACTCTTTGGAGCTTAAACTTTATCAGGGAAGCATAAAAACCAAAGTTTAAGTTTGCCAGTTCAGACAAATGCTCTAAAGGCAAAAGGAGGTTTGTGCTATGCCTGTCTTTCTGGGTTCTTGTTAGCATTTGCATTTTAGACTTATCAGTTCTTCGGTATTTTTAAGAAGATTTATCCAACATTTAAAAACATTGTTTTTAAGATTGAGATTAGTGGGAATATCTTCCTAGCCATATTCTAGTTAAGTTTTAAAGTAGAATATATAAAGATACAATTAACTTAGTTTAAGCTGTCGGCATAAAATCAGTTTGTGACAACGGAGCCAATAGTTATAAGAGAATATTTAAATGAATAGTAGACCTTCCAGTCAAGATGGAGGAATAAACATGCTTCACCTCCTTGTGCAATCACAGAAGGAATTACAACTAGACCTCAAGCCAAATAACACTCAGAACCATCAGAAAATCAAGCTGTATAGAGGTCCAACAACCAAGGATTTAAAGAAGCCAGATTCATCCAGATGGGTAGGAGGGGCAGAGACACAAAGATAGCTGAGAGGCTGTGGAGAGGTGGCGATGGTGGCAGAACAGGTGGTCCTACATTCACGTGCTGTGGATAAAAATCGGGAGGCATACCTTGAGAGAGAGAAATTCTAGCCCCAGGCCAGACCACAGAGCTCAGGGTTCCAGTGCCAAGAAGAGAAATCACCAGAACTTCTAGCTGTAAAAATTAGTGGGGGTAGGGGCAGAGGAAGAAATTGCCAGATTTTCAGGAGACTCTGCTTGAAGGGCCCACACAGATTTAGAAGTTATGCAGACCCTCCCACTCTGGGATTCAGCACCAGGGAAACAGCTGGAAAGGCACCAATCGCATATGGTGAGTGCTAGGCAAACCTCTAGAAGCCAGGCAATGGCCTTGTTCCCTCTCTGAGCCCTCCCCAAAAAAGAATCACAAAGCAGTGAAGTGGGTTGCCCTTTTCTGGTAACTACTTAAGGCTCCATCCAACACAATTTACAGGCACCTTTTCTGCAATAGGCCATTCTACTAAGACTTGGAGTCAAAGCAGCTCTACCTAATACACAGAAACAAACACAGGGAGGCTACCAAGTTGAGGAGACAAAGAAATATGGCCCAAATGAAAGAACAGAACAAAACCCGAGAAAAAGAACTAAACGAAATGGAGATAACCAGCTTATTAGATACAGAGTTCAAAACACTGGTGATTGGGATGCTAAAAGAACTCATTGAGTATGGCAACAAAATAAAAAAGACCCAGGAAGAAATGAAGGTTACACTAAGTAAAATTAACAAAAATCTATAGGCAACCAACAGTGGAGAGGATAAAACTGGGATTCAAATCAATGATTTAGAACATAAGGAAGAAATAAGTGTTCAATCAGAACAGCAGGAAGAAAAAAATTAAAAAAAAATGAAGATAGTAAAAGAAGCCTCAGGGACATCTCCAAATGTACCAACATCCTAATCATAGGGATGCCAGAATAAGAAGAGGAAGAGCAAGAAATTGAAAACGTATTACAAATATATTGAAAGAAAACTCTAATTTGGTGAAGGAAATAGACATATAAGTCTAGGAAGCTCAGAGTCCCAAACAAGTTGGACCCAAAAAGGACCACATCAACACACATCATAATTAAAATGCCAAAGAATAAGATTAAGAGAGAATCTTAAAAGCAGCAGGAGAAAAGCAGAAAGTCACTTACAAAGGAGTTCCCATAAGACTGTCTGGTGATTTCTCAAAACAAACTTTGCAGGCAAAAAGGGACTGGCAAAAAGTATTCAAAGTGATTAAAAGCAAGCACCTACAACCTAGATTACTCTAACCAGCAAAGCTATAATTTAGAATGGAAGGGAAGATAAAGGACTTCCCAGACAAGGCACAGCTAAAAGAGATAATCATCACCAAGCCCTTATTACATGAAATGTTAAAGGGACTTATTTAAGAAAAAGAAGATCAAAACTATTAACTTAAAAATGGCAACAAACTCACAACTATCAACAACTGAATCTAAAAAAAATAAACTAAGCAAACAACCAGAGCAAGAACAGAATCATAGATATGGAGATCATTTGGAGGATTATCAGTGAGAAAGAGGAAGAGGGAGAATGAAGGAAAATGTTCAGTGATTAAGAAGCATAATTGGTAGGTACAAAATAGACAGGGGGACGTTAAGAATAGTATAGGAAATGAAGAAGCCAAAGAACCTATATGCAGGACCCATGGACATGATGAACTAAGGGGGGACTGCTGGAGGGAATGGGGATACCAGATAGAAGGGGGCAAAGTAGGAAAATTAGAACAACTGTAAAAGCATAATCAATAAGGTATATTTTAAAAATAAACAGAAATACTGTTACATTATTGTACACTAATATGAAAGGGAACAATAATGCATCTGAATACATTAGGTATGCTCAGTGAAAAAATAGGATCTGACTGATCTATTAAGTGACTTAAGTTTCTTCATCAAAAAAAGGCCAGAGAGCCTTCTGAGGTGATCTTAACTTGCAGACTTACAATACACTAATATGCACAACAGAAATAACATGGAACTTAACTTCAGAACCAATTGTTCGATTGTTAAAAAAATTAAAAAACTGCATAGTGCTAGATGCAGTAATAGCAGACAAGGGGAACTATCTATAAATGCCTGTTCATTGTTTTTAAAAGTTTTCAAGCAAATATTAGCTTCTCTGAAAGAGATGATTATGACTTTAATTAACATAAAGTTGATTCCAATGGATATTCAAATAATCCAGTTAGTGAAGAAACATGAGTTTGGAAAGTAGAACCTACCGTCATACAACCATGTGTAATTTATTCCTCCAAGTCAGAGATTCTTAAATATTTTTGGATCATAAACCTTGTTAGCATACCAGCATACCAGCTGGTATGTTTACCAGTATACTCTGGTAAAGTGTATGGCTCTTTTTCAATATACTGCTTTTAAATAAATAATAATTACAAAGAAATATACTAAAATCATATACAGAAATTATCAGAATATATTTTTTGTTTTCAGCTTTTTATTTTTTCAATATATTTTATTGATTATGCTATTACAGTTGTCCCATTTCCCCCCTTTCACTCCCCCCTCCCAGCACACCCCCCTCCCACTCACATTGTCCCCCTTTAGTTCATGTCCATGTGTCATACACATAAGTTCTTTGGCTTCTACTTTTCCCATACTATTCTTACCCTCTCCCTGCCTATTTTTTACCTATTATCTATGCTACTTATTCTTTGTACCTTTTCCCCCTCTCTCCTCCTCCCACTCCCCTGTTGCTAACCCTCCATGTGATCTCCATTTCTGTGGTTCTGTTCCTGTTCTAGTTGTCTGCTTAGTTTGCTTGTTTTTGTTTTAGGTGTGGTTGTTAATAATTGTGAGTTTGCTGTCATTTTACTGTTCATATTTTTTAACTTCTTTTCTTAGATAAATCCCTTTAACATTTCATAAAATAAGGACTTGGTGATGATGAACTCCTTTAATTTGACCTTATCTGAGAAGCACTTTATCTGCCCTTCCATTCTAAATGAAAGCTTTGCTGGATAGAGCAATCTTGGATGTAGGTCCTTGCCTTTCATGACTTGGGATACTTCTTTCCAGCCCCTTCTTGCCTGCAAGGTGCCTTTTGAGAAATCAGCTGACAGTCTGATGGGCACTCCTTTGCAGGTAACTGCCTCCTTCTCTACTTCTGATTCTAGGATTCTCTGCTTAATTTTTATCTTGGGTAATGTAATTATGATATGCCTTGGTATGTTCCTCCTTGGGTCCCACTTCTTTGGTACTCTCTGAGCTTCCTGGACTTCCTAGAAGTCTATTTCCTTTGCCAGACTGGGGAAGTTCTCCTCTGTTATTTGTTCAAATAACAATTTTCCACTTGTTGCCCTTCCTCTTCTCCTTCTGGTACTTCTATAATTCGGATGTTGGAATGTTTAAAGATGTCCTGGAGGTTCCTAAGCCTCTCCTCATTTTTTCCAATTCTTGTTTTTTCATTCCTTTCTGGTTGGATGTTTTTCTGCCTTCTGGTCTGCACTGTTGATTTAAAGAGTCCCAGTTTCCTTCCCATCACTATTGATTCCCTGTACATTTTCCTTTATTTCCTTTATTTTTTAAAAGTTATAGTAGCATGTGTTTCTTTAGTAACACATTAAATAATGAGGATCTGTCTATGAGTCTAAAAACTAAGGTAATTTGAAAGTAGTGATGAGAATAAATATTTTATTCTCCTATGTAAAAACTATAATACCTAAATATCTGTGATTTTTATAAGCGAACAAGTCATTGATGCTGAATTTTGCTATCTATATTTCTAAAAGAAAGAAATGATATATTTTATTTATTTAATTTTTTAATTGTTGTTCAAATACAGTGGTGTTCATTTTCACCCCACCACTCTCCCCCTGCCTGACCCATCCCTACCTCCCAACCTCTAACCTACCCTCTTTGGCTTTGTCCATGTGTCCATTATACATGTTTCTTAATGGGCCTTCCCCTATGATTCCCTATTATCCCTCTCCCCCTTCCTCTCTGGTTACTGTCGTTTTATTCTTTATTTCAATGTCTCTGGTTGTATTTTGCTTGCTTGTTTGTTTTATTGATTAGGTTCCACTTATAGGTGAGATCATATGGTATTTCTCTTTTACTATATGGCTTATTTCACTTAGTGTAATGCTAGGAAATGCTACATTTTAATTAGAAGTAAATAAAAAAGATTTTTTTGGTCTCATTCAAGTCCATAAATTCTCTGAATTCTACTTATAGATCTTTTAAAGGGTTAAGTTCCAGATAAACTAAAATTGGACAGGTTTATTTCAGTTAGATAAAAGCTGTCAAGTAAAAGTAAAATTATTTGAAGGAATAGAGGGATTCCTTTCTAGGGAACCTATGGTGATTGTGAACTAAATCTGTGGCACACTTCTAACAAGTTATGTAAACACCCTCAGTGGTTATTGTTTATATTAACCTCACCTTTGGTTTCATATTATTTTTCATACATTTTATTTTCCTTATTCACAACATGTTTTGTATTTTAAAAACTGTATTTTTAAATAGGGTACTAATATCCTTTTTGGAATAAGTGAATTCTAGAAATTTTCTGCAAACAAAATTGTTACAACACTGAATACAGATATGACACAAATGATACTGAATTATTCAATTTTCTCATTTTGATCACTATGTCAATTTTTTTTCTGCAATAAAAATAAACAATTATTTTATATTAATACTGTGTGGAGCTATCCTGGTCTCTCTCAGATTTACCCTAAATAAATTCTTAGGGGAATTTGTCATCATATAGTCCAAAATAAATCAATCTTATAAAAACTACTTTCCCATCAAGGTGTCTTCTATCAATAAAGACTCAATTCTGACATATTTCTGTATTTGTAGAACCAATACTTTAAAATTCAACAACAAATATTACTACTATTCATGCAAATCCTCATAATATAAATTTACTTGGGGGAAAAGTCCCTTGTACTTGCAAGTTAAAAGGTGGCTAATATGGTGGTTACATATCTGGAATTAAAAAAATTAGCATAAGCAATGTAAGAATAAATCATTTAACAAAAACAATACTTAAACACTATAACAGAACCTTGTCTTTTCCCCTGAATAGTACACCAAAGGAACTACTCTTCCTTATTGAAGTTGAAGGATTTGGAATTTTCAGTATCTTATTTCCAAACCATATGTCAGAGTACCTTTCAGTCATAGAATACAAAAATGAAACAAAATCTCTGTCAGATCATAGGTTCTACTTTTTTTTACAGAGTTGTTAATTAACCCAAAAGTTCAAGTTCTGAAATAAGAAATAAGATTCAATTTTGAAAGGCAATTTTTAATTTTTTAATTTATTGATTTTTAGAGAGATAGGAAGGGAGACACAAAAAGAGAGAAATGATGATTTTGTTGCTCCACTTATTTATGCATTTGTTGTTTGTTCTTGTATGTGCCCTGACCAGGATTAACATGCAACCTTGGTGTATCGAATGACACTCCAATCAACTGAGCTACCTGGCCAGAGCCAAAAGGCAAGTTTTAAAAGTTTCCAATAAATATAGCTATAATCATAAATATGTAGTTAAGACTGTTTAATCATAAAATCATTTTATGAAACCTTCTATAAAGCTGGTGTGACTCAGTTGGTTGGAGCATCATCCTATAGCTAGAAAGTTGTAGGTTCAATTTCCAATCAGGGCACATACCTAGGTTGTAGGTTGATCTCTGGTCAAGGCCTGGGCATGTGCAAGTGCAACCCTCAGGCTAGATGCGAAGGATCCCTGGTCTGCGTGCTGGGCTGGTTGTGTATGGGAGGCAATCAATTGATGATTCTTTCTCTCATCAATGTTTTCCTCTTTCATTTCCTCTCTCTCTAAAAGCAATAAAAAAATCCAATCCCTTAGTATCATTCAAAATAGCTTTAAACACACACACACACACACACACACACACACAAATATACAATACCTATTGTACCTGTCTGACTCTTTAGGAGCCTGAGATATCAAGTGGAATGAGAGCCATGACACCCAAAGAATTAAGTCCAGTTATGAAGATAAGAAGATACATATGCAGACACATAACATGAAAACAACACAATGGTTGCATAGTAGAGGAGGGCATACAATGTTTATTGGGAGAACACTGGTGGAAGAAAAGGGGAAACCCATACCTGGGTCCTACAGGATAAGCTGGCTTTTCCCAGGAGAAAATGCGGAGAGAACAGTTAGTAAAGGAGAGAATTGTTGAGGTGGGTGACTGTCATTTCACTTAGAAGCAAAGTAAATAGATAAAGTATTTGTTTCCAAGTAGGTGGGGACTTTCCATAGTATCTCTGTGTTGGGGACCACTCTGTGTGGTTTTGGAAACTAGCCCCACACAAGCAGGCCTTGAAAGAGGCCTCTTTCCAAAGAGGTCTCCATTGGAAAGCCAGGAAGCAGGCGAGCAGGTAACCACCTGAAACTAACACCAGGATTCTCTTGGCAAATCAGGCCTGATAAATACATTGTATCCTTTGAAGCTTGCTTTGCTTTGGTATAGCCCTGTTGATATAAACCAGACATTTAAGTAGAAAGCATAAGGAGTGAACTCCTTGCATCATTAAATATGACTTTACAACCATCTGGTGTCAGCATGTCTCACAGATTCTGACCTGAGATGATCTCTGTGTTTCTTCAATTGTTACCTATAGAAAATATTTGTTTTCTATAACGGTAACCTTTTGGACATTGATTGATAAGCTATGTATGCATGCTGTATTCCCCTGCACATTCCCATCCTAATAAAAACTGCTTCCAAGAAGGGCTCAGGGCATTCTCCACTAGAGGGAATCGCCATCCACTTTCCTGCCAGGAACTTGATTGTGTCTAGGATGACTTATTCTCATCCGCAGTGGTGGGAGAGCTCCACGGAACAGGGCATCCCACATCTCTGAAACACATAAAGCACCTTTTGAAATGGTGTCCAGTCACTGATTTCACTGTACTCTAGGCCTTTTTTTTAAGTACACAGTGACACTTTTTTGTTCTTTCTGCCTTTAATTTTATTTTAAAATTCACTTTGAATTTTAAAAACAAGCAAGCAAATGAATAGAAAATAAGCTCTTTAATAAGGTTTCCTAGAAAATATATGAAATGGTCCTTTCCATTATTTTACCCAAGAATGGAAATCCAAATCAACTGACATGAATAAGCACATATATGTATGTGGCTTTTATGTCATTTTTCAAAATGACATAAAAATGTTTTAATAGAACATTGAAAGAAACAGAGGACAGTAACTAAAATGGGAATTATAGCAACACTTGGCTCTTAGTATTGTATAAAGATTAAATGAGTTGACTATACATCACAGATGGGGACAAGGAGTAAAGAAATAAGAATTATCAAAGTTTGGTACAGTATAAAAGGCTCTGGAGACAGATAAATCAACAGAACTTTATCTTTACTTATGCTATTAATTAACCTTATGAATTTTATTTATCCTTTTTTTGGTCTCTTTCCTTATCTGTAAAATGAAAAGATTGGAGTAGTTAAGCTCTAATGTCTATTCTAATTATAAAATTTTTGATCAGTTTTGATGGGAAAAAAAATCACTGTTACCCAATTCAAACCTCTCTATATCAACTTCTGGCTAGACATAGTCAAATGAACAAAAATTAAAACTTATTGCCCTGGCTGGCGTAGCTCAGTGGATTGAGCGCGGGCTGCGAACCAAAGTGTCACAGGTTCGATTCCCAGTCTGGGTACATGCCTGGGTTGCAGGCCATGACCCCCAGCAACCGCACATTGATGTTTCTGTTTCTGTTTCTGTTTCTGTTTCTGTTTCTCTCTCTCTCTCTCCCCCCCTCCCTCCCTTCCCTCTCTAAAAAAATAAATAAATAAAATCTTTAAAAAAAATTAAGACTTACTAAAAATCATATTAATACCTAGTAAACTTTGTCAAGCCAAATTTTATGAAATTTTTTTCTGTGAGACTGTTTATACATATCAGTGGCAAGGCTCTAAGGGGCACCTTTCTCAATGTGCCACATATTAAATAAAACCTGACATAATTGTGGGACTGTGAGAGTCAGTGATAAAGAATAGACTTTTTTGAGTATCTGATGAAATCTATGGTTCTTTCTCCTTAGAAAGCAATGTACACGTCATATATAAATTACAACTTAGTACATTTGGGATGGTCCACAGAATCTCCTTGAATCATCTGATTTTCCATTTATAGGCAGTGATGATGAAAATAAGAATTTACAGAATCATTGTATAGTTTAGTTGCAAAGAACAGAAAATGATTTCAACTACCAAAAGATAGACTTATTTTAAATATGAAAGGATATCTCATTGATTTCAATTTTAAGCAGCACAGCAGGTCTTTGTGGGAATAGAAAAGTTACCAAGCAGATACTTTTCTTTTTTGCTTCTTCTTTCCAGAAAGCAGCTTCATTTGCCTCCCAAAATTTCTATACTCCAATAACTAAAATATATACAGCCCTGTATCCCTGGACTACATTAAAGTATAATTATTTCTTAACACAGTTTAATGTAATACTTAGTATTTATACATACATAATACAAACTAGAAATATTAAATATTTATGAACCTATCTTTGAGTTAATATTTAGTATTCTTCATTAGGATATGCAATTTAAATTCACTTCTAAGATACTTAATAACCCTTAAGTAGCTGTTCTCATCTTATACAAAACTTTTCATGCTTCATCCCTCTTTCCATAGCAACCTAGGGCTTCTAGTAGCCATATCATTTTCTACTGAAACATCTCTCTGACATTTAACTTCCTATTAAACCACAGCAATTTACCACCATTAAGAATGTCCAAAAGGAATATGCTGTGAGCACTGAAACTTCATTAAACAATTTTAATGAATTTTGTGTTGTATGGAGAGCAATGTTGGAATATGTTTGTATTCTCTGGAGACCACTTTGGAACATTTGAACACATTTATCTAAATGTGCACTAGGCTGTCAGTATACTTTATGAGAAACAAAAGGAATGAGTTAATTTACTAATGTTGGTAAGGCAAATATTTGAAAAATTAGTTTGTTCTAACAAGCCAGGCAGTGAAAGACAAATACCATATGATCTCACCTTTAACAGGAACCTAAACAACAAAACAAAGAAACAAGCAAAATATAACCAAAGACACTGAAATAGGGGACAGATTGACAGTGACCAGAGGGGAGAGAAGAGAGAATTTCAGGGGAGAATGGGAAGGGTTTACAGGAACAAATTTAAAAGACACATGGACAAAAACTAGGGGGAGGGTGGTAATGGGAGGGAAGTGGGGAGGGTTGGGTGGGTGGGCTGGAATGGGAGTAAAAGGGAGAAAACTGTACTTGAACAATGATTAAAATAAAATTAAAAAAAAGAAAAATTAGTTTGTTCTAATAAGGAAAATCTTTATGACACATCAAGAGGCTGATTAGTTGCCAAGCAAATGACCTTCTGAAAGACAACGAATTGCAAGAGTGTTAGAATGGTTTCTATTTTCAGTATATTCACACTACCTCTCTTCATTTACATTCTGTAAAGTGATAAAGCACAATAGTTAGAAAATACAATTTGGCTAAAAAGTTTATTTTTTATATTCCTATACATTTTAACGGCTCTTTGCAATGTTTATCTACATTATTTAGTAAATTTTAATTTTGTTTCTTTAGACAACTTTATACAGAGAATCTTAAAACTGTATTATATGAAACACTTTTAAAACTTAATTCAAGCCCTGGCTGGCGTAGCTCAGTGGATTGAGCACAGACTGCGAACCAAAGCATCACAGGTTGGATGCCCAGTCAGGGTACATGCCTGGGTTGCAGGCCATAATCCCCAGCAACCACACATTGATGTTTCTCTCTCTCTCTCTTTCTCCTTCCCTTTCCTCTCTAAAAATAAATAAATAAAATCTCAAAAAAACCCCACAAAAAACCCCTTAAGAATTCACAGCCTTCTTTCTACCTTCATCTGACAGCTTTTCCTTCTTTACAAAATACAAAAGTGTTAAGGAAAAAAAAATCTTATTAGATGTAAAAATCTATAGGCTGTTCAAATAGCATAGAAAATTTAAATAGAAAGTCATTTTTTACTCTATATTGTTTTTGTCTCTTTTCCAAAAATAGTTACTATACGTTCATATTTCTTTATTCTTTCCTCTTCAATTCCATCCTGTTGGTTAAATAGTTTAATAAGGAAATACAGGATTTTATTCCTTACACAATTTTCTATCTGGTATGCTGCCAGTGCCAACATCTCAGGACATATTAAAAGAGAGCTATAAACTCTAAGTAATTTTTTTGCCCATTATGTTAAAAAAACAAACAAACTTGGCAATATTTACTCAAGTATGTAGTTTACAACAGTGGTTTCTGAAAGTGTTCTCTACAGAGACATGTATTTTCTGAAGTTCATTCAAGGGCCAATAAAGGCATGTATGAAAAACACTTGGGAGGCTGTAACTTCTAAAGACCTTTGGGCCAGACAATTACATGTTTTCTTGGAAAAAAATTTTCTAGGATTAAAATGGTTGAAATCAATAATCTAGGCCTTATTTATTATCCTTGCTGGTAGTGAAGTAAAGGAAGGGAAAAATAGATTTCCATCTCTTATCCTTTTGAGGAAAAAAAACAAGAAAATTTTTGAGTCAGTATGTAAATAGCACTGTCACTCCCTGAATTAACTTCTTCAAGGAACAGAAAAACAAAACAAAAACACTGGAGAGAGATTAAGTGTGGTGAATAAAGATTGGTTAATCTGCATCACATAGATGAAGTAAAGCTTTAACAAGTAAAAGAGAAGATAGGTGTTGGCTCATGGAATTAATGAATTATATCTGAATAGTTTTCCCAAAGTGCAGAGCATCTTACAAGGTGCCCCTTTGTCAATATATCAATGAATGTGGGTAATGTACTTTCTTTTTGAACAGTAACAGTTATGTAATCATATTGCTCTATAATTAAGAAACTCAACTTAATTTTTTTCATTCAACGTTTTCCCAAATGTACTTTGCTGACAAACTCCCTTTTCAATTATGTATTATTTTACAAAACTTCTCTGGAAAAATTTTCAGATGGAAAAAAGGGGAAAAGAAGTGTGATAAAGGCATGGATAGCTAGTTTCTAAGCAAGGCATCTGAAACATATAGAGATCAGAGAGGAGTATAAAGATTTAAGTAAAAAGATCTCACCCATAGCTTCACACAAATGCCCAGATTCCTGTTCTTACTGACATTCTTTGTGTTGCCATCATGGTGATCATTGTAATCAAGTAACAATCGCCCTCTCCATTTTCAAAGTCAACAACAGCATGTTGAATCCTAATGATCTTTTCCCCCTTTCTGCTACATTTGGAGAAAGTTCTCTACTCTTTTTTTTAAAAGATTTTATTTATTTAGTTTTTAGAGACGGAAGGGAGGGAGAAAGAGAGGAGAGAAACATTAATGTGCGGTTGCTGGGGGTCATGGCCTGCAACCCAGGCATGTACCCTGACTGGGCATTGAACCTGTGATGCTTTGGTTTGCAGTCCGCGCTCAATCCACTGAGCTACGCCAGTTAGGGCAGTTCTCTACTTTTAAGGGTTCATGTGATTGGATTAATAAGTTCATCCGGATAATCAGCCCATTTTAAGGTCAATTGGTTAGTACTTTTAATTATATGTGCAAAGTCCCTTCACAGCAATACCAAGATTAGTAGTTGAATAAATAAAGAATGAAAATTCGGGGAACAAGAAGTGGGTGAGCATCTTCAGAATTTTGTCAAGTGCACCATACTTGGGAAAAAAACCTTTATATTAGCCACTAATAATTTTAGAAGTTTATTTAGAATATTTGCTTCCATGGTTACAGAGAGGCATGTGAAAACACGTGTGTGTGTGTGTGTGTGTGTGTGTGTGTGTGTGTACACACTGGTTAAAGATCACTTTTAATCCCATTTTGTTTATTTGCAGCCATAAAAATAAACCAGTGGAAATTTAATGAAAATAAATGCTATCCTTTTGATTACTGTTAAAAAATAAAACATCACAAAAGCAGCAGAAATTATTAATACCTGAATTATGGACTTCTTAAAAAAGGAGAATACAGTTTATTATTTTTAAGAATATAAAGGAACAAGCCCTAGCTGGCATAGCTCAGTGGATTGAGCGCGGGCTGGGAACCAAAGTGTCCCAGGTTCGATTCCCAGCCAGGGTACATTCCTGGGTTGCAGGCCATAACCCCCAGCAACCGCACATTAATGTTTCTCTCCCTCTCTCTCTCTCTCTCTCTCTCTCTCTCTCTCTCTCTCTCTCTCTCTCTCTCCCTCCCTTCCTAAAAATAAATAAATAAGATCTTAAAAAAAAAAAAAAGAATATAAAGGAACAAATACCAGCCTGACAAAATGGGCCTCAGTGTAATGACATGTTTTTTGTTAAAAAAGTTTTAAAGTACCTGAAAAAGTTGCATTCAAATTTAATGTTTTTGCATGTAATTGATAGAAAATATAAAAAAGAATTATCTCATTATCTAAGGACAAAACTTCACAAAAGAGAGCCAAACACTAAATTTTGAATATCTCAATACATGTAAAACTAAGCAATGTAATAATGTTTGTTGTCCAAACTTAGTTAATATTTAATTCAATTGCAATCAATATCTTCCAGAAAGATTCTTTTTGTACTGAAATGATCAAAGGGTGATGAAAATGAAAAAACTAATTATGAAAAATTAAAACAAAAATAATACTCAAAACTATATGTAGTAAATAAAAATGGAATTAAGAACAAAGAAATAGAATACAGAATGGCTTCAACTGCATATTAAAACTTATCTTAAGTTAGATTCAATACTTAAATTATATTTAAAAATAAACCTCAGATCAACTAGTATTGAATCATATAATCTGAATCCCAGTTAGGTAAGATCTAGAGTTATACTGAAGTAAGAAGAGCTGAAAATAATCTAAAGAAATATAACCTTTTTTTAAAGGTTTGAAGCACAAGAATAAAATCATAAAAAATCAATGATTTCTTAAAACTTGTAAACAAACACAATGAAAAGAAAATAAGGTCAATAATAGTCTATATAAAAATGTCATAACATATATAACATTAGAAGAATACTGAAAACATACGGAGAAATTTGAGAGGGAGAAGATAGTGGCCAGTAAGTGAAAGCTGAGTCCACTCGCTTATGCCCGGAACTCAGATACTTGGCTGAGATGCCAACACAGAAACTGAACGTTCAAAGGAATGTTAGCTGATATGAAGTTTGGATGCCAATGAGAATGGAAGATGCTTCAAAATGGGCAGCAAGGAGATTTTATAGGATGAAGGGGAAATACTCTGTGCATAGCACCTGCAGCTGCAGGGAGCCTAGACATAAATAGCAGCTTTGTGGCTTTCTCATCTCCCAGGGCAAAGAACTCCCAGACCAGGCCAGCAGTGACTCGTATATACAAAGTTGGGGAGATCCAGACCACACACACACACAGCTAGCAACACACCCATAGCTACAGCAGCAAACAACCACCAGGAGAGTGCCAGAGAGAAGGACTTTATCCGCACGTGGGTTGGGTGGAGACAGGCAGTGGCCAGCCAGGACTGAGACAGACTTTTGGCTTTTTGGAGAGGTGGTGTGTGTAGAAAACTGGACAGTGACTCAGTATTGCAGTAGGTGTGCCCAGAAAGACTTTTTAAAACGGAAGCTGAAGTGTGCTGGGCTGGGACCCCAGGCGCAGCTGCTCTGCCATCATAAGGGAAAAGACTGAAAGCGTGGTTTGCTCCCACTGAATTCAGCTGAGCAGAGGGACCAGAAAGGTGCACAGCAAGGGGATTTCGTGGCCCCAGCCCTGAGCAGCTAGCCGGCTGGAGACTGCACAGTGGAGAGGTCAGGACTGTGTCTGCTGTGAGGTCAGTGGTATAGGAACTGGATGGGCAAGAGTTGAGCACCTGAGATTATTATTATTATTTTTTACAATCCAGTGGCAGTCATTGAATTCACAGTGTGGTACAAATATCACCACTCTTCAATTTCTTTTTCTTTTTTGGTTTAAAGTATATTTTATTGATTATGCTATTACAGTTATCCCATTTTTTTCTCCTTTTTATCCCCCTCCTCTGTACTGCTCCCCTCACCCTACAGCATTCCCCTTTCGCACAATTGCTGTCCATGAATTATACATATAAGTTCTTTGGCTTCTCCATTTCCTATAGTATTCTTAACCTTCCCCTGACTATTTTGTGCCTGCCTATTCTGCTTCTTATTCCCTGTATCTTCCTCCCCCTCCACTGCCCTCTCTCCTTCCCCACTGATAACCCTCCATGGGATCTCCATTTCTGTGATTCTGTTCCTGTTCTAGTTGTTTGCTTAGTTTTTGTTTTTAGGTTCACTTGTTGATAGTTATGTTTTTGTTGCCATTTTACTCTTCACAGTTTTTGATCATCTTCTATTTCTTAGATAAGTCCCTTTAACATTTCATATAATAAGGGCTTGGTGGTAGTGAACAGCCAGGCAGAGCCCCCTTCCCCAGCAGAGTTCAAACATCTGGTAAGGGAAATGACTCACCCAGCCCTTACCTCCTGCAGACTGCAAGCACCACTTGACCTCATCCAACAGGGAAGCTCTGCAAAATAGGCAGGACAGGCTCAAAAAACCCTGAAGGGTGCATATCCACAAGAGAAAGACAGAAAGAAAGATGCCTAAATGGTCTATTTTGAACTTCTCTCATGGAGACAAAATATACTGGTTCCTACAGCCCTTATTCCACTGAGGCCAGCAAAGCAGGGAGATCAGAAATTGGTACAGCAGATCACACACAGAGCTGCCACCTACACCAAGTAGGAAAGAGCTGGCCCTCTTACATGTATCGGCCCCTCCCTTGAAACGAACAGCTAGTTCACAACAAACTATTCATTACTGGATATAAACTGGACAGAACAAGATGGGTGGTGAAGGGGCAAGGGGAACACACAAACAATTTTTGTAGAAGATAGAACACTGCCTCCCAGTGGAGATCCAGGGGTCCCACCCTCCTTATCACAGCAGAAGCCCCCTCTAGAGGCAGGTGAAGGTGATACAGGAGGTGCTGCCAGAAGACAGATGATCCACCTTGGGATGGTGAGCTGATAAAAAGCCAAAGGCAGATCCAGAAAGAGAAGACAGAGGCAAACACCAGACTCTGCTGAGATGAATTCCATCACATTCTTCTTCAGAATTGGCATTTTTTTCATTATTTTACATAGCCTTTTTAATGTTCTTTTTTCCTTCAACTGTATTCCAACTACTTCACAATTCTTTGCCTTTGATATATTTATTCCTTTAATATAGATTTTATATTTTTTAAATTTTTATTTCAAATCTCACATTGTACCATTGTACCCTTCCCTTGTCTTATTCCATTATGCCTTCTTCTTGCCTTTTCTTATTTTCATTGTAAATTTAATTTTCCCCTAGGCCATGCCTTGTTCCTATTCCTTACTCTTAAAATTTCTCTTCCCTCTACCCGAAATAATTTTTCCTTTCTTTTTCCCTTTCTTATTATTATTGTATTTCTACCTTTATAAAATGTGGCTTACTTGGTATGGATATTATAGTTATTGCTGCTCTTCAATAGTATTCCTCTTTGTTCATTATTTTTTTTAAATTTTCAAATCTAACAAGTTACTCTCCCCCTATCTTACTCCATTTTGCCTTCCTCTGGCCTTTATTTGAATGTGGAATTTTATTTTTTCCTTTTTTCAGCCTGGTTTTCATTCCCTACTCTTATTATTTATCCTCCCTCTATCCTCTCAGAATCATTTTTCTTTACCACAGACATTTCATACACTCTTTTCTCTTTCATATAACATTCTTATTCTCTTTCTACCCTTATTAATCATTGCTCAGCTGTTGTTGTTATTGACCCTGTTGTGGTTTTTCTGCAATTTTGTTCTCTTTGGTACACTATTTTTAAAAATTTTTATTCAAACCTCATATTATATTCTTCCCTTTTCTCACAACATTTTGCCATTGTGTGTCCCTGTTTTACTTATGTTTTAAATTTTACTTTCTCCCTTTCTTTGCCTTGTTTCTATTCCCTACTCTTACTATTCTCCTCCCACTTTTGGAGAATAATTTTTCCTATTTTAGGAAAATAATTTTTCCAAAATAATTTTTCTCTATTTTAATCATCTCATATTTCCTTTTTCCTACCTTATAATATTCTTAAATTCTTTCTGCCTTTATTAATCTTTGCTCAATTGGAATTAATATTGCTGATGTGGTAGGGGGGTACTTTTGCTGGCATGGGTTTGGTTTTTCTGGGTAGTACTGACTTGTTAACCAGCACCTATACAATAGCATACAAGGCATGGTGTTGATTGTGACTCCCAGTCAGCCAACTGGAGAGGAGAGCCCACCAACAAATGTTCCATTAGTAATCAAAGCTTAAGTACAACAACAGAGCACATATAAACTAAGGAAAGGGCAACCTTATGAATCCAGATAAGGATATCAAGGAGACTGTACCACTGAGTCCCATAGAACTACTACCATAGAAGTCTACCACATAAAGACAGGCAGAGAAAGCAAATCAACCAGAGATGCAGACACAAAAGAGTCACCTAAAAGGGGAAGACAAAGAAATAACCCTATTTAAAATGAAAGGAGGAATCCTCAGAAAAAGAGAAATGTTATTAAGGCAGGCAATCTATCAGATAGAATTCGAAATAATGGTTATAAGGATGCTCAAGGAACTCAGTGAGAACTACAAGGAAATTTATGGCATCTACAAAGAACTTAGTGGGAACTACAACAGCATGAAAAATGACAGAAACTATAAACAAGAACCAGTTAGAAATGAAGAATACAATATCATAAATGAAAAATGCATTAAAAGCAATTAAAAGCAGACTAGATGAGTTGGAGGACCAAATCAGAGTGGGAATACAAGGTAGAAAGGAATACCCAGGCAGGGCAATAAAATGAAAAAAGACTGAAAAAGAATGAAGATAGTTTAAGGGAGCTTCAGGACAACATGAAATGTAACAATATCACATCACAGGAGTATCAGAATGAGAAGGAAAGAAGCAAGGGATAGAAAACCTGTTTGAAAAAATAATGACAGGAAACTTCCGTAATTTGGTGAGGGAAAAGGACATTCAAGTGCAGAAATCACAGCGGGTACCAATCAATATAAACCCAAGAGGCCTACACAAAGACACATCATAATTAAAATGGCAAAATTTAAAGACAAAGAATCATAAAAGCAGCAAGGGGAAGAAGTCAGCAACACACAAGAGAGTTCCAATATGGCTATCAGCTGATTTCTCCACAGAAACACTATAAGCCAGAAGTAACTGGTATGAAATATACCCATAATGAAAGGTGATGACCTACAATCAAGACTACTTTATCCAGCAAGGCTGTCATTAAAATGGAAAGCAAAATAAAGAGCTTCCCAGGCAAATGAAGGCTAAAAGAGTACATCTCCACCAAGCCAGCCCTGCAAGAGATCCTGAAGGGTCTTCTATAAAAAGGAGAAGAAATGCAGTGTGAGACAGAGGTGGGGGAGAGGAACACAGGTATGAAAAAGTGTGAATGAATTAAATGCTCTGATCAAAAGTCATAGGGTAGCTGAATGGATAATACACGAGCTGCTTATATGCCATCTTCAAGAGACGCATCTCACAAGAAAAGACTGACACAGGCCCTGGCTGGTGTAGCTCAGTGGATTGAATGAGGGCTGCGAATCAAAGGGTTGCCAGTTCGATTCTCAGTCAGGACACATGCCTGGGTTGCGGGCCAGGTCCCCAGTGGGGGCCATGTGAGAGGCAACCACACACTAGTATTTTTCTCTTTCCTTCTCCCTCCCTTCCCCGGTCTCTAAAAATAAATAAATGAATCTTAAAAAAAAAAAAAAAAGACTGACACAGGTTGAAAGTGAAGGGATTGAAAAATGTATTCCAAGAAAATGGATATGAAAAGAAAGCTGGGAAGGTCACTACATAATACCTAATGGAGTGGTGCAACAGGATATAACCCATGTAAACATATATGAAGTGAACACAGGAGTATGTAAACATATAAAGAAAATCTTGGAGGACTTCAAGAAAGATATTGACAACACACTCATAGTAGGGGATATTAACAGCCTACTATCAGTAATGAATAGATCTTCCAAACAAAGAATCAACAAGGATATTGTGGCACTGACTGACACTATATCACAGGTGATAAACACAAGGCCCACAGGCAGAATCTGGCACTCCACCTTGTTTTAAATGGCTCAGCACCTTGTTTCAAGCCAGTGGCAGTGCTAAGCTCCTTGCCCCTAGTTAAGAAGTAGTTACATGTATACAGTCCTAAAATTACATTCGGCCCTTTGAAGCAAACCACAAGGCTGATGTAGCCCCTGATGAAAATGAGTTTGACATATCTGCTTTACATCAAATGGACTTAATTGATACATACATATACTTTCATCCCAAAGAAGTAAAATACACATTTTTTTCAAACACACATGGGACATTTTCAAAGACAGACCCTATGACATGACACAAAATAAGCCTCAACAAACTGTGGAAAACGGAAATCATATCAAGCATCTTCTTGGGTCACAATGGATTGGGACTAGAAACCAACCTCAAGGAAAAACCTCAAAAACAGTTAAATACATGGAGACTGAGTAACATGTTATTAAATAATTAATGGGTCAACAATGAGATCAAGGAAGAAATCAAGAAGTATCGGGTAACAAATGAAAATAAACACACAACAACCCCCAAAACTCATGGGACATAGCAAAGGCAGTACTGAGAAAGAAATTCAAACAATATACACCTACCTAAAGAAGATAGAAAAATCTCAAATAAACAACCTAACCCTACATCTATAAGAACTAGAGGACAAAAACCAAACAAATCCAAGTATGAGTAGAAGGAAGGAAATAATCAAGATCAGAAGACTTAAATGGCTGAGAGACTAAAAGAAAAATTCAAAGGATAAATAAATCCAGAAGCTGGACTTTGAAAACATAAACAAAACTGTTAACCAGACTCATCGACGAAAACAAGGGAAGACGTAAATAAATAAAATCAGAAATGAAACAGGAAAAGTTTAATTGAAACCACAGAAATACAAAGGGTTTAAGAAATTACTATGAACAAGTATATGCCAAGAAATTTGAAAACCTGGGTGAAATGGACAATTTCTAGAAACATATAATCTTCCAAAACTGAAGCAAGAAGAACCACAAATCCTGAATAGATTGATAACAATTAGTGAAATCGAAGCAGAATAAAAAAACCCCAGCACCAAAGCCCTGGACCAGATGGCTTCACAGGTTAATTTTACCAAACATTTAAGGAAGACCTAACTCCTATCCTGATGCGGACCCTGGCTCCTGGGGTCCGCCACATTGTGGATGAGACTAGAGACATTCACACAGACTACCGAGTCCTGAGGAGGAAAAGGGACAGTGCAACCACTCTCTCAAGGGGAAAGCAAGGCTCGGAGCGCCTCTGCCACTCTCTCAAAAGGAGAGCGCCCCAACCCTTGCCTTAAGAAGCTTTTATTGCTTTTTCTGGGCACATTACATGATGGTCCTCATTTACTATGCACAGGTTCACTTTAGGTGGTTACCTTTTACAGAAAACAAAGGAGATGCTGCTGCTAATCACATCACAGAAGAAGGATATTTGCAAATGCAAAGGGAAAAATGGTTGAACCAGTTACACTCCATACTGGAGAGGTTTAGCACAGACTTCAGGAAGTTACGGTAAGCACTTCTTGCCTTATTTCAGGGTGAGGGAGTCTTAGCGAAAGCAAGACTCAAAGCATTCTATGTACATTGCAAGACTGATTCGCCACGGGAAACCCTATCTGTGGGCGTGGGTCAAGTCTGGGCCCACACCACGCAGAACGGTCTCCTATACTATCCTTCTCTAACTATTCCAAAAATTTCAAGAAGAGGGAAGTCTCCCAAACTCTTTTTATGAGGCCAGTATTATGCTAATTCCAAAACCAGGTAAAGACAAAAAACAAAGAAAGTAAACTACATACCAATATATTTGACGAACACAGATGCTAAAATCCTCAACAAATATTGGTAAACCACATCCAGCAATATATTAAAAAGATCATACAGCACGATCAAGTGGGATTCATCCCAAGGCTGCAAGGTTGGTAAAGGTCTGCAAATCAATAAATGTAATATAGCACATACAAATGAAAGAAAAAAATCACATGATCATATTAATAGATATTGAAAATGCACTAGATAAAATCCAGCATTCATTTATGATAAAAAATACTGAGCAAAGTGGGAATAGAGGGAGCATACCTCAACATAAGAAAAGCCATATATGAGAAACCTAAGTCAGTAATATACTTAGTGGGCAAAAACTAAATGCTTTCCCATTAAGATCAAGAACAAGACAAGGGAGTCCACTTTCATCAATTTTATTCAACACAGCAGTGGAAGTTCTAGCAAAAGCAATCAGACAAGGAAAAGAAATAAAAGGCATCCAAATTGGAAAGGAGGAACTAAAACTGTCATTATTTGTGTAGACGCCATGATAGTATACATAAAAAGCTGTATAAACTCCACCAAAAACTACTCAACCTAATGGGTGACTTTGGCAAAAAAGCAGGATACAGTGTCAATATTCAGAAATTGATGGAATTTTTGTACATCAACAATGAAACATCATAAACAGAAACCAGGAATAAAATCCCATTTTCTATAGGAACAAGAAAAATAAAGTACCTAGGAATAAATTTAACCAAGGATGTAAAGACCAGTATTCAGAAAACTATAGCACATTAAAGAAAGAAAGGAAAGAAGATAAAAATAACTGGAAGCATATATCTGTGTTCATGGATTAGAAGAATTAACATCATTAAAACGTCCATACTATCCAGAGCAATCTATGTATTCAACGTAATTCCTATTAAAATATCAATGTCATAAAACAATTTAGAACAAATATTGGGGACAGGAAGATGGCGGCTTTACTCTAGGCAGCGTTTTTCTCGGCTTCTGTGAAGAGGGGGGAAACTCGCGGATCGGTGGAGAGGCAGAGCAAGTGGGCTGGGTTGCCGAATCACTTTTGAAAGCAGGACATCAGAAATTATTGCACTCACTGGAAAACCAGACGGTAAGGAGACGGCTACAGGACAAAAGGGGCCCAGGGATCAGCACGGGGTCTGGGGTGCGCAGACCCCAGGCCCGCCCAGTGCTCCGGGCTCTGCCCCAGGGCTCCCGGGAGAGGGAAGTCGCTGCTCCCTCCCTCCCCTGAATACGGGGGTGAGCAACTCCAGGGGAGAACGGGTTGCTAGAAGGAACAGATTGGCCAGTTGGACTGAGAAAAAATCGCCCAGGGAATATGAAAATCTGCCCAGAGACCGAGGAGAAGTGAGAGCCTCTAGCCTACAGGACCAGGGGCATCTCTAGCCCGGTGGAAGTGCAGATCGGTAGAGAGCACAAGCCGGCCTTGCTCGGCTCGCGCCCCATAGGGAGGCCGGAATCGCGCGCTGTGATCCCAGAATCTCGCGCTGCGATCCCAGGAGGGACGAGGGGCTGGGTGCGTTCCTTCAGTGGTGGCTCAGAGATTTCCAGCCAGCCCAACCGGGAGAGCCGGGAAAGGTGCCAACATTCCGTCGGAGAGCCGTTGGGCGGGGAACACGGAGCTGGAAACGGCTGGGCTCCCACACCTTCCTCGGGAAGACTGACTCCCGCGCGCCAGTGTTTTCGGGAGTGCCCCGGGTACCTGACAGACTTGCTGAGTTCTGGTTGTGAGAGAGAGAAGCATTTCAAAGGTCCCTCAGCCAGCTGAAGCTAGCAAGATCAGAAAAACTGGTCTGGCCAGTTAGAAACCAACAAGAGGTTTTTTTGTTTGTTTGTTTGTTTGTTTGTTTTTTTGGTTTTGTTTGGTTTTGATTGGTTTCTCTGGCTGTTGTTGGTTGACTGATTTTATCTTGTGTTTTATGTGACTTTTTTTCAATTCTCATTATTTTTATCTCGCAATCCCTTACGTTTCTCTTCCATTCAACCTAATATTATTCTTTCCACTCCAAATTTATCTCTCCTGCACCACATCTTCTGCTTTTTCTTTCCTTTTGTTTTAATCTTGCAAGTTACTGTAAATTTGTATTATCTTTTTCTCACTTTTCTGACATTTTTTATTTTAATAATATTTTGGTATTCTTTTTCTTTCTGTATAATCTTCTTTGCTTGGCTGGTTATACTGTCATTTGATAGGTTCCCCCTGGTATCTCAGTCACAAGGTGTTGATGAGTTACTATCCTTCATCTGTGTTCCATTAATACACCTCTCAAGGTTCTATACTCTTTATTCTTGTTATCTAGACCTCATCGATTCTGCCACAAGACTGTCACTTTACTATTACTGCTAGTAAGACATAGTCTATACAATTGTAAATGCTTCTCAATACCCCTACCTGATCTCAGCCCACTTTGCAATTTTCTGAACTATACTATTGTGGGGGTTGTCTCTATTCTTTTACTCACTACTCCTATATACTAATCTTTAGTCCAACCCTACCTTAGAAGCTGACCTCCCACAGCCTCACAGCTTTCTAGATCCAACTAACAATTCTCTCGGCCCCAATAAGAGTCTTACCTTCTTTCCATCCTTTCTAAAATGTGGATAGTGGGGTGGAGGATCACGGCTACACTATAAGGAGCCAAAGGATAACCCATCTCTTCTCTACTGGCTGCTAAAGTAAATATCATAGTATTCTGTCTTGCTGTTTTAAACCATTTTGCCTTACTCCTCCAACTGATCCCAAAAAAGAGTAGGGGGAAGCTGTGAACACCAGGATACACGAAGGAGATTGCACCACTGAAACACACAAAAATTCTACCACAGAAGTTCACACCATAATTACAGGGAATCAGAACAGTTCAAATTAACAAACAAGAAGAACAAAGAAGAAACCCACAAACAATGAGAAAACAAAGAAACAACCCCCAACTGAAGGGAAACGAGGAAGCCTCAGGAAAAAATGCTAAATGAAATAGAGGCAACTCAACTATCAGAGAGTGAGTTCAAAACAATGATTACCAGGAAGTTCAATGAACTCACAATGAGCTTTCAGAAATTAGAGGGAAACTACATCAATCTCACTGCAAACTATATAAACATGAAAAAGGAAATAGAAACTCTCAACAAAGGTCAAGAGGAAATGAAGAATACAATTTCTGAACTGAAGAACACAGTAGAAGGAATGAAAAGCAGGATTGATGAAGCAGAAGATCGGATTAGCGAGCTGGAGGACAAAGTAGAAAACAGCATCCAGAAAGAGCAAGAAAAGGAAAAGAGGCTCAGAAAGAATGAGGAGGGATTAAGAGAAATGCAAGACAATATGAAACGTAATAATATCCATATAATAGGGATACCAGAAGGTGAAGAAGAAGAGCAAGGGATCGAAAACCTAGTTGAACAAGTAATGAAGGAGAACTTCCCTAATTTGACGAGAGAAAAATTCACACAAATCCAGAAAACACAGAGAGTCCCAATCAAGAGGAACCCAAAGAGGCCCACCTCAAGGCACATCATAATTAAAATGGCAAAATTTCAAGACAAAGAGAATCTTTAACGCAGCAAGGGAGAAGAAGGAAGTAACATACAAGGGAGGCCCAATAAGGCTAACAACTGACTTCTCAATGGAAACACTTCAAGCCAGAAGAGAATGGCAAGAAATACTCCAGGTAATGAGAACCAGAGGTCTGCAACCAAGGCTACTATATCCAGCAAGGCTCTGGATCAAGATAGAAGGCCAAATAAGAAACTTCCCAGACAAAAGAAGTCTAAAAGAATACACCTCAACCAAACCAGCTCTGCAAGAGATTCTAAAAGGACTGCTTTAAGGAGGAGAGAAGAAAGAGAGAGAGAGAGACAGAGAGAGAGAGAGAGAGAGAGAGAGAGAGAGAGAGAGAGAGGAACACATGTATGTAAAAGACAATGAATAAGTACCTATCAATAATAACCTTAAATGTAAATGGATTACATGCTCCAATCAAAAGACATAGAATAGCTGATTGGATAAGAAAAAATTACCCACAAATGGACAGGAAAAAAAAGCTGGGGTAGCAATACTCATGTCAGACAAAATAGACTTCCAAAAAAGGTCCATATAGAGAGACCCAGAAGGTCACTTCATAATACTCAAGGGAAGAATCCATCAAGAAGACATAAATATTGTAAATATATATGCACCCAACATAGGAGCACCCAAATACATAAAGAATATCTTAGAGGACTTCAAGAAAGATATGGACAGCAACACAATGATACTGGGAGATTTTAACACCCCACTATCAAAAATGGAGATATCTTCTAAACAAAATATCAACAAAGATATTGTGGTGGTGAACAATACCCTTGATGAAATGGACTTTAGTGATATACACAGAGTCCTCCATCCTAAAGAAGCTAAATGTACATTCTTTTACAATGTACATGGAACATTTTCAAAGATAGAGCACATGATAGGACACAAAACAAGCCTCAAGAATTTCAAGAAAATTGAAATCGTACCAAGCATTTTCTCAGACCACAAGGGATTGAAGCTAGCAACCAACCCCAAGGAAAAAAACCGAAAACACTCAAAATCATGGAGATTAAATAGCATGCTATTAAACAATGAATGGGTCAAGAATGATATTAGGGAAGAAATCAAAAGGTTTCTGGAAACAAATGAAAACGAACTCACAACAACCCAAAACCCATGGGACACAGCCAAGGCAGTCCTGAGAGGGAAGTTCATAGCAATACAGGCCCACCTAAAAAGAATAGAAACATTCGAAACAAACAATCTAACCCTATGTCTACAAGAACTCGAGGAACAACAACAAAGGCAGCTCAGAGCAAGCAGAAGGAAGGAAATAACCAAGATCAGAGCAGAATTAAATGACATAGAGACTAAATGCACAATTCTAAGGATCAATGAATCCAAGAGCTGGTTCTTTGAAAAGATAAACAAAATAGACAAGCCTTTAAGCAGACTCATCAAGAAAAAAAGAGAGAAGACCCAAATAAACACAATCAGAAATGAAAGAGGAGCGATTACAACAGATACCACAGAAATACAAAGGATTATAAGAAATTACTACGAAGAACTGTATGCCAAAAAAATTTGAAAACCTAGATGAAATGGACAACTTTCTAGAAAAAATATAATCTTCCAAAAACTCAATGAAAAAGAAGCAGAAAGTCTGAACAGACCAATAACAACAAAAGAAATTGAAGCAGTAATCAAAAAACTCCCAACACACAAAAGCCCGGGATCAGATGGTTTCACAGGAGAATTCTACAAACCATTTAAGGAAGAGCTAACCCCTATCCTTCACAGATTATTCCAAAAAATCCAAAAAGATGGGAATCTCCCGAACTCTTTTTATGAGGCCAACATCATCCTAATTCCAAAACCAAATAAAGACACAACAAAGAAAGAAAACTTCAGGCCAATATCACTGATGAACATTGACGCTAAAATCCTCAACAAAATACTGGCAAACCGCATCCAACAATACATTAAAAAGATTATACACCATGACCAACTGGGATTCATTCCAGGGATGCAAGGATGGTTCAATATTCGCAAGTCAGTAAATGTAATACATCACATAAACAAAAGCAAAGACAAAAACCACATGATCATATCAATAGATGCAGAAAAAGCATTTGATAAGGTACAGCACCCATTCATGATAAAAACACTCGGCAAAGTGGGAATAGAGGGAGCATTGCTCAACATAATAAAGGCCATATATGAGAGACCTTCGGCCAACATCATTCTCAATGGGCAAAATTAAAACCTTTTCCATTAAGATCAGGAACAAGACAAGGCTGTCTTGTCCACTTTCACCACTTCTATTCAATATAGTACTGGAAGTTTTAGGCACAGCAATCAGACAAGAAAAAGAAATAAAAGGCATCCAAATCGGAAAGGAGGAAACAAAACTGTCACTGTTTGCAGATGACATGCTAGTATACATAGAAAATCCTATTGACTCTACCCAAAAACTGCTTGACGTAATAAATGAATTTGGCAAAACAGTGGGATACAAAGTGTATATCCAGAAATCAAAGGCATTTCTGTACACCAAAAATGAAACAGCAGAAGCAGAGATCAAAGAAAAAATCCCATTTGAAATAGGAAAAAGAAAAATAAAATATCTAGGAATAAACCTAACCAAAGAGGTAAAAGACCTGTATTCAGAAAACTACACAACACTGAAGAAAGAAATCAAGGAAGACACAAACAAATGGAAACATATACCGTGTTCATGGATTGGAAGAATTAATATCATCAAAATGTCCATACTACCCAAAGCAATTTAAACATTCAATGCAATTCCTACTAAAGTACCAATGGCATATTTCACAGACATAGAACAAACACTTCAAAAATTTATATGGGATTATAAACGACCCTGAATAGCTGCTGCAATATTGAGAAAGAAGAGTAAAGTAGGAGGGATCACAATACCCGGCACTAAACTATATTACAAGGCTACTGTAATCAAAACAGCCTGGTACTGGCATAAAAACAGGCACATAGACCAATGGAACAGAACAGAGAGCCCAGAAATAAGCCCAAGTTTCTATGGTCAATTAATATTTGACAAAGGAGGCAGCAACATAAAATGGAATAAAAATAGCCTCTTCAACAAATGGTGTTGGGAGAACCGGACAGCCACGTGCAAAAAAATGAAACTTGAGCACCAACTTACACCATATACAAAAATAAATTCAAGGTGGATAAAAGACTTAAATATAAAACGTGACACCATTAAAGTCCTAGAGGAGAACGTAGGTAGGAAAATCTCAGATATTTCATGAAGAGACTTTTTTACTGACGTGTTCCCTAGAGCAAGGGACATAAAGGAAAGAATAAACAAATGGGACCTCATCAAAATTAAAAGCTTCTGCACAGCTAAAGAAAACGGTATCAAAATTAAAAGAGAACCAACTGTATGGGAAAACATATTTGCCAATGACACCTCAGACAAGGGTCTAATCTCCAAAATATATAGAGAACTTACAGGACTGCACTCTAAGAAGACAAGGAATCCAATTAAAAAGTGGGCAAAGGACTTGAACAGACACTTCTCCAAGGAGGACATACAGAAAATCCAAAGACACATGAAACGATGTTCAATATCGCTAGCTATCAGAGAGATGCAAACTAAAACCACAATGAGATACCACTTCACACCAGACAGAATGGCCATCATAAACAAAGCAACAAACAACAAGTGTTGGAGAGGTTGTGGAGAAAAGGGGACCCTAGTGCACTGCTGGTGGGACTGCAGACTGGTACAACCACTATGGAAAGCAGTATGGAACTTCCTCAGAAAATTGAAAATGCATCTGACTTTTGACCCTGCAATTCCACTGCTGGGACTCTATCCTAAGAATACTAAAACACCAATTCAAAAGAACCTATGCATCCTAATGTTCATAGCAGCACAATTTACAATAGCTAGATGCTGGAAGCAACCGAGATGCCCATCAGTAAATGAATGGATCAAAAAACTATGGTAGATTTACACAATGGAATTCTATGCAGCAGAAAGAAAGAAGCAGCTCCTACCCTTTGCAACAGCATGGATGGAGCTAGAAAACATTATGCTAAGCAAAACAAGCCAGGCAGTGAAAGACAAATACCATATGATCTCACCTTTAACAGGAACCTAAATAACAAAACAAAGAAACAAGCAAAATGTAACCAAAGACACTGAAATAGAGGACAGGCTGATGGTGACCGGAGGGGAGAGAAGAGGGAATTTAAGGCGACAGTGGGAAGGATTCACAGGAACAAACTTAAAGGACACATGGTCATAGACTAAGGGGAGGGTGGTAATGGGAGGGAAGTGGGGAGGGTGGGAGGGGGGACTGGATTGGGAGTAAAAAGGAGAAAACTGTATATGAACAATGATTAAAATAATAATAATAATAATAATAAAAACAAACAATTTAGAACAAATATTTCAAAAATTAATATGGAACCATAAATGACCCCGAACAGCCTCTGCAATCTTGAGCAAGAAACAAAGTGGGAGGGATCACAGTACTTGATATCAAACTATACTATAGGAATACCTAATCAAAACAATCTGGTACTGGCATAAGAACAGACACAAAGACCAGTGGAAGAGAAGAGAGAACACATAAATAAATCGAAGTATCTATGGTCAATTAATATTTGACAGTGAGGACATAGGTACATCATGGGGTAAAAATAACCTCTTCAATAAATGCTGTTGGGGGAACTGGACTGGTACATGCAAAAAGAAACCAGACCACCAACTTACATCATACACCAGAATAAATTCAAAATGGATAAGACTTAAATTTAAGTCATGACACCATAAAAGTCCTACAGAAAAACACAGGCAGGAAAATTTCAGATATCCCATGTAGCAATATTTTTGCTGATATATCTCCTAGGGCAAGGGGAATACGGAAAAAAATAAACAAATGGGACTACATCAAATTGAAAAGCTTCTGCACATCAAAATACACCATCATCATAATGAAAGTGATCTGTGTGGCAGAACATATTTGCCAATGATACATCGGACATGGTTTGATCCCCAAACCATATAAAGAACTCAAATGACGCAACACTAGGAAGACAAACAATCCAATTTAAAAATGAGCAAAAGACCTGAACAGACACTTCTCCAAGTAGGACATACACATGGCCTACAGACATATGAAAGGATGCTCAGCATCAGTAGCCATCAGAGAATAGCAAATTAAAACTACAATGAGATATCACCTCACAACTGTCAAAATTGCCATCATTAATAAATCAAAAAACAAAAAGTGCTGGCACGGATGTGGAGAAAAGCGAACCTTAGTGTACTGTCGGTGGTAATGCAGACTGGTGCAGCCACTGTGGAAAACTCCCATATAGAGTTTCCTAAAAAAAAAAAAGAAAAAAAAAAGAAAAAGAAAGAAAAATAAATAAAGAAAGAAAAACAACTAAAAATGGCACAGCCTTTTGACCCAGTGACTCTCCTGCTTGGAATACGTCCTATGAATCCCAAATCACCAATTCAAAAGAACTTACACACCCCTATGGTTTTAGCAGCATTATTTACAAGAGCCAAATGATGGAAATGGCTTAATTGCCCATCAGCAAATAAGTTAATCAAAAAACTGTGATTCATTTATACAACAAAATACTACACAGCAGAAAGAAAGAAGGAACCCCTACCCTTCACCACAACATGGATGGAACTGGAGAATATTATGCTAAGTGAAATAAGCCAGTTGGTGAAAGATAAATACCATATGATCTCACCTATATGAGGAATCTAATGAACAAGATAAACTAACAAACAGAATAGAACCACAGGCATGGGATCATGGAACAGACTGATAGTGATGAAAGGCAAGTGGTAGGGGAAGAATGGTGGAAAGGAGGAAAAGGGACTAATTAATAAACATGTACGAATGATCCATGGTATGAACAAGAGTGTGGAAATTGTGGAAGCAGCAAGTGGTTTGGACAGAGGAGGGAATGGGGAAAAATTGGGACAACTGTAATAGAATAACAATTAGAAAATGATAAAAAATATATGAAGAAATTTAATTTAAAAGGAAAAATTCAAGCTCTTTATATATAAATGGGAAAATTATGTACAGAGAAAAATGCTAAAAGTAAACCAAAAGCTATTAGCTTTAACCTACACTAGTAATCACAAAAATAAATACAAAAGAAATACACCTAAAGTTGCAGATTGCAAAAATTATTAAAGTATTTTTTGTACTTGCTAACATCTAAGTTTATATACACAACTGTCACACTAATGACAATGAAAAAATGATAAAAATTCTATAGCAATACTGGCGTATATGGTGTCTTTGTGACTAAGAGAAAGGGTACCCATTCTTCAAATTAAAAAAATATTTAGTATATTACTGCATAACCTAACAACTGAATCCAGTGACTCAGCCTGTCTCTGCTCAGAGAGGCACTGCAGAGCCCATGACTAACAATCTGACTGTGCATATGTGTGCCATACATATCCTAAACTCTGAAGTATTTCGGTGTCAGAGTGGGAAGTAAGCAAACATTGGGCCTCCAAGAGCCACAAGTAAAAAGGGGGGGTGACTCAAAGGATGCCCAGGACGACTGGCATAGAACAGGTCCACGTGAGTACTGTTTTATGAATGCTGGTGTTCTTTCTTGGTGCTCCAAGCTAGGCCAGGAAGCAAGATCTCCACCCACTCTTGATTAAGTTTGTATATATGCCTATATATTAATGGCATCCTTGGATGTGGTGAGATTTATGGTACACAATATGAATATTATTTGTAGCAACCTTTAATAACTCTGTTTTGCAAAACAAAATGGAAATATTTAGCAAGAGCACTGAAATATCCATATACTTTACCTTGCAATGTCACTATAAATTTTATGTTAAGGACAACATGACAGCAGATAACAAATACTAACTTGATGAATGTAAAAATACATATGCAAGGGAAGATAATTTTGAGATGATAAGAATATTAAAGAATGTTTTTAAAATAGTCTTAAGTTCCTATTCTTAAATGTTTAAAAATCCCAATATAATACCACTTCTATTACTTGCTTAAAATTTTTTTCCAGTTGTAGCAAAGAAATTTTTGATGAGCTGTTAATAATCATGAATTTCAAATTAATGAAGTTTTATGAAATTTTTGTGAATTACTTCTGAAAGCTCATATACTTTAAGAAACTTTCATAAGTATTTTTTTGAGTTTTAACAGTTAAAGCTATTTGTAAAGGATACCCACTACAGTGCTCCTAAAAGTGAGGAATATATAAAATCATCAATTGGTATGGAAAGTCAACATTAGAACTTCTGTGATTTTCATTTCTGTAATAAAAATTAAGCTTTACAGGTATATAAATTGACACACTGTAACAGTTAATTTCATGTGTTAACTTGACAGGGCCATGATATCCTAATATTTGATCAATTAAACCCTAGTCCAGATAGGTCACTGTGAAGGTATTCTTTTTTAGATGACACTAACATTTAAATTACAGATTGTAGATAAGCAGATTACCCTCTAAAAAGTTAAGTGAGCTTCATCTAAACAGTTGAAGACCTTAACAGAAAGACTGAGGTCACTTGGGAAAAAGAAATTTTTTAAATTGAATCTATTTGGGTGACATTGGTTAATATTATAAAATTACACAGGTCAGGTATACAATTCTACAATACATCATCTGTATATTGTATTGTTTGTTTACCACCCCAAGGCAAGTCACCTTATATCACCATTTATCACTTTACCTTCTTTTAACTCACTCTACACCCTCTTCCCTGTGGGAATAAACATACTTTTGCCTGTGTCCACCAGTCTTTTGTTTTTTCTCTTTGCTTAATCCCTTCACTCTTCTTACCAAGCCTGCAACTTCCTCCCTTCTGATAGCTGTTAGTATGTTTTTTGTATCCATGAGTCTGTCTTCACTTTATTTCTTAGTTTATTTTGTTGACTAAATTCCACATGAAAGTAAAATTATATGGTGCTTGTCTTTTGCTGAGTGGCTTATTTCAATGAGCACAATACTCTCCAGGCCAACCCATGCTGTCAATAAAAGGTATGATTTCATTATTTTTTATGGCCAAGTAGTATTCCATTATGCAAATATATCCAGCTTTTTAATCCACTCATATACTGATAGACACAGGCTACTTTTAAATCTTGGCACTGTAAAAAATGCTGCAACGAACACAGAAGTGCTTATATTCTTTTCAAATTAGTGTTTTGGGCTTCTTTGGATATATTCCCAGAGGTGGAATGGCTAGGTCATAAAGCAGTTCCAATTTTAATTTTTTGAGGTAATTCCATGCTGCTTTGCACAAAAGCTGCATAAATTTACATTCCCACAAACAGTGCACAAGGGTTCCTATTTCTCCACACTTAGCCCTAACACTGTTGTTTGTTGATTTATTGATGATAGCCATTCTGACAGATGTGAGATGATATCTCATTGAGGTTTTAATTTGTATTTTTCTGATGGTTAGTGACATTGAGCATCGTTTCATATGTCTATTGGCCATCTGCACATTCTCCTTAGAGAATTGTCTATTCGGGTCTTTTGCTCATTTCTTAATTGGATTATTTGGGTTTTTGGTATTGAGTTTTATAAATTCCTTATACATTTTGGATATTAAGCCCTGATCAGATGTATCAGTAAATATGTTTTCCCCTTGAGTGGGATGTCTTTTCATTTCAGTGATGGTTTCCTTTGCTGTGCAAAACCATTTTAGTTTAATGTAGTCCCATTTGTTAATCTTTTTCTTATTTTTCCCTTGCCCAAAGAGGTATATCAGAAAAAGTTTTGCCACGAGAAATGTCCAAGATTTCACTGTCTATGTTTTCTTCTAGGATTTTTAAGGTTCCAAGTCTAACAGTTAAGTCTTTAATACATTTTGAATTTATCTTCTATAGTGTGTGAGAATGTGGTCTAGTTTTTTTTCTTTTTTTTTTTTGCATGAATGTGTCCAATTTTCCCAACTTCATTTATTGAATAGACTACCTTTACCCATTGTATGTTTTTGCATCCTTTGTAAATATTAATCGACTATACAAGTGTGGGTTTATTTCTGGCCTCTGAATTTTTTATTATTGACCTATATGACTGTTTCTATGCCAGCACCATGATGTTTTGATTACTAGGAACTTGAAGGATAGTTTGACATCAGGTAGCGTGATTCCCACAACTTCGTTCTTCTTTCTCAAGATTGCTGTGGCTACCTAGGGTCTTTTGTGTTTCCATATAAATTTCAGGGATATTTGTTCTAGTTCTGTGAAATACACCTTTGTTATCTTGATGGGAATTGCACTGAATCTATGGGTATTACACACCCATAAGTGTTCATTAAGAATGAACATTTTAATGATGTTCATTCTTCCTCTCTGTGAACACAGTATATACTTCCACTTATTTGTGTCTTGTTTAATTTCCTTCTTCAGTGTTTTATAATTTTCAGAGTACAGGTCTTTACATCCTTGATTAAATTTATTCCTAGACATTTCATTATTTTTTAAGCAATTGTAAATAGGATTGTTTTCTTAGTTTTGCTTTCTGTTACTTCATTATGGGTGTATAAAACTGCAACCAATTTCTGCATATTTATATTGTATCCTGCTACTTTACTGAATTCATTTATCAAAGTTTTTGGTTGAATCTTTAGGGTATACTATATATAGAATGTGTCATCTGCAAGCAATACCAGTTTTACTTTTTCAAATTGATGCCTTGCCTTTTATTGTTCTTGTCTGAAGTCTGTGGCTATGACATCCAGCACTGTGTTAAGTAATAATGGTGAAAGTGGACATCCCTATCTTGTTCATCAGTCTTAAGGGAAACTTTCAGTTTTTGCCTGTTGAATATGATACTGGCTGTCAGTTTGTCATATATGCCCTTTATTAAGCTGTGTTATGTTCCCTCTACTCTCACTTTGATGAAGGCTTTCTTCAATTTGTTTATGTGGTCTATCACAACTATTGATTTATGGGTATTTTAACAACTTTGCATCCCCAGAATAAATCTGACTTGATCAGGAGTACAACCTTTATAAGGTATTGTGGGATCTGGTTTGTTAATATTCTGTTGAGGATTTTAGGATCAAGATTCATTAGGGATATTGGCCACTAATTTTCTTTCTTTGTAGTGTTTTCATATGGTTTTAGAATTACAATAATGCTGGTTCATAAAATGAGCTTTGGAGTCTCTCTTACTCTTGAATTTTTTGGAATAGTTTGAGAAGTATAGGTGTTAGTTCTTCTTTGAATGTTTGCTTTTCATTACATTGAGTCTTTCTTTCATTCCAATACTTTTTGGCCTGAAATGTTTCTATTGAGAGGTCAGCTGACAGTCTTATGGAAACTCCTTTGTAGGTAAGTAATTGCTTTTCACTTGCTGCTTTTAAGACTCTTAAGTTTTTAACTTTTGCTATTTTAATTATGATCTTTCTTGGTGTAGTCCTCTTTGGGTCTATGTTGTTAGCAACTCTCTGTGCTTCCTAGACTTGTGTGTCTTTTTCCTTCACTAGGTTAGGGGAGTTTCAGTCATTATTTCTCCATATAGGTTCTTGATCACATGTTGTCTCTTTTCTACTTCTGGTACTGCTATGATACGGATGTTGTTACATTTTATATTGTCCCAAAGGTGTCTTAATGAGGCCTTCAGAACAATATGGGAAAGAGGACTATCCTCATTCTTTTCACTTTTTTCTTTTTTCTGCTGTATTTGGAGGCTTCCTGCTTCCTCATCTACCAAATCATTGAATAAATATCTGCTTCACACAATCTGCTTTTTTATTCCTTTCAGTGTATTGTTGATGTAATAAGATATAATATTCTTCACCTCCCACTGGTTGTTTTCCTAGGTTTCTATGTCCATTTCCATGTTGTTGTAGTTCTCACTAAGTTCCTTGAGCATCCTTATACCTATTACTTTGAACCTGTATCTGACAAATCATGTGCCAGAATTTCATTTAGTTTTTTTTCTGGAGAGTTCTCCTGTTCTTTCATTTGAGGTGTGTTCCATTGTCTCCCCATTTTTGCTGCCTTTTTGTATTTGTTTCTATGCATTGGGTTGGCCAAAAAGTCCATATTTTTTTCCCTAAAAATAAAAGACACATTTTTTATTTTCATAGTATCTTTCTTGACTTGGATATTTCCATTTGTTGGCTCCCACTATTTTAGGGGAGTCAAACTCATTTTCACTGGGGACCACATCAGCCTCAAGTTTTCCTTCAAAGGACCAAATGTAATTTTAGGACTGTATAAATGTAACTACTCCTTAACAGTTAAGCGAGAGCTTGGCGTTGCCGCTGGGTAGAAACCAGGTGCTGGTCCAAATAAAACAAGGTGGAGGGCCGGATTTGTCCTGCAGGCCTTGTTTGTCACCTGTGTGCTAAGGGCTTCTAGTGGGTAAAGGCCAGGGGTGCTGTTAAACATCTTCCAATGCATAAGACAGCCCCACAACAAAGAAATATTTGGCCAAAATGTTAATAGTACCAAGAAACTTTGCACCCACTTTTGACATGTTCAATCAGTCACAGCACCCTCTCCATACACTTCACAAATCTTTTTTCCTGTTTCAGTTGTGTTTTTTACCTTTATTGAAATAATAAAGCATAACAGGCCAAAAATGTTGTATATTTTCTTCTATCTTCAATATTAAAATAGCTGCACAAAATTCACCGATTTTGATGTTATTATTTTTTTAAATGCACGCTGATGGGACAGCTGTCACAATACAATCTAACAGTATTGTTTTGAAGGAAGTTAACAAAATAACTAAGCACTACTAGAGCCATCATACTGAAAAAACTAAATGAACTTTTGGGTCAACCCAGTATTATAGATCTGCTATGACTACCAGTTTTTGTGGGATCAACTTACCTGGGAGGTGTCCTATGGGACGCACAGGTGAAGTCTCCTTGTTCACATGAGCTGGATGCTCTTGGAATGTCCCTTGTATGGATTATGTGGACCCTCCTATCATTTTGAATCTTGACTGCTATTGGCTCAACAGTACTTGGGATGGGCCCTCAGGATGGGTGACTGTAGGCTTGATCTGGACTACCAAGTGTAAGCTGCTATGCGGGTGCTAACCACAAAAAACATACTAATTCACTTCAACAGGGTTTAGTTCCCGATGAGATCTCCCTTTGGATAAGCTGTTTGTGAAGACAGTATGGTATACAGTAGTATACCATTATGATGCTGTCTGAAGATGGTCATTGGGTATGTTGGTTTTACACTTCTTTAGAGGGACTTTGGTGCAGGCTAATGTCAGATGCTCTCTGTGCCTGGCCCTGGGCAACCTATTTAGAGCTCCAAGTGAGCCACAGTTTTGGCTGCCCCTGCTGGGCTCCACTGCTCACAGGAAAGACCAAGCTGCACACCAAAGCTGGTTTTTACCAGCACTGGGCCTGGGGGCAAGTCAGCAGAAGTCCCAAGGCATGCTGATGAGATCCACATCTGCCTGCTTCTGCCAGCCAGCTGCCTGTTAGGTTGTCACTGAAAGAGCCTCTGCCAGAGTTGGGTGATGGGGTTAGTCTATCTCCTATGAGAGGCTGGTGCCATTCAGGCTTTGGGAAAGGAGCCAACTAACTCAGACTGCCCTGGACTTCTGTCCTGATCCTGGAAGGGCAAAGCAACTGGAAGTAGGCAGATGGGGCCTCTGAAGACCTGAGGTTCAGTCTGTTGGAACACGGGAGGGTAGTTCTATCAGATCTGTGGTATGGGGAAAGCACCAGTTTGGTTCATAGGTGTGTGGCTAGAATGGCCCCTGTCCCAAACCAGATAATTCAGTCACTGACACCCCCTGAGTTTGCCCGTACTTCCACACCTTGGTCAAAGCAGCTCCACAGGGTGGTGTGAAGATGATTCCAGACTTCTGGCAAGATGGAGGCATAAGTGGATGCACCGTACCTCCACGCACAACCAAGATTGGAACAACAACAATTTAGAGGCAGAATAACACCCAGAAATGACAGAAAATTTATCTGAATGGAAGTCAGACAGCCAAGAAGTTGAAAAACACCCATTTATCCATACTGGTAGGAGGGGAGGAGACAAGCAGCTGCTCACGGGTCGAGGCGCAGAAAACAGGGAGAGTTGGGCGCATAAAGCAACTGGGAGCGCCTAAGGCATCTGGGGTGCTCAAGATCGCAGCAGGTGGACCCTGAGTACACAAGTGGCAGCTGGCAGACCCAGTGAGGCAGTGATTGTGGAGCAGGGCAGAGAGCGCAACCCAGGATCCCAGGGAAGAGGCTGAGGTCCCACGGAGAACGGAGCTACCGCCATTGTTCCCTATCGACCCCGCCCTCACATACAACATCACAGTCTAGCGACTGGGGTGCCCAGCCCTGGTGAACACCTAAGGCTCTGCCCCTCACTAGAACAGGAGCAACCAGACCAAAAAAATAAAAAAAAAGAGAGAGAGAGAGAGATGGCTCAAACAGAAGAACAAATCAGTGCCCCAGAACTCATCCTTTTGAATGACCAAGAGATAGCTAACCTATCAGATGCACAGTTCAAAACACTGGTGATCAGGAAGCTCACAGTATTGGTTGATTTTGGTCACAAATTAGATGAAAAAAATGCAGGTTACCATAAAAGAAATGAAGGAAAATGCACAGGGAACCAATAGTGATGGGAAGGAAACTGGGACTCAAAACAATAGAGTGGACCAGAAGGAACAAAAAAACAACCAAACAGGAAAGAATGGAGAAATAAAAATTCAAAAAAACGAGGAGAAGCTTAGAAACCTCCAGGACATCTTTAAACATTCCAACATCCGAATTATAGGGGTACCAGAAGGGGAAGAGGTAGAGCAACAGATTGAAAACGTATGTGAACAAATAATAAAGGAGAACTTCCCCATTCTGGCAAAGGAAATAGACTTCCAGGAAGTCCAGGAAGCTCAGAGAGTACCAAAGAAGTTGGACCCAAGGAGGAACACACCAAGGCACATCATAATTACATTAGCCAAGGTAAAAATGAAGGAGAGAATCCTAGAAGCAGCAAGAAATAAGGGGACAGTAACCTACAAAGGAGTGCCCATCAGACTGTCAGCTGATTTCTCAAAAGAGACCTTACAGGCAAGAAGGGGCTGCAAAGAAGTATGCCAAGTCATGAAAGACAAGGACCTACATCCCAGAATACTCTATCCAGCAAAGCTTTCATTTAGAATAGAAGGGCAGATAAAGTGCTTCTCAGATAAGGTCAAGTTAGAGGAGTTCATCATCACCAAGCCTTTATTGTATGAAATGTTAAAGGGATTTATCTAAGAAAGAAGATTAAAAAAAAAAAAAACATGTATAGTAAAAGGACAGCAAACTCACAATTATCAACAACCACACCTAAAGCAAAACCAAAAGAAACTAAGCAAACAACTAGAACAGGAACAGAACCACAGAAATGGAGATCACATAGAGGGTTAGCAACAGGGGAGTGGGAGGAGGAGAGAGGGGGAAAAGGTACAGAGAATAAGTAGCATAGATTGTAGGTAGGAAATAGACAGGGGGAGGGTAAGAATAGTATGAGAAATGTAGAAGCTTAAGAACTTATAAGCATGACATATAGACATGAACTAAACGGGGGAAGTGGGTGGGAGAGGATATACAGGGTGGAGGGGAGTGAAGGGGGGAAATGGGACAACTGTAATAGCATAATCAATAAAATATATTAACAAAAAAATAAAAATAAAAAATAATTAAATGACAAAAAAAAAAAAAAAAAGAGATGATTCCAGAGTATAAAGTAATTGCTTTCCCCAGGCTGATGCCACATGGAGGGGAGTGCTCCATCCAAGAAAGATGGTAACTGCAGTATCAGAGAATGCTTCAATGCAGGGATCCTGGTGGCTATCTCCACAGCTTACATCCCAGAGCTATAAACCCAAGACTCCACAGGCGATGCTAGCCCACCCTCGTCTGAGACCCAAGGTAGACTGTGAAAGAAATTTTGTGCATTGACCATTCAAGAGGGTGCTTTTATCTCCAGCAGATTCTGTCTCTCCCTGGCAGACAGAAATCCCACTGTTTTTATAGGGATGTTATGTGGGTGCCTCTTTCTGGCTCTGGTGCTCTGGTCTGGGGAGACTAGCTTGGGGTTTAGTCCCCATGCTTTAGGGGGAACCCCCTACAGCTGAGATATCACTCCAGGACCTCAGTCTAGGTGGGTGGGAGCAGGGCTAGCCCTTTTCCCATCTTCATTCTTCCTACCAGTCCTGATGTGGCTTCTTCTGTTAATCCTTGATTATAAGCCTCTCTTCAGCTAGTCTTCAGTTTATTATTCAGGATAACGGTTCTTTAATTTAGTTGTAATTCCAGTTTGGTTCCAGGAGGATGTAAGTGTAGATTTCACCTACTCCACAGCCATCTTGAAAGTCAGAAAGAAAGATTAACACCGTCAGACTGCCTTTAGACTCAAACATTGTCTCTGGGTATCTAGCATCTTGGCCTGCCTGCAGATTTTTGACTTGCCAGACCTCCACAATCATTTGAGCCTACTCCTTAAAATAACTCTCCCTTCTCTCTTTATTTACACATACCCATACATACTATTGGTTCTGTTCCACTGGAACACTCTGACTAATACACACCTCCAGAGAGTCCATGTGTCTCATAGCCAAGCTTCCCAATGTGTCATGTTACCTGGGGGATGAAAGTGAGTTCCAAAACACAAAGGACTGACAGTGGCACATCTCTACCATTTGTTCTCTAACAAAGTACCACAACTTACTCAGTTTTCTTGCTCCCAGGTAAGTGAGTAGAATGAATTACAGTTTTTCATTAAGTTAAGCCTTATGAAAGAGTAGCTTATCAAGATTCCTACAAAAACCTAAAGATTGCCCTGGCTGAGTGGCTCAATTGGTTAGAGCATTCTCCCATGCACCAAAAAGGCTGCAGGTTCAATTCCCAGGCAGGGCATTTACCTAGGTTGCAGGTTTAATCCCCGGTCAGGGTGTTTATGGGAGGCAATCAGTTGAAGTTTCTCTCTCACATCAATGTTTCTCTCTCTCTCTCTCTCTCTCTCTCTCTCTCTCTCCCTTTCTCTCTCTCTAAAATCAATAAAACTATACACAGGTTAAAAAAAAACACTAAAGAATGAAAATAACCTAAAAATTCAAATGCAAGGAAATTGCAAAAAAAACAAAACCCCAAAACAGACACAACCCTTCTATTCCTAGAAAAACAATTAATGCTACACCGAAGCAAAAAAATTACCAGAAATCAGATCTGGCAAGAATCTGGAAAAAAATCAAAATTATAAAAATATTAACTGAAAGGCAAATTTATATTCACTCATTACCCTCTCCTAACTGATTATGTCTCAAGATATCACTTAACAATATGGTGAAACTATCATACTTAATAAAATTTTAAAATATTTTTTATTCCAAATATTTCATGTTATTATTTATGACATAAACAACTTGTTTGTGGTGGTCCTGCTTTGCTGACCTGCCACCATCCGAGATCCCGATAACATGACTAATCATTATTTATAAGAAAAGGGAATTCTGGCCAAGATGAAGGTGTAGATATGCTTCACCTCTTCGCACAACCAATTTAAAAACAAAACACACCCAGAACTGCCAGGAAATTGAACTGCATGGAACTCCAACAACCAAGGAGTTAAAGAAGAAATATTTATCTAGACAGGTGTGCCAAGACAAAAAAAATATGGTCCTAATAAAAGAACAGATCAAAACTCCAGAAAGAGAACTAAGTGATGAGGAGATAGCCAACCTACCAGATGCAGAGTTTGGAATATTGGTAATCAGGATTTTCACAGAAATGATTGCATACAGATGCAAAATAGAGGAAGAAATGAAGGCTATGCAAAGTAAAATAAAGAAAAGTATACAGGGACCAACAGTGAAGGGAAGGAATTTGGGACTCAAATCAACAATTTGGAACAACAGGAAGAAATAAACATTCAAATGGAAAAGAATGAAGAAACAAGAATACAAAAAAATGAAGAAAGGATTAGGAATTTCTGGGACAACTTTAAATGTTCCAACACCCAAATCATAGGGCTGCCAGAAGAAGACGAAGAGCCAGAAATTCAAAACTTATTGAAAAAATAAATGAAGGAAAACTTCCCCAGTCTGGCAAAGGAAATACACAAGCAAGTCCAGGAACCTTAGGCAATCCCAAACAAGTTGGACCCAAAGAGGAGCACACCAAGGTACATCATAATTAACCTGCCCAAGACTAAAGATAAGGAGAGAATCCTAAAAGCATCAAGAGAAAAGGGGACAGTTACCTACAATGAGGTTCCCATTAGACTATCAGCTAATTTCTAAAAAGAAACCTTATAGACCAGAAAGGGCTGGAAAGTATTCAAAGTCATGAAAGGCAAGGACCTAAATCCAAGATTACTCTATCCAGCAAAGCTATCATTTAGAATGGAAGGGCAGATAAAGTGCTTCCGGGATAAGGTCAAATTAAAGGAGTTCATTATCACCAAGCCCTTATTATATGAAATGTTAAAGGGACTTCTCATAAGAAAAAGAAGATCAAAACTTTGTACAGTAAAATGACAACAAACTCACAAATATAAAAAACTGAACCTAAAAAAAAACAAAACAAAAACAAAACAAGAACTAAGCAAATGACTAAAACAGGAACAGAATTACAGAAATGACAATCACATGGAGAGTTATCAGTGGGGAGGGGAGAATGAAGGAAAAGGTACAGAGAATGAGAAGCATAATTGGTAGTAAAAAATAAACAGGGAGAGGTTAAGCATAGTATAGGAAATGGTGAGCCAAAGAATTTATAGGTATGACCCATGGACATGTACTAAGAGGGGGAATGCTAGAGGGAAGGGGTACAGGGTGGAGGAGGATAAAAGGGAGAAAAAATGGAACAACCATAATAGCATAATCAATCAAATATATTTAAAAAAAGAAAAATAACAACTTGTTGGCAACCTACACTTCAGTATATTTTAATAATTCACAATTTTATGGTAGCAAATCATTTAAGGATAGGAATCTATTATTTGGTGAGAATATACTTTATATGTAATAGAAATCTTTTAAGAGTTAATATAGATTTACCTGTCTTCTTAAATATAACTTAATGAACATCATCTTTTCTTGACAAGCGATATTCACAATGACCATTAATAATTTTATAGATATATAAGGGCTCTTCCCCTACAATAAATATGCCTATATTTCTGGAATTATTTGTTGCTTTTCTCTAAGATAGTTGGTCATTTCTCTTAGTCACACTGTAATTATGTATCTGAACCTTTTATGTCTTCCAACTTAAGGTCTCTAATTTGTTACACTTTGAAAAATTCTCCTTCCTCTTTTATTCCTCATCTTCATCTTTGTTATGCAGGCCCTAATTTCAGGCAATTACTTGAAATGATCTCATACTTATTCAAAGTGGTTGAACATGTCAGCTGACAGTGGATATACTATCTTATATTAACTAGGATAAGAAGTTAAATGGTAGATAGAGACAGAAGCCCCATAGCGATGTTTGCTGAGGATATAAAGTTTCCTCTGGCCCTTTTTAAAAACCATTTTATAGTCTATTTCTAACATTTTAATTCTTTTTTCCCCTTGAGTCTACAATTTGTTGTGTTTATGGCTCTATCCTACTCTAAACACTTTGTGCCAATATCACTTTATAGTGATACACAGACCTAAAAAGATACTCTAGGATAAAAAGAGAAAAACAAGCAAACAAAGGAAAGAGAGTACAATAAATACTTCCTGTTTTTAACCTTGATTAAGTCATTTCTATGTCCTCAAGTGAGCACTTACTTAAACAAGAGAGTGGCACTATTGGAAATTTTGTTTAAAAGAATTCTACATCCCTTCTAACAAATTCATTCTCTCAGGAATCTACTGGGTTCCTTTATATGCAAAGTTACTATATTAGGCCCCAGAATTACAGCAGAGAATCATACAGTTCCCGCATCTATCCTCATGGAACTTTACACACTAGTACAATGGTTTGGAAAACTGTAATGGTTAGGAAAAGTACAATATCCCTTGCGGCAGTTTCTCAGTGAGTAACTTAATGCTTTTAGAATTCCCTAACTCTTAAGTTCTCAATTACAATTAAGGCATAAAGAAATGTTGGCCTTTAGCTACAGTTCTGTTGACATTTTATGACAGAATGGACTTTACTTAGAATAGTGTGAATTCTGTCAAATATATAGAATTTCAAAATTGTTTCTATCTTTGAGAATATGTATTCTCAAAGAGTTAATCCATAACAGTATAGGGAGAAATAAGATTTCCCTCTTAAATGGTTCTTAAAGCACATAAACATTGCCTTGTCATTTAGAGATTGAGTGAGGTAGACAATGTCATTCTGAAATACTTGCTCAAATTTATAGCTTAAAACTTCTGTGCTGTAACATCTATTACTGCTAGCTGACTTATATAAAGTAAACAATATTGCTTTGAAGTCTAAAAACCACTGCTTTGGAAAAGTGAGGTGGGAAAGAATCCAGATGGATAAGGTGTTTCAGCAACTTATGTATTTCAAAGAAGGCTTCCATCTGAGGTTCACTTTCCATCTCTGGTCACATAACTTTTTTAAAAAAGTGTATCTTATTGATGATGCTATTACAATTGTCTCAATTTTTTCTCCCCTTTGCCGCCCCCCTGCCCTGCACGCCCCTATTCTCCATCATCTCCCACCCTTAGTTCATGTCCATGGGTTGTACATGTAAGTTCTTGGGCTTCTCCATTTCCTACACTATTCTTAACTTCCTGCTGTCTATTTTATGCCTACTAATTAAGCTTCTTATTCTCTGTGCCTTTCCTCCCCACTGCCCCCGATGTGGGGGGTACTGACAACCCTCCATGTGATCTTCATTTCTGTGATTCTGTTCTTATTCTAGTTGTTTGCTTAGTTTTTGTTTTATAGGTTCAGATGTTGATAGAGTGTGCTGTCATTTTATTGCTCATAGTTTTTTATTCTATTTCTTAGATAAGTCCCTTTAACATTTCATGTAATAAGGGCTTGGTGATGATGAACTCCTTTAACTTAACCTTTACTGGGAGGCATTTTATCTGCCATTCCACTCTAAATGATAGCTTTGCTAGATAGAGTAATCTTGGATGTAGTTCCTTGCCTTTCATGACAGAAAATATTTCTTTCCAGCCCCTTCCTCCTGTAAGCATTTCTTTTGAGAAATCAGCTGATAGCCTATGTGAACTCCTTTGTAGGCAACTATATCCTTTCCTCTTGCTGCTTTTAAGATTCTCTCTTTGTCTTTAATCTTGGGTAACTTAATTATGCTGTTTCTTAGTGTGGTCCTTCTTGGATCCAACCTCTTTGGGACCCTTTGGGCTTCCTGGACTTCCTGGAAGTCTGTTTCCTTCACCAGACTGGGGAAGTTTTCCTTCAATAGTTTTTCAATAAGTTTTCAATTTCTTGCTCTCCCTCTCTCCTTCTGGTAGCCCTATGATTCTGAGGTTGGAACGTTTAAAGTTGTCCCAGAAGGTCCAAAGCCTCTCTCATTCTTTTACATTCTTGTTTCTTCATTCTGTTCCAGTTCACTGTTTATTTCTTCCTTTTGCTCCAAATCGTTGCTTTGAGTCCTGGTTTCCTTCCCTTCACTGTTGGCTCCCTGTATATTTTGCTTTATTTCACTTTGTGTAGCCTCCATTTCTTACTTTATTTTGCAACTGAGCTCAATCACTTCTGTGAGCATCCTGATTACCAGTGTTTGAACTCTGCATCAGATAGGTTGCCTATCTTCTTGTTGCTTAGCTCTTTTTCTGGAGTGTTTATATTTCTTTTGGGCCATATTTCTTTTTCTCGATGCATTGGTCTGGATGAATATTTCTTTAACTCCTTGGTTGTTGGAGTTCCATGCAGGTTGCTGTTCTGGAAGTTCTGGTTGTTTATTTTTTTTAAATTGGTTGTTATTCTTCTTTTGGTTGTGTGAGGAAGCTAAGTGTTTCTACCTACTCCTCTCTCTGGGCTGGAAATCCTCTCTGGTCAAGTTGTTAAGGCGACACTCTGAATTTTAAAATATTCTCCAGAAGTAAAGTAACTAACCCCAAACTTCAACATTCAATTACTCAACTGTTTCCATATTTTTATTTCATTCATTCAAATATATATTGAGTATTTACTATGTGTCTGGTATTCCACTGATGTCTGTAATACATTACTGATAAGGCCAACTTCTTGCCCTTAAATTTACAGAAATACAATTTAGGTCATTGCTATTACAAATAAAATACAATATGAATGATTTATACATGCCTTTTTATAGTAGAGCTAAGTTGATGGAGAAATGGAAACAATAGAATATAATAAACATATAGTGGTACATGAGTATTCCCACTACAAAAGAAAATCATACATAATACATGATTTGAAAACTGAAATATCTATATGTCTACTCATACTGTTACCCAATAAAACAAAACTGGCTATTATCAGCATAATTATACTAGACTTAATACTAATATGCCATTAAAGTTGGTATAAGTAAACATTTCAGAATTGTGTGCAACACAGTGCCTAATCTAAAGAAGTCAGCTCTGACTTTGGCAGATCCACAGGTAAAGAGTCACCCTGGGCCAAGTGAAGCATGGACAATGGGAGAGAGCCAATGAAAGAATGGAGTGGACTGAAGCTCAAGAATAAGGCAATTTACTGATTACAGAGTTTCCACTCCTGTTGTACCTCCTTAAACAACAACTTTCCCATAAGCTCCATGGTAAAAGGTTTAGAAAACCAAAATACTCTAACCGTATTCTTCACTATAGGTCTCAAGCTATAGATCCTATCCAAGCTTGAGCATTAAATCTTGGATAAGTTTTACATTTCCCTTCTTTGTTTTCCTTAATAAACAGCAGGCTTCAAATTTATTCTTAATTTTCTTACTTCTCCTTTCTCCCTCTTAACCATGCTTTCAAACAATGTCACAAATGTACTTTCTAAAAAAAAAAAAAGGGAGAGAGATTGTAAGCAAAGTAAGGAAACTGCTAAATAATAAAAGACAAAGGTATTTACAAACCAAAGCCCATTCTTTCCCCTTTATGCTATTGACAATTATAACATTTATTGCATTATCCATAATTTCATACAAATAACCAGAAAATTAAAATAATACCAGTGACAAGAAACTTAGTAATCAGTCTTAGTGCAATTGAGACAAAGATAAAATTCATTAAGGTTCTATGGAACCTTAGTATAATGCAGTGAATTTTCAGACTCTCAATTTCATACTCGTTAGACATATACTTGACAAGCTAAAATTAAATTGTGTGTTCAATTTTATAATTATTGAAGAACATGTATAACATACTGGAAATACATTGCCAATAACTCTTTAAGGCATAAAATATAATTAAGAATTTTATTTTTTAAGGGAATGGGAATAAAAGACATAACCCTCCAACTTTCATATGAATCCATTTGACTCTTTTAAACATTTTCCAGGAATTCTTTATGTATGAAAAGAAATTATCTGTACATGAAGATATTATAGGGTCTATAGGTCTTATAATAGTACATTGACAGTCTAAGTGAAATTAATGTTTCACATCCTTTTCCTTATTACTGTAATATGATTTTTACATTTAAAAACTTAAAAGATAAGATTCCTAGATAGATAAATCACAAAATATGGCATAATGATTCTGAAAAGCACAAGTTTTTCTGCTACACTCAGCAAAAAAAAACAAACCTGTATTTAAATTAAATTAAAATGCAAATAAGTCAACTAGTTTGACTACTGAATATTGTTAATACTTAAAAGTAAAACATGAAAAACAATAGCTTTGCTCTAAGAATACTTTACATTTGTAGACTACTGCATTTACTACTAGCAACCAAGAGTAAGAAATACGGAAGTATAAAGTTGAAGAATTAAATGTATACTAAGTCAGCCAGGACTTTTACATACATTTATCTCTCTTAGTATAATGCTATTTTAAAAATTTTACCTTTTGCCCCTATTTTCCATGATACCTAGGCACAGAGAGGTAGAAATATAGTAGCACTCAATAAATATTTTTTTTGAGTGACTGGAAATATACCTGCTTATGTGTTCTGGTTGCTGGGGCTACTTGATACTTCATCCTACTGGTCACTAGTTCTTCTGCCTTTCAATTATAGATTTTCAGACTGAACGTCTGTTTTCAAGTCCAATAATCTCCACTTTTTATCTTTCCTTGCTCTTATAAGCTATGAAAAAAAAAAGTTACCCAGTTTTTAATGCATGGGGTAAGAAAAGTCATGTGATAGGTCATGATGTACATTTACTTGTATCTTATTTGTCTACTGTTTAAATCTACCCTACTTTTCTTATTGTACATTTATAACTGTAGTATGGTTATGAGTTTTGCATTTTAGAGGTACACAAACATATGGGTACTTTATAGGTAAACTATATAGGTTACACATATAGTTTATAGTACACAAACTAAAACACTACTGAAAATAAAAGGAAGTACAATCAACAAGCATAAAGTAGCACATATAAGACAAATCTGGGCATAGGGTCACCCTATTTAGAAGCACTGTGGTAAAATAAAAATTATAGCACAAACTGATGGTTAAGATTCTACCAGTTAAATCTGTCTTAACTGACTTTTCCTATTAAGACTGAGTATGATTCTTCATTATCTTGACTGGAAGTACCCAACTATGTTCAATATACCCTAACGTGAGATGTACTTTATGTGAAGTATCTGAATATTGGCATTATACTATATAGAGCATAAATAAATACCTGCATAGAACTATCATTAACAAGACAGTTATCACATTATTTTGACACTTTCATATGGAAATGCTGTGATAAAGAATGAGGTATATTCATTAAAAAAGTGATCTCAGAAAAAAATGACAAAAGTAAGTACCATCAATCTCCAACATCACATATGAAATTAATAAATGGTTTCTGAGGCCCAATATCAGGAAACCAAGTTATCCTAATAAACTAAGCAAGATGGCATTAACTAATGGAAAATCCATTCTCTGAACACAATGATTTTTAAAGTTGTTGTTCTATTACAGTTGTCTCGATTTTCCCGTTGCTCTCCCCTGACCATCCAAACCCCTTTCCCACAATCAATCCCCACCTTGTTGTCCATGTTCATGGTTCATTTATACCTATTCCTTGACTAGAGCCTTACCCCTTGTACCCTTTACCCTTCTACCCTGATTGCTGTTGGTCTGTTTCTTGTTTCTATGCTTCTGGTTTTAGTTTGCTTGTTTGTTTTGTTCATTTGGCTCCTCTTACAGGTGAGATCATATGGTATTTGTCTTTCACCACCTGGCTTATTCCACTTACCACAATACTTCCCAGTTCCACCCATGGTGTTGTGAAAGTTGGTATTTCCTTCTTTCTTTCTGTTGTGTAGTATTCCATTGTGTAAATGTACTACAGTGTTTTGATACACTCATTTAATGATGGGCAATTAGGCTGTTTCAAGCACTTAGCTATTGTAAATAATGTTGATATGAACATAGGGGTGCACAGGTTCTTTTGAATTGGTGTTTTGAGATTCTTAGGGTATTATTCCAGGAGTGGTATTGCTGAATCAAAAGGCATTTCCATTTCTAGTTTTTTAAAGAAATTCCATACTATTTTCCACAGTGGCTGCACCAGTCTGCATGCCCACCAACAGTGCACTAGGATTCCCTTTATCCATTTCCTTGCCAGCACTTTTTGTTTGCTTTGTTAATGATGGCTATTCTGACTGGTGTGAAGTGGTATCTCACTGTAGTTTTAATTTGCATCTCTCTGATGGATAGTGATGCTGAGCATCCTTTCATATGCCTATGGACTCTCTGTATGTCCTCCTTGGAGAAATGTCTGTTCAGGTCCTTTGCCCATTTTTTAAATTGGGTTATCTATTTGGTTCTGAGTCATAGAAGTTCTTTATACATTTTGCAGAAACTCTTATCAAAGGTATTGTTGGTAAATATGTTTTCCTGTAAGGCTGGTTCCCTTAACTATTGATGAAGTTTACTTTACCTGTGCAGAAGCTTTTTAATTTGATGTAGTCCCATTTGTTTAGTTTTTCTTTTTCTTCCCTAGCCCTAGAAGATATATTGGTGAAAATATTGCTGCATGGGATATCTGAAAACTTCCTGCCTGTTTTCTTCCAGGATTTTTATGGTGTCATGGCTTACGTTTAAGTCTTTTATTCATTTTGAGTTTATTCTGGTGTACATTGTAAGTTGGTGGTCTAGTTTCATATTTTTGCATGTACCATTCTGATTCTCCCAACACCCTTTATTAAAGCAAATATTTGTAGTCCTTTTTATGCTCTTGCCCAGTTTGTCAAATATTAATTCACCATAGAAACATGGATTTATTTTTGGACTCTCTATTCGGTTCCACTGATCTACGTGTCTGTCTTATGCCAGTACCAGAATGTTCTGATTACAATGGCCTTGTAATATAGTTTGATATCAGATACTGTGATTCCTCCTACTTTATTCTTTTTTCCTCAAGATTTCTGAGTCGATTCAGGGTTGTTTTTAGTACCATATAAATTTTTAAATATTTGTTCTAAATATGTGAAATATAACATTGGCATTATAGTACAGATTGCATTGAATTTATAGACGGCTTTGGGTAGTATGGACATTTTAAAGATATTATTCCAATCCATAAACACAGTATATGCTCCTGTTTATTTGTGTCTTCCTTAATTGGGAACTACTCTGTGTGGTTTTGGAGACTGCAGCCCTGTATGAGCAGGCCTCAAAAGAGGCCAGTAAGTCTCTACTAGAAAGCCAGGAAAGCGAGTAGCAGGCATGACCCGATACTAACACTGAGAGTTCCCATGGGAAATATACAGGCCTGAAATATAAACTGTATCCTTTGAAGCTTGCTCTGCTTCGCCGATATCCCTGTTGATATAAACCAGAAGATTAATTTAAAAGCATAAAGAGTGAACTCCTTGTGTCACAAAATACACCTTTACAGCCATCTGGTGTCAGCATGTCTCTCAGACCCTGACCTGGGACAATCACTGTGTTTCTTCAATTGTTATCAGTAGATAATATTTGTTCTCCCTGCACATACCAAGCCCAATAAAAGCTATTCTGGAGAGGGTCTCAGGGCATTCTCCACTAGAGGGAATTGCCCCCACCTTTCCTGTCAGAACAACAGATTGTATCTGGGATGACTTATTTTCATCTGTGTTGGCCAGGAGAGATCCATGGGACAGAGTTCTCCCACATTTAATTTCTTTCTTCAGTGTTCTGTAGTTTTCAGAGCACAGGTCTTTTACTTCTTTGATTAAAATTATTACTGGGTACTTTACTTTTCTTGTTGCTATAGTAAATGGGATATTTTTTTCTTGATTTCTGTTTCTGATATTTCACTGTCGGTGTGCAAAAATGCCTTCAATTTCTGAATGGACTTTGTATGCCAAATTCTATTTTGCCAAATTCAATATTAGGTAAGGTAGTTTTTTTGTGGAGCCTATAGGCTTTTCTACGTACACTATCATGTCATCTGCAAACAGTGACAGTTTTCATTCCTCCTTTCTCATTTGGATACCTTTTCTTTCTTTTCCTTGTCTTACTGCTGTCGCTAGAACTTCCAATACTATGTTAAATAAAACTGTTGAAAACAGACATCCCTTGTCTTGTTCTTGATCTTAACGGGAAAGCTTTTAGATTTTGGCCATTGAGTATGATGTTGGCTATAGGTCTCTCATATATGACCTTTATTATGTTGAGGTATGCTCCCTCTACTCCTACTTTACTGAGCATTTTTATCATAAATGGGTGCTGTACATTATTAAATGCTTTTTTAGCATCCACTGATATGATCTTGTGGTTTTTGCCTTTTATTTGGTTTATGTGGTGTATTATTACTGATTTGCAAATATTTTACCATCCTTGCATCCCAGGATGAATCCCACTTGATTATGGTGTATGGTCTTTTTAATGTATTGCTAGAACTGGTTTGGCAGTATTTCGTGAAGAATTTGGCAACTATATTTATCAGTGATACTGGCTTGTAGTTTTTCTTTCTTTTTTGTGTCTTTACCTAATTTCGGAATTAGGATAATACTGGCCTTATAAAAAGAGTTTGGGAGGCTTCTATTCTCTTGAATTTTCTGGAATAGTGAGAAGGATAGGGCATAGCTCTTCCCTAAATGTCTGGCAAAATTTGTTTGTGAGACTCTCTGGTCCCACACTTTGTGTGCCACGATGTTTTGGTTACTGCTTCAAATTCACTAGTTGTTAATGGTCTAGTCAGGCTTTGTGCTTCTCATTGATTCAGTTTTGGAAGATTATGTTTCTAGAAATTTGTTCATTTCTTCCAGGTTGTCAAATTTCTTGGCATATAGTTTCTAAGTAATTTCTGACAATCCTTTGTACTTCTGTGGTATTGGCTGTAATTTCCATCTTTTGTTTCTGATTTTATTTATTTGAGTCTTCTCACTTTTTTTCTTGATGAGACTGGTTGAAGGTTTGTCGATTTTCTTTATCTTTTCAAAGACCACCTCCTGGATTTATTGATCCTTTGAATTGTCCTTTTCTTTATGTTGCTTTAATTCTGCTGTGATCTTGGTTATTTCCTTCCTTCTACTTGCTCTGGGCTGTTTTTGTTGTTGTTCCTCGAGTTCTTGTAAGCGTAGGTTTAGGCTGTTTATATGAGATTTTTCTATCTCTCTTAGGTAGGCCTGTATTGCTATGAACTTCCCTCTTAGGATTGTCTTGCTGTGTCCCATAAGTTTTTGGCTGTTGTGTGTTCATTGTCATTTCATCCCAAGAACTTTTTGATTTCTTCCCTGATCTCACTGTTGATCCATTCATATTTAATAGCATGTTTTTCATCTCCATGAATTTTAATATTTTTGAGTTTTTTTCCTTAAAGATGGTTTCTAGTTTCAACCCATTGTTAGCTGAGAAGGTGCTTGATATTTCAATTTTCATTAATTTGTTGAGATTTCTTTTGTGTCCTATCATGTGGTGTATCTTTGAAAATATTCCATGTACACTTGAAAAGAATATGCATTTTGCTACTTTCAGGTGAAAGTTTCTGTATATATCAATTAAATCCATTTGATTTAGAGCTTGTTCATTGCCACAAAATCCTTGTTGATTCTTTGCTTGGAAGATCTATGCATTGTTGATAAGGGAGTATTAAAACCCCTTATGAGTGTGTTGCTGTTGATATCTTTCTTTAATTACTCCAAGATTTTCCTGATATATTTGGATGCTCCTATGTTTACAATATTTGTATCTTTTCGATGGATTATTCCATTAAGTATTATGTAGTGGTCTTCTATGTCTTTTTATGGCCTTTGTATTAAAATCTATTGTGTCTGGTATAAGTATTGCTACAACAGCTTTTTTTTTTCATGTCCATTTGCTTGGAATATTTTTTTTGCCAACCCTTCACTTTCAGTCAGTATACATCTTTGCTCTCAGGTGGGTCTCTTGTAGACTGCATTTATGCAAGTCACATTTTCTTATCCATTCACCTACCCTCTGTGATTTGACTGGATCCTTTAATCCATTCATTTTTAAGGTTATTATTGATAGGTACTTATTCATTACCATTTCTTCCCTTTGTACCTGTGTTCATATCTCTCTCTCCCTCTCCCTCCCTCTCTCTGTCTCTCCCTGCCCCCACCCCCGGCTCCGTTCATCTCTTTAAAGCAGTCCCTTTAGCATCTCTTGCAATGCTTGTTTGGTGGAGAGGTTTCTTCCTTTAAACCAGGGAATCTTCTGGTTTAAAGTTATAACAAGTAAGTTACCACAAGTAAGACTGCTTTAATTCAATAAAGGATAACCTGCTCAACACAAAAACATGTCCAAGAGATCCACAATTAAGACAGCCTAATTAAGGTGGGCAAATGGGAATGAGGACAGTGGGTAGGATTAGGGTAAGTTCAGAGATGGGGGCTGCAGCCCTCACACAACAGTCTGGAGGGCCAGAGGGGCAGTAGAAGAAATTGAGCCTCACTTGCCCATGCCCATTGAAGCTAAACCTAGTGACAAAGACAGAGATGTGACATGGCATGGCAGTATGGAAGTTACATGCTGGCAGCTGGCATTACCAGAGGAAGGCAAAGTCTCAGACATGCAAACTTGCCTCTTTCAACCCATGCTCCTGCCCAGCACTAAATGTAGGTTAACAGTCCAAAGTTGCCAACCCAGAGGGTTGGAGGGGCAGAAATACGATTATTTTTGAGTAACCATTGCCACTTGCAGCTAAACCCAAGCAGAGACACAACACAGCAGAATGATAGCCATGAATTAGCAGTCACCAAAACTAGGGAGAAGGGAAAGCCCCAAACATACATACCCATCTCACCCTACCACCCATTGCTGCAGAACGCAGTAGAGGCAGTGGAGACAACTAAATAGAATGGTGCACCTGGCAACCTCTGATTATAAGGAGACAGCACCAGGAACTCATAAGCCAGGAGTTTCATCATCCTCCACATTCAAGCAAGGGGATGGTATCTGAGATTGAGGCAACTGGGTTACAGAGAGGATACTCACCTCCTCCTGGAATATTAGGCATTTTCAATGATAGAGGTGCCACTGCCCAAACAAGATGCCTGAAGTTCCAGTAGTGCAGGTAAGTAAAAAGAAAATCTTGCACTATAGCACCGTCTACTAAAAAGAAAATACCTCTATTTACTTATCTGAATTGCTATAGACCAAACAGTACCTAAAAAGAAAAGAATTCACTGTCTTAAATGCCCAGAAAAAGAATCCACCAAGTATGGCAAAGAACCCAGGTGACAAGGTAGCTCAGTAAGAAAATGAAAAAACAAAACAAAACAACAAAAAAAACTTTAGAAACAAAGCTCAAAAAACATGGAAAATTGCATTTTAAATAACAGAAAATTCAAGATTTCATTAAAAAAAAAAACCTCATTGAGATATGAGAAAACTCAGAAAGGCAGTTAAATGAGCTCAGGAATAAAATTAATTAGCAAAAGGAGTACTTTACTAAAATAATTATAAAATAGAACCAAACTTAAATTGTGGAGCTTAAGAACTCAATAAGAGCAAGGATGAATTAAAGAATAAGAAACACAGCAGACCAGATGGAAGACAGACTTAGGAAGTCTGAAATCAGAAATCTAGAAATGATTCATGAGGAAGAAGAGAGAGAACTCAGAATTTTAAAAAACAAACAAATACAGCAAGAACTATCTGACTCCTTAGAAAGATCAATATAAGGACAATTGGTATCCAAGAAGAAGAGTGGAAAAAGGGAACAAAGAGCCCATTCAAACAAATGGAAAAAGTACTTCTCAAACACATGGAAAAAGCAGCAACCTTGAATTCAGGAAGCTAACAGAACACCTAATTATCTCAATGTAAAAAGACATGCTCCAATACATTAAAACTCTCAAAAGTTAATAACAAAAAACAATTCTCAAGGCAGCCAGGAAAAAATAAAGACTATAACAGATAAGAAACCCCATTACATACTCATCAGATATTTCAGCAGAGCCTTTACAAGCTAGGAGAGAGTGCAATGAAATCAACATATTTAAAGAGTGAACTCACCTGCTAAGATTAATACATCCAACAAAGTTATTCTTTAGAGATGAAGGAAAAATAAAGGCTCTTTCAGACAAAAGATAAGAGAGCTTACCACCACAAGACCTGTAATACAAGAAATCTTGAAAAGAGCACTTCTATCTAAAACAAAATGATAAAATTATATAAAATTGTAAGATAACAGACAGATAGAAGCAGAAACTACAACTCTAATTCAGAATAAGGTATTAAATAGTTAATTATAACATGAAGGAAAAACATTTAAAAAGACAACTTCTGTAATTTGAAATCAAACACAAAGCAAAAAAAGGGGGGGTAATTTGTGACAATAAAAACATAAAAGGAGAGATGGAAAAGGATAAAACTGTCATCAGTGAAAGAATATAAGATACAATTATAAGAAAAATGACTTTATACATATGAAACAAATTTTAAAAAAACACCTTCTTATCCTCACTCAAGGACACTTTTTCATTGTTCTTAGAGAGAGAGGAAGGGAGAGAAATAATGATGCAAGACAGAAGCACTGGTTGTTTGCCTTCTGTACATGTATGGACTGGGAATCATAGGCACCTCTTGGGGATTAAACCTGAAACCTAGGTAGATGCCCTCTCTGGGAATTGAACCTGCAAACTTTCAGATATGGGATGACACAGGCCAGGGCTGAAATAAATTTTTTATATGAACACAACAGTAACCACAAAGCAAAAAATTACAGCTGAGATATGTAACATTAAAAAAATGTATCTAAGAAAGCAACCAAATAGAAGATAGAAATACAAGAAAAAAGAAACAAGAGAAACACAGAGCACCCTTAAAAAATATAAAAAGGCTAGAGTAAGTCCATGTGTATCAACAATCATCTTCAACATAAATGGACATGATGTGGTGGGCACACAATGCAATATACAGATCAGGTACCATAGAAACATACACTTGAAGGCAACAGGATTTTATTAACCAATGTCACCCCAATAAACACAATAAAATAAATTAAAAATATATGGAAAACTTTTTCAGAGAGATAGAAAAAAATATGAAATATTTTTGTGAGTGGAAACGAGTGAATTTAAAAATTAAAAGTGGTCAACAGTAAAAAGGAAAAAAAAACAAGGCCTAACTATATGTTGCCTTCAGGAGACCCATCTGAGCTACAAAGATAAACACAGCCTAAATGAAGGGATGAAAGCAAAACTCTCAGAAATGGAATCCAGAGAAAAGAGAGTATAGCTGTACTTGTACCAAACAAAATAGAGTTCAATATTTTTAAAAAAGGTAACAAGAGACAAAAGTAGACATTCTATAACAATACAGGGGATGATTCAGCAAGAACACGTAACACATCAATATATATGCATCCAACATGTGAGCACCAAAATATGTAAAGCAATTTTTTCTTTGGAAAGCAATTTCTAACAGAGCTAAAGAGATACAGTGACAAAAACACAATTATAGTAGGGGAAATGAATACCTGATTGACAAAAATGTACAGATCATCCAAACAGAAAGACAATAAGAAAATACCGCCTTAAATGGACATGATTAATTATACAGCTTTCCATCCAGAACAACAGAATATACATTCAAGTCCTGAAGATGGAGGCGAGGTAGGTCGGAGCTGAACCCACTTCCCCCTCAGCACAGGTGGAACACCTAGCCAATCTTTTGAAGAACAGAGTGAACAGCCAATGGAATCCCAGCATATATGAAGGTTGGAGGCAAAAATTGTAGAGGACATTAAAAAACAGACAGTAAGGAGATTACATTGGGACAATAAGGTCCCTGGGACCAGCGTGGGGACAAGAGCCAAATCAAATAGCTCCCTCCCCTGCCAAGCAGGGAGGTCAGAGCGGCACAAGGATGGACCTGGATGCCTGAAGTCACTGGGGGTAATAAATACGAAGTGGGAGACACACAAGTTGGTGATCCCCCTTGGGACTGTGGATGTGGGCTGGGTCATTACCAGACAAACTAGACAGCTGCGTGACTCCTGGAGAAGGGAGAATAGTTAGGCCATGAGGGACCCTGACATGGATAGCCTCGAGTCTGGTTGGAAAGTTGGGCTATGTGAGAGAATGAGAGCTTCTTAAGAGCAGCAGACTTGAATAGGAGGATTTTATTAGAAAAAAGGCTCTTGGTGACTATTTAGGCAAATCTCCAGCCACAGCCATGCCCCCACCATTGTCACAACTGGGGCTGTGCCCTTGCCCTGGCTGCAGCACCCACGTGGCATGTCTGGCTCCCTATGAGGAAGGAGGAGGTGCCCCCCTATAGGGAACTGGTCCACGTGGCAATGGCGAATGTAGCTCAGCCCTTGTTTGGAAAACCAACAGATGTGAGGAGGCACACAGGAGCCAGGCCCACAGATTGGCTTTCCCATGGGGGACCAGGCCTGCATTATATCCAGGCTGCTTTGACGCTTCCTTTGCTAAGACTCCCTCACCCTGAGTTAAGACAGCAGATGTTTAATGTATATCTTTGAGGTAACTCCCTAAAGTCTGTGCTAAGCCATTCAAAGGGCGGAGTGTAACCAGATGAATTATTTTTATCATTCCCTTGCATTTGTAACATTCTTTTCTTTGTTATTTGAAATAAGTAATCACTTAAAGCAAACCTGAGCATAATGAATGAGGATCTTCCTTGATGTCATGGTCTCAGAAAGCAATAAAAAACTGTCCAAGCAAGGGTTGGGGCACTCTCTCACTCAGAGAGAGGCCATGCTGTCCCTTTTCTCCTTAGGACTTCAGCAGTCCAGGTAATTTTGTTTGTCGCATGCACAATACCATGGACACCGCTGGCCAGAGGCCGTATCATCCCCCCAGCATAGGAGAGCAGTAGGGATCAGGGAGTTAGCAGTCTCCAGAAAGACTTAACTCGGTGGGGGAGGTGAGCTACCCTGAAGAGACCTCGAGAGTGCCCAGCACCTAGGACAGCAAAGAGGGAGAAGGTGGTGTGTGAGTTGCCCCTAATTAGTGCACCTCAAGGATGGCACAACTGGTGGATTGCAGGAGCTGGCCTGGCACAGATGGTCAGTGGGGGCTTTCTTGTGCACATAGGACCTGGGCTGTAGGGTAGGCAACTGTGAAGACCTTGGCCCAGACCTGGCTCCCATCCTGGCAAAACCATAGGAAGGGAGAAAAGGGAAGCCCAACCCTCTCAGTCTGCAGTATCCAAGAAACCAGGAAAACTCACTTGGCAGGTTTAAAGTCAACAGGACACTTCTCTCTCTCCCTCTCTCTCTCTCTCTCTCTCTCTCTCTCTTCTTCCCTTTTTACCCCGAAGTGAGACAATAACACCTGGACCTGTGATACGTCCAGAGACAGACTCAAAGAGAAAATATAATGCTAATCCCAACGCCTGAGAAACTGAGACAAATTTCACTTTGCTATTCCAGAGTACTTGCATATTATTGTTCGTTCGTATCATCATTATTTTCACTTCTTTTATTTTATTAGTACCTTTTTATTTCTCTTCTGTTTAGTTTTCTTTGGTTTATTTGTCTGTTTTAATTGGTTTAATTTGTCTGTTTTACTGGTTTTCTCTTTTATAGTGTATTTTAACTTCTTTTCTTCCACTTCACTTGTGTGCTAATAGCACACTATTCTAGGTCATGTACTTCCTATTCTTCTTATTCAGATCATATAGTTCCAGTCATATTATTACTGTTCCAGCATTACTGTAAATAATTGTTGTTCCATATAACTGTAAATAGTACATAGCACTACTCCCAGATCTTAGACCATTTCACTGTCTTCTGGAACTTTATTACTGTTGTGGTTAACTCTATTCTCTCACATACTATGCCTATTTCCTATCCTTTACGATTCCTATATCTTATGATCTGACCACCCACAAGCACTTTCTTTTCTGGATTCAGCTCACAACCCCCCCCAATTTATCTACTTTCCACACTTTATAGAAGTGGCTACTTGGGTGAAATAACACGGTTAACACTGTAATTATCCAAAGGATCTCCTATCTCTTCTCTATGGGTTGGTACTTTAAATCCCATAGAATATACACTCACTATCTTAAATCATTTTGCCTTCCGCCTCCAACTGATCACATAAAAGAGTAGGTGGGAACTATAAACTATAATATAACTGCTGGAAGAAAGAACCCACCAACAAAGGAATGACCAACAGATAATGAAGGAGGATAATTGAGGACTGACTAGAAGCCACACTCACCTCCACCCAGAACCAATCTGGATTTACAACTACAGTGGAGAAACTACCCAGAACAAACAACTGAACAATAGCGAGAGAGAAGCCTAAAAACCTCATGCAGATAGAAGAACCAGCTTCAACACAACCTGTCTCCACCTGTACAGCAGGGTACAGTGACCCTCAGTCAAATAGCTGGGGGCGGGGGTGGAATAAACCACCAAAGAAAGACCCAACAACAATAAAAACCCAAATACATCCACAGAGCCAACATAAATGACATCCCAAGAGCAGCAAGTTCAGGAGATCAAGGAGACTGTACCACTGAATGTCAGGTCTTCTACTCTCAAAGTTTATACCACAAACCCAGGGAGTCAGAACAGATCAATTTAAGAAGCAGACGCTAAAAAGAAGTCTCATAAACAACGGGCAGGCAAATGAAAGGAAAGGAGGAAGCCTCAGAAATAATGCTAAATGAAGTAGAGGCAACTCAACTATCAGATACTGGGTTTAAAGCCATGGTTATTATGAAGCTCAATGAACTCACAGAGAATTACCAAAAACAACAGGGAAAATACAATGAATTCACTGGAAATTTTATCAACATGAAAAAGGAAATAGAAACTAACAATAAGAGCCAAGAAGAAATGAAGAACACAATTTCTTAACTGAAGAACACAGCAGAAGGAATCAAACTCACGTTAAATAAAGCAGAGGATACAATCAGCAAGCTGGAGAACAAGGAAGAAAAAATTTCCCAGAAAGAGAAAAAATATACAAAAGACTCAGAAACAATGAAGAGTTGTTATGGGAACTGCAGGACAACATGAAATGTAATAATATCCGTATAATAGGGATACCAGAAGGAGAAGAAGAGCAAGGAGTAGAAAACCTGTTTAAAAAAGTAATCATGGAAAAGTTCCCTCATTTGATGAGAGAAAAAGTCACACAAATCCAGGAAACACAGCGAGTCCCAATCAAGAGGAACCCAAAGAGGCCACCACTGGATACATAATAATTATAAGGGCAAAATTCCAAGACAAAGAGAGAATGTCAAAGGCAGCAAAGGAGAAAAAGGAAGTAACATACAAGGGAGCCCAAAGATGCTAGCAGCTTACTTCTCAATGGAAATGCTACAAACCAGAAGGGAATAGCAAGAAATATCCCAAGAAATGAAAACCAAGGGCCTACAAACGAGACTACACTATTCAGCAAGGCTCTCAATTAAAATGGAAGGCCAAATAAGGAGTTCCTCAGACAAAAGAAGGCTGAAAGAATACAACTCCACCAAACTACAACTGCAAGATATGCTAAATGGACTGCTTTAAGAAAAGAAAAAGAATGAGAGAGAGGGGAACACAGGTAGGAAGGAAGTAAAATGGCAATGAATGAGTACCTATGAATACTAACCTTAAGCATAAATGGATTAAATGCTCCAATCAAAAGACATAGAATAGCTGAATGGATAAGAAATCATAATCCCCTATTTTATTGATTAGGATAAAAATATATTCCAATCAAATAAACAGGAAAAAAAGCCAGGGTAGCAATACTCATATCAGATAAAATAGTCTTCAAAATAAGGGCCACAAAAGGAGACCCAGAAGATTACATTATAATACTGAAGGGAAGAATCCATCAAGAAGACATAATTATTGAAAATATATATGCACCCAACATAGGAGCTACCAAATATATATGGAAAACCCCGGAGGACTTCAAGAAAGATATTGACAGCAACAAAATTATAGTGGAGGATTTTAACACCCCACTGTAAAAAATGGGTAGACCTTCCAAACAAAATATCAACAAAGATACTGCAGTACTGAACAATGTCCTAAAAAAAATGGACTTAACTGATTATATACAGAGCCTTTCATCCCAAAGGAGCAACACAGCCATTCTTTTCAAATGCACATGGAACATTTTCAGACAGACCACATGATAGGACACAAAGTAAGAGTCAACAAATTGAAGAAAACTGAAATCATGTCAAGTATTTTCTGTGACCAAAAGGACTGAAACCAGAAACCAACCTCAAGGAAAAAACTCAAAAACCCTCAAACTCACAGAGACTGAATAGCATGCTATTCAACAATGAATGGATTAATAATGAGATCAAGGAAGAAATCAAAAATTTCTGGAAACAAATGAAAATAAACTCACAACAATCCAAAACATATGGGACACAGTGAAGGCAATCTTGAAAGGGAAGTGTAGAGATACACGAGCCTATCTGAAACAAATGAAATATTTCAAATAAACAACCTAACCTTATATTTATATGAACTGGAAGAACAACAAAAAAGACAGCATAGAGCAAGTAAAAGGAAGAGAACAGTCAAGACCAGAACAGAATTAAATGATTCAGAGACTACAAGAACATTTCTAAGGATCAGTAAATGTTGGGGACCACCCTGCCTGGTCTCAGGAAGCTGTAACCCCCCATGACTTAGGCTGAGTGAAAGACCTCTGAACCAGGATCCACTAAGGAGACAAAAACTTATTTCCCTGGCATGAACGCTGCCTGTTCTGTGCCTGACCTCCTAAGCTTGATCAATTAGCCAATGACAGGTAAGATTTCCCACAGAGGGAATCGCCTAAGACAGGCATGATCATGGGGCCTCTGGAAAGAGACTCGGGGCTGTGGAAATGAAGGGGTGATGGATATCAACCCCTGCCGCCTCGGCTTTGTCAAAGCCTGAGTCCTTGTTCTCAGATGTTCTTCGTCCTTGTACTTAGAAATCCAAGTCTCCTGGCTGCCTTTTCTCCTCTGTTGACTCAGGCCTGCGGAAACAGCAGGGGCAGTGCAGCCCAGACCAGAAATGGAGGACCCCCGGGGTAATCAGGCCTGGGAAATAGAATATGCAAGATCCTGTGAGATCTGTTTGCTGGAGGATGTTATTAAATTAGAATATGAAGGCACAGGCAGGAAACCAAAACTAGCCCTTTAAGCCATATGTTAAAACTCCAAGCTCTGCTCAGAATCACAGTGGGGGTTCTGTGTGCACCTTTGTAAGTCACCTACTTCTTTTGATCTTTTCTGCCAGACTGTGAGTCCACAAACTAAGTGTGTATTCTCAATAAAAATCTGCTTGGGAATGCATATGGGGCGCTCCCCACTAGAGAGAGTAGCCATTTCATTCCTACTTCCCCACAGGACCTGGTTGTCTCTGTGTATGTTTTTCTTGTGTTTTGATGAGCCTTCTGCAGCGTTCCATGCCCACTGCAGGCCGGTGAGCATGCGTCAAGTAAATCCAGAGGCTGGTTCTTTGAAAAGATAAACAAAATCAACAATCCTTTAAGCAGGCTCATCAAGAAAAAAAGAGAGAAAACTCAAATAAACACAATCAGAAATGAAAAAGCTCTCCTCTTTCATTTTACAAAGGATACCACAGAAATACAAAGGATTGTAAGAAATTACTAAGAAGAACTGTATGCCACGAAATTTGAACACCTAGGGGAAATAGACAAATTTCTAGAAATATATAATTCCAAAGCTGAATGAAGAAGCAGCAGAAAACTTGAACAGACCAATAACAGCTGGTAAAATTGAAGCAGTACTAAAAAAAAATTTAGGCATATAAATGCCCTGGACCAGACGGACTCACAGAATTTTACAAAGCAGTTAGGGAAGAGCTAACCCTTATCCTTCACAGACTATTCCCAAAAAATCCAAGAAGACTGAAGTCTCCAAAACTCGTTTTTGAAGCCAGCATCATCCTAATCCCAAAACCAGACAAAGACATAACAAAGAAAGAAAACAAGACCAGTATCACTGATGAACATAGCTGCTGAAGTCCTCAACAAAATATTGGCAAACTACACCCAGCAATACATTAAAAAAAGACTGTACACCATGATCAAGTGGGATTCATCCCAGTGATGCAAGTATGGTACAATATTTGCAAATCAATAAATGTAATACATCACATAAAAGCAAAGACAAAGAGCACATGATTATATCAATAGTGGCAAAAAAAGCATCTGATAAGGTACAGCACCTATTTATGATAAAAGCAAAGCACTCAGTGGGAATAGAGGGAGCATTCCTCAACATAATAAAGACCATATATGAAAGATCTACAGCCAACATCATACTCAATGGGCAAACACTTAGAACTTTCCCATTAAGATCAGGAACAAGACAAGGATGTCCGCTTTCACCACTCCTATTCAACATCATATTAGAAGTCCTAGCCACTCCAATAAAACAAGAAAAAGAAATAAAAGGTATCAAACTGGAAAGGAGGAAGCAAAACTGCCACTGTTTGCAGATGATATGATAGGGTACATAGAAAATCCTATAGACTCCACCAAAAAACTATTCGACCTAATAAGTGAATTTGGCAAAACGGCAGGATACAAAGTCAATTTTCAGAAATCAATGCCATTCTTGTACTCCAACAATGAAATATCAGAAACAGAAATCAGGAAAAAAAATCCCATTTGATATGGCAAAAACATAACCAAGGAGGTAAAAGACCCGTACTCAGGTCTAACCTAGGAATAAACCTAACCATGGAGGTAAAAGACCTGTACTCAGAAAACTTTACAACACTGAAGTAAGAAATTGAGGAAGACACAAACAAATGGAAGCATGTATCATGCTCATGAATTGGAAGAATTTTAACATCATCAAAATGTCCATACTATGCAAAGCAATTTATAGATTCACTGGAATCCCTATTAAAGTACCAATGGCATATTTCACAGAAATAGAGCAAACACTTCAAAAATATATACAGAACCATAAATGACTCCTGAATACCTGCAGCAATTTTGAGAAAGAAAAACAAAGTGGGAGGGATCACAATACCTGATATCAAACTGTATTACAAGACTGCTATAAACAAACCAGACTGGTACTGGCATAAGAACAGACACATAGACCAATGGAACAGAACAGAAAGCCCAGAAATAAACCCAAGTCTCTATGGTCAATTAATATTTGACAAAGGGGCAGGAGCATAAAATGGAGTAAAAATAGCCTCTTTAACAAATGGTGTTGGGAGAGTAGGACAGCTATGTGCAAAAAAATGAAACCCAATCACCAACTTATGCCATGCACAAAAGTAAATTCAAGATTGATAATAAAAGACTTAAATATAAGTCCTGACACCATAGAGTCATAGCGGAAAACACAGGCAAGAAAATCTCAGATGTTCCATTCAGCACCAATATGTCCCCTACAGCAAGGGACATAAAGGAAAGAATAAGCAAATGGGGCCTCATCAAAATAAAAAGCTTCTGCATGGCTAAAGAAGACAACATTAAAATAAAAAGAAAGCCAACCATATAGGAAAACATATTTGCCAGTGATACCTCAGACAAGGGCTTGATCTCCAAAATATATAAAGAACTCCCATGACTCCACTCCACGAAGACAAACAACCCAATTTAAAAATGGGCAAAAGACCTGAACAGGCACTTCTCCAAGGAGGACATACAGAAGGCCCAGAGACATCAAAAGATGCTCAGCATCACTAGCCATCAGAGAGATGCAAATTAAAACCACAATGAGATACCACTTCACACCTGTCAGAATGGCCATCATAAACAAATCAACAAACAAAAAGTTTTGGATAGTGTAGGGTAAGTAGAGGCAGTCTGGCTTCCTCACCCAGGTATCTGGGTAGTTAAGGGAAGCAGTATTCCCATAGCTTTGGAGGATCCTGATAAGTAGTGTTCTTATAGCCTTGAGATTGTGTCCAATTAACTGTTCCCATAACATGAAGTGGGCTCACATGAGCAGAATTATGTTATGTTATAATTTCTCACATCTTGATGGCTTGTTCTCCTCTAGTACTTAAACAGGTAGGGACTCCCTGCTGGGGAGCAATGATGATAAAGGACATGCAAGGGGTCAGGTGCCACCATATGTGCCACACTGGGGAGCAAGGGCCATGACAGGAGATATGCAGGTAGACACAAATAACACTAGATCCAATAACATGTTACTGGACAATGAATAGGTTAATAATGAGGTGAAGCAGGAAATCAAAAGGTACTTCAAGACAAATGAAAATAAAAACACAACAACTAAAGTCTATAAGACACAACAAAAGCAGTCCTAAGAGGAAAATTCATAGCAATACAGGCCTACTTCTGGAAACAAGAAAAGTTTAATAAACAATCTGACTTTACATCTAAAAAACCTAGAAAAATATAACAAAGCCCAAAGTCAGTAAAAGGAATAAAATAATAAAGATCAGAGTGGAAATAAACAAAATATAGTCTAAAAATCAATACAAAAGATCAATAAAACCAAGAGCAGATTCTTTGAAAAGATAAACAAGACTGATACACCTATAATCAGATGCATGAATTAAAAAAGCATCCAAAATGGGAATGAAGAAGTAAAGCTGCCACTATTTACAGATGTCATCATTCTGTATATTAAAAAATGTAAACTCAATCAAAAGACTACTAGAAACAAAAGTAAATACATAAGTGGAGGATAAAAAATCAAATTATAAAAACGCATTGCATTCCTATATCTAATAGATAATAAAATATAAGAAAAGGAATACATGATCCTATTTACAATTGCAGCAGTAAGAATAAAACACCTAGGAATAAACTTTACAAAGAAGGTAAAACACCTTTACACCAAACTACAACACACATCATTGAAATGTTTAAGACCAAAAGGGGTTGAAATATATTACATGGTTTTGAAGTGAAAGAATCAACATTGTTAAAATGGTCATATTACCTAAAGTAATAAACATATTCAGTGCAAACCTCATCAAAATCCCAATGGCATTTTTCAAAGAAAGAGAACCCCCCAAATTCCTCAAATTTGTACAGAACCTCAAGCCACAAATAGGGAGGGAGAGAGATAATGGGGGAAAGAAAGGAAAGAGTTAAGTCAAGGAACAGGTATAAAGGACCCATGGACATAGACAAGAGTAGGGAGGACTGAAAGTGGAAGGTGGTGGGAACATAAGGCAGGGGAGAGTAATGGTAGGAAATGGGGACAACAGTAATTGAACAACAATAAAAAAAAACAAAGAAAAAAAACCCCAAAAAACTAGCCAAAGCAATTTTGGAAAAAAAAAAAGAACAAAGCCAGAGGTATCACACTCCCTGACTTCAAACTACACTACAAAGCTACACTAATCAAAAAAGCATGGCACTGACAGAAAAACAGTTTCAGAAAACAATAGACTTGTGAGCCCAGAAATAATCCCACATACACAGGCAACTAAATTTTGACAAAGGAGCCCAAAACATAAAATGTTGAAAAGAAAGCCTCTTCAACACACGATGTTGGAAAAATTGGAAAGCCACATGTAAGAGAATGAAACTACACTGCTGACACCATACAAAAACATTAACTCAAAATTGATTAAAGATTTGAATATAGATCCCGAAACAATAAAATATATTGAAGAAAACATAGGTAACTAAACTATGGACCCTGGCCTCAGAGAGGTTTTTGGGAACTTGACACCAAAGACAGGACTATCAAAACAAAAATAAATGAATGGGACACCAAAAAACTTCTGCACAGAAAAAAAATCAATACAACAAAAAGATAACCAACAATTGAAAGAAAATATCTGAATATTATACCTCTAATGTTGCTAATACCCAAAATACATAAAGAAGTCAAACAACTCAACAACAATAAAACAAACAATTCCATTAAAAAACTGGCAAGGGCCTGAACAGACATTTTCCCAAGGAAGACATACAGATGAAAAAGATACATGAAAAGATGCTCAACTACATTAGTTATAAGAAAAATGCAAATCAAAACCACAATGACACACTTCAAGCCTATGTAACTTTATTAACACCAATGGCACAGCAATAAATTCAAAACAAATAAAAGAAATGATAAGGAAAATAAAAAATTCAATGCAATAACACCTCAAATCTGTAAGAACAGCTATTATCAATAAGGCAAGATATAACAAGCATTGGAGAGGATGTAAAAAAAAGAAACCCTCATACACTACTTATGGTAATGTAAACTGGCGTAGTAGTATCAAGGTTCCTCAAAAAATTAAGAATAGAGCTACCATATGACCCAACAATCTTTCTTCTGGGTAAACCCCAAATTTGAAAACAGTTATTCCTAAAGTTGTATGTATTCCTATGTTCATTGCATCTTTATTCATAGCAGGTAACCAAAACAAGGAAACAACTAAGTGCCCTTCAAATGATGATTGGATAAAGATGTGGTATATATACACAATGGGATAATATTCAATATAAAAAAGATGAAATACAGCAATCTGTGACAACATGAATGGATCTTAAGAATATCATGTTACTCAAATTAACTCAGACTAGAAAAGGACAAGAATCATATGATTTCATTTATATGTGATATAAAACAAAAACCAACAAATGAACAAAACAAACAAACAAACCCATAGATACAGAAAACAGAATGGTGGTTACCAAAGGGGAATGGGTTAGGTAAAGACAAAGAAGGTAAATAGGGTTATATATATGGTGATGATAGCAGATCAGACTTTGGGTGGTGAGCATGTAACTGGGCAACATGGTGCCCAGTCACATGTCACGTGTATACACATAACACAAAGATTTGTGTGGAAGGAAACAGGTGTGGGGAGGTAAGAAACCCCAAGTCTGAGCCAGCTGGATGCTTCACAATTTTGGGTGGGTCATGTGAGTGCTCCACTACTGGGGATGAGTCATGTGAATGTGCGGCCGTTTTGGATGTGTCAAGTGAGGGCTCCCCCATGGAGGTATCACATGATTGTGCCTCCATCTTGGGTGGGTTACTGCATACGCTGCCATCTTGAGTATGCCATGTGACTGCTTCACCATGCAGGATGAGCCAAGTGAGTACACCACTGTCTTGGATATGCAAATTTTCTTGCACTTGGATTTTGATAAGGACAGCTCTGGTTCTGGAAGCCATGAACTGGTGGTATCTGATGGAGATAGCTCTGGTTCTGAAGGCCTTGAATTTGCCATCTGAGCTTACAACTGGATTCCAATGGAGACCATGTGAGCTCTGGAGGCCACAACCAGTATCTGATGGGGACTGTTCTGGAAGCCACAAACAGGGCTCTGAGCAAGAATTGTCTGAGCTCAACAGGACTGAGGAAATGGGTCAGGGAAAGAGATAGACTCTAAGAGGGTGTGAGGATCACCCAAGCTTTGAGAGGCCACTCTTTGGGGGTCACTGTTTGGTCCTCTGGCCCCACACATAGATCCCCAAGAAAGCCATGTTCTAGGATAGGGTAAAGAGCACCAGAGTTCTAAGCAACCACTCCTTGGGGACCACAATCCACAGCACCAGTTGGATTGAGGCCTCACCAGATGATTCGGCCTCAAAACCTGCTTGGGAGAAGGAGTTGTGGGTTCAAGTGTCACTTGCATGTTCCTATTTAGCTGGCATTTTTCTGGTTATAGCATTTGGCCTATATATCTAGTCTGGTAGGTTATCTTGTGTTAGCTCCTAGAGTGAGCCCTCTGGGTAAAACATTAGGACTTGAGTCAGTACAGCTATTCTCCAATGAATAAGGAGGAACTGGGTTTCTACTGAAATGCTGTGTGGCCTACATATATTTTAAGACTGCAGGGAAGAATGGTCCCAAATGGTTCCCTAAATTGCAGTACCATCATGGAGTCAGGACTGTATAGCCTACAATTAGGGAAGTGGGACAAGATCACATATGTCCAGGCTTTCAGGGCATTACACAGTAAGATGTTTGCAAATTCTAAGTTTCAGCAAGTCTCACAAAGCTAGGGACTTTTAGCTGCCAGATACTGAGTTTGAGTATGGTCCTTTCCAGTGTTGAAAAAAAAACAAGGTTAAAAGTGAGTTATGGCAAATCTAATTAAGTGTAGGAGGCTGTAAAAGTTTTAAACTTGGAAGTCAGGAAACCTCAGTTCTTGGGTACAGTATTCTTTGCTTGCTTGGTTTCTTTACTTGTTTTCTGATTTTATTGAGATGTGATTTGATCTTTGCTGTTTTGTGTATATCAGGAATCCTTTGTCTTTGCTCTTCAGCCACTAGGACCTAGTAGCATCTGTGAGACTGGTGCGCTAGAGAATGCCTCCGCCTTTGGGACCCAGGAAGAGTTGTTTGGTGCTGGCAGACCCCAGGTAGGGGTAAGAAGTTATGTCTCTGCCATGAGACCAGTTGGTGATACATTGTGTCTCTGCCAGGAGTCCAGTGGACACAGTGGTAGGTGAAATTTGTACCATTGGGGCTCCAGGCCATTTGGGACCTCGGAAAAGGTCATCTGTGTAACTGGTTGGTGTGACAGTGGATATGAGACAATATTCTAAGGCTAGTTCCTAGTACCCCTTACTTTTGGAACTCTGTCTTTGCTTTGCATTTTGCTTTGTTTCTGTTCGGAAAGGAAATTGACATTTCCCAGGGAAAATTAAGACTTCACACCAAACAGGAAGCAATGGAAAGTATAAGGCATGGAAAAGCAATTTTGATGGATATTGAAAAGACAAGGATTTCACTTTTTGCTTTGCATTTTCTCCCTTACCTGGTCCCTCAATAATTTGGCATTTTTGTTGAATGAATGATGGCATAAAGTTTCTTTGTATAAAACTAATTAAAACTAGTTTCTATTGTTGGTTTTGTTAACCTAAGACTTTGACCGGAATTTCATGCCAGAAGGAAGTGTGTATTGGGCTCTGGTTGTTACCAGAAAGTCTTGAGGAACTGAGATTTATTTTGGAAGCAAACAAAAGCCCACTGGAGAAATGGCCTGGTACCTAGTTTGATTGTGTAGTTCACAGCAGTCTTTCCAGGGAAGGAACAAAGGTTGCTTTCCTGAAAGATGAATAAGCATTTCTTTGAGGAACCTTAAGAAATGATATGAGGCCCTGAAGGACTTAAGAAATACAGGTAAAGCAGGCAAAGCTGTATGGCAGGTGGGGACTCAGCTTCTGTGACCTGAAGGGTTGACTAAGCGTCAGTCCAAAGGTTCCTTGTGTAAGTTCCAGCAAAGCAGATTTGAACACTATATGTGATCATTGTTTCTCTTGTCTTTATGCAAACAATGAAGCAGAGTTGAAAACTGGCACTCTTTGATGACAATAAGGTTGATCTTAGAGAGATGAATCAGGTTTTAAGGAAAATCATAATGATCAGTCAAGAACACTGGACTCTAGTTCAGCTAATTGTCTTTGAAGTTTGTTTTCACTTGAGAGTTGAACTGGTTTCACCTGGTGATTGTCACTGCTTAGTATCATTCCAGGAAAGGTCTTACAACTAAATTTCCTCTTAAAAGACAGACTAGCAGACTCAGAAATGGTATAGGTCCCACTTGAGGGCCTGCACTGCCTTTTCCTGGGATTCAATATTTTGGCTGGACTAAATGGTTGAGTTGGGTGAAGTATGGGAAAGCCTACCGGCTTCCCTTTAAAACTGCTTTTTCCCCCCTGCCCTAATGATTCAGACATAAGCGGTCCAGAGTGTTAAAGGGGAGAATCTCAGGATATTCCCCTCAGCTTCATTTGAGTGTAGTAGGCAAAGGACTTCAGACAGCTGTGACATACCTTGCACACCTTCCTCAAAGGAAAACACTTTTTCTTATCAGGGAGACTGTAGAATTAGTCCCTACTTTTGCTATTTAATTTTTATGGTTGTGAGTGTACTCTCTAAACATCTTGCCAGATTTGTCATCTCCAGAATACAAAAAGAGATTCCAAATTGTCCAGCAATGCCATCTTTTGGACATTGTACACACTGCTTTCCAGTGATAACCAAATAACTTGGACTGCGCAAGATATTTCCCCTTGCGTGAAGGCTCCCCTCCATTCTAGAACACCTTTCTGTTAAGGATCTTTGGACCCAGAGGATAGGTAGGACTATGCCCATGGCCAGCAGGAAGTATTTTCAGATTACAAAACCTTCATCCATTGTCCTTGTAAGATTACAAGGGTCCAGAGGTATTAAGGGCAGAGGGTGGTAATGTGGTAGGTCAGAGCAGAGATCACTGGAGAATGGGGTAGACCCTAGTCCAGGGGCATACCAATCTGGCACAAGAAGCACACCACTACCAGAAAAATGCAGGGAGTGAGGAGGGCTGATGAGGTGGCAGATGGAAATAGCCTGCCTTTCCAAAGGGAGGGACCACCAAAGCAGAAAGATTGCTTGAGGTAAATTGTAAACCAAGGCAATCATCAACTGTAAACAAGCCAGCATGCACTGTTTGAGGCAGCTGAGCAACTCAAGGCTCAGCAGAAGGGAGCTCGTATAGAACATATGTGACTGAAGACTTTGCCATCTTGCTATACATGGTGGCAGAAAGAGGGACAAAGGCAAATGTGGCTAACACTGGCCCTTAAGGGCCGAAAAGCTAGACACTCCCACTGGTTTCTGGAGCACATGGAATTCTGGAAGAGGACTTTTAAACAGCAGGTGGGCAGAAGCTCGCTCTCTTGCTCTCTTGGCTTCTTGGGCTCTTGCTTTGCCCCTCATGAATGAGAGCACTCAAGGAACCAGCAGAGGCTGGGCACACCTGGGACTTATACCCCACATGGCTGAATGCCAGCTACCCAGAGGCAGGTTACCATGTGGGGTTGTGTGCCTCACTGGGCTCTAGCCTTTGAGACAAACAACCAAATGTACTATGGCATATGGGTTCTAAGAATAGCATACAGAAACTAGAGAAGCCCATGGAGTCATGAACTGGGAAGTTCCTAACAGTTGGAGCTTACCCTGGCCAATCACCTAGAGGGATATTGCAGCAAACCCCAGACAGAGAGGGGGACATACTGCAAGGTAACAGCAACTCTGAAACCCATAAGTGCACACCACCACAGAGAGGGTAGAGGCCTACTTGCGAGGCTATTTAAGCTCCAGAAGGACAGATAAGCAATAATGGAGAACTCCTGGGCATGGCTTTGGTTTGTGATCTACTTGGGAAAAAGGGAGGTTCCGTGCCTTGCAAAAGAGAAGGGTTCAGAGCAGGAATACTCCCAACCCACCCCCAAATTGGAAACCCTATTAATAAAAACCTATTTCCTTCCCCACAAATTTCATGTTATGTGGATACATGGCAACAAGCAACCAGACACAAAGCTGCCCTGTTATAAGCAAACAATGGAATATACAGATAATGTATTATAAAGTTGCACACCTGAACCTTATATAATGTTTTTAACAAATGTTAACCCAAATAATTAAAAAAACAAAAGTAATAAAGTTCATTTTAATTTTTTTTTTACAAAAAATATGAACAGATTAATTATATACCTAAGAGGCAACAGAATTGCTTTTCTGGTGGGTTTTTTTTTTGTCTCTTTTAGTTTCTTTTATTGAAACTAAAAGAAATAGTTCACAAAAAAGGTTCACTGAATCATGTGGAATGAATAAGCATTTCTTTGAGGAATAATTTATTTAAATAATATTTTAAAAATCCAAACAAACAAAGAATCTTGGAAATGAATGTGTGATAGGGAGTTCTTCACAATGAAGCAAATAATCAAATTCATCATAAAACTTTTAAAATTATATGTTGCAAATTCTATTTTAATGATATAATGCATTTGAGATTTAAGAAAAGTTTAAAAATCATTCAATTCCAATGAAGTTATTCTGAAAAAAAGAATACTAGGCATACATATATCCTAAACTGAAAATCATTATGTACAGCACCCATTGTCACTACCCATAAAATGTTTTTTTGAGAAAACAATAAAATCATATCAAGCAAATAAAATTAGAAAACAACTACAGGAAGAAAACTGGGAAAAATACAAAATTGTGAAAACTAAATAAATTGCTACAAATAAATGTAAGGGTATCCCTTGTTCGGATTGGAGGGTTAATTTTGTTATAATGTTTGTACTGGGTGGATCAGTTGGTTACAGCATCATCCTGTAGCCAAGAGGTTGCAGGTTCGATCCCCAGTTGGGGCATGTACCTAGGTTTTGGGTTCACTCCCTGGTTCAGGCACATAAAAAAGGTAACCCATTGATTTTTCCCTCTCACATTGATGTCTCTTTTTCTCTTTCCCTGCCCCTTCCTCTAAAATCAATGGATATATATTCTTGACTGAGGATTAAAGCAGGGAGAAAATGTCCTTACTATCTAAAGTAACATACAGATTCAACGCAATCCCTATTAAATACCAATAGCATTATTCTCAGAACAGAACAAGTAATCCTAAAATTTATATGGAACCACAAAAGACCCTAAATTACCCAAGAAATGTTGAGAAAGAACAAAGTGGGAGGTATCACGCTCCCTGATATTGAAACTACACTACAAAGCTACAATAAAAACAGACACACATATCAATAAAACAGAGAGCCCAGAAATAAACCCACACATACATAGTCAATTAATCTACAATATAAAAGGCAAAAAAAATACAATGAGGTAAAGACAGTCTTTTCAATATGTGGTGTTGGCAACATTGGATGGATATGCAAAAAATGAAGCTGTACCATCTTTTCACACCATATACAGAAATAAAGTCAAAATGGATTCAAGACATATATATTTGAATCTATAAAACCAAAACTATAAAACTCCTAGAAGAAAACATAGGTAGTAAACTATCTGACAGAGCTCTTAGGAATATATTTTTGGACATATCTCCTTCAGCAAGGAAAACATAAGAACTACATTACACTAAAAAGCTTCTTCACAATGAAGGGAAACATCAACAAAATGAAAACAAAACCTATATAAATGATACCGTAATAGGGACACCCACCAAAATTGGAAGGTGAGGGTTGGAAATGCCTTGGACTCCACATGAGCAAAAGATGCAGGGAGAATGTGTGAACCAGGGTGTGTTGCCCTGACAATTGGAGTAACACTGCATGACCCAACAGAAAGTATGTAGGATGCATGTGTTGGGCTAGGAAGGTGCTTAGATGAATGGACATTCCTCCTATCTATTTCCACCAAGCAGGGGAACCTGGGGGCCACCTTTAAAAAGTGGAGAGTGCAGGAAATGCCACACTCCTTGCCTTCCCTCCCCGCTGCTGGTTTTGTCAGCTGAGGGGAAGGGAGGGGCTGGAGTTCCTGGTTTGGTGGGTCTTGGAGAATAAATGGTCTGGGAACAATCCTGGTGCCCCTCATGGAGTGCTCCAGGGCCTGCCTGGCCAGGAGCACAGCAGTGCTCCTTGAGTGCCCAACTTGGGTGACAGGGGAGGCTGTGCTACTGGACCATACAAGACATCTACATTAGGCCATGCTACCAAGACAGGGAGTCATAGCTTGTCTACCTAATACACAGAAACAAATACAGTAAGGCTGCCAAAATGAGGAGACAAAGAAACATGGCTTAAATGAAAGAACAGATCAAAACTCCAGAAAAAGAACTAAACAAAATGGAGACAAGCAATATATCAGATTCAGTTTTCAAAACACTGGTTTCATAACACTGGATGCTCAAGGAACTTAGTGAGGACCTCAACAGCATAAAAAAGATCCCTTCAGAAACAAAGAAACTAATTGAAATAAAGAACAATTTACAGGAAAACAACAGTAGAGTGGCTGAAGCAGAGAACCAAATCAACAATTCAGAACATAAGGAAGCAAAAACAACCAATAAGAATAATAAGAAGAATCCAGAAAAAAAATGAGGATAGTGTAAGGAGCCTCTGGGACAACTTCAGGAAGTCCCACATTTGCATCATAGAGGTGCCATAAGGAGAAGAGAAAGAGCAAGAAATTGGAAATCTACTTGAAAAAATAATGAAAAAAAAAACAAAACACCTCCCTAATTTGGTGAAGGAAATAGACATGCAAGTCCAAGAAACACAGACCACCAAACAAGATGGATACAAGGAAGCCCACTCTAAGTCACATCATAATAAAAAATGCCAAAGGTTAAAGATAAAGAGAGAGTCTTAAAAGCAACAGGAGAAAAGCAGTTAGTTACCTACAGGGGAGTTCCCATAAGACTGTCAGCTGATTTCTCAAAACAAACTTTGCAGGCTAGAAGGGATAGGCAAGAAATATTCACAGTCATGAAAAGCAGGAAACTATACCAAGATTGCTCTACCCAGCAAAGCTATCATTTAGAATCAAAGGGCAGATAAAGAGCTTCCTAGACAAGAAAAAACTAAAGGAGTTCATCATCACCAACCATTATTATAGGAAATGTTAAAGGGACTTATTTAAGAAAAAGAAGATCAAAATTATGAACAATAAAATGCCAATAGATACAAATCTATCAACAACTGAATCTAAAAAACAACTAAGTAAAGAAGAAGAATTGTGGATACAGATAGTGTTTTGAAGGGTGCCAGACTAGAAAGGGCTGTGGGGGAATGGGTGAAGAGGTACGGGAATTAAGAAGTAGAAATTGGTAGTTATAGAATAGCCATGGGGATGTAAAGTATGCTATAGGCAATGGAGTAGCCAAAGAACTTATACCTATGACCCATGGACATGAACAATGGTGTGGGGATTGACTGAGGGAGCTGTAGGTGCTGCAATGGAGGAGGGCAAAGAGGGTAAAATTGGGACAACTGTACTAGCAAATAAATAAGATATAATAAAAAAGATGTGGTATGTATATATAGTGGAATAGTAACCATTATTAAAAAAATGAAATCTTGCCATTTCCAACAACATGGATAGAGCTACAGGGTTAATTATGCTAGGTGAGATGTATCAGACAAAAAATACTATATAATCCCACTTATATGTGAAATCTCAAAAAAATAAAAAAAAACACACAAAGTAAATGAATAAATAATACTGAGAGACCCATAGACACATAGAACAAACTGATGATTGCAAAAGGGTCAGGGGTTGGGAATGAAATAAAAATATGTCTCATTAGTCTTTTTTTATTAGCCACATCTGTCATCATTATTATATTCCTTTCTCTGTCACAAACCTTTTAAGAATATGCCCTGCATCTTATATCAAAGGTAGAGTGGAGGTAAGACCTATAGTAAGACTCTCAGACTGGCAGTGACCAACTAATAGTATTTTCTTTCTCTCAGTGCCACAACCTCTCCCTTCTCCCCTTTATTCCACTACTAATCAAGTAGGTGATTATAAAAATATAATCATACTGTCCTAAATATGTTTTTCCTTCTTTCCATCTATATATAGATTTGTCCTTCCACCCATGAAGCATGTGTTAAGCCCCTATGCCAATAACTATAAATATCAAGTAATATCCTGAGTACTAAAGACCTTATACAAATTGATGAACACTTAATATCCCAATACTTAAGTGAGCAAATGACACAGACAGTTCTCAAAAAAAGAAGATAATAATATGATCCTATTCACAGCTATGGCTCACCTGCTTAGTCAAAATTGTGGTCCTAGGAAGGTTTATAGCAAGGGTAATGGACATAAATGACAGAGGAGTTTCTTCTCTCACACTGACTAATTGGTGATGGTTTCTTAAAGTGCTACGTAAAACGGATTCTGTGGTCAAGTCCAGGCTCTGCAGGAAAGATCCAATGACCAAATACCTATGTTTATCATGGGTTTTGTAAAGTATTATGAGAGCATGTGTGTCACTTTTCAGCCATGACCAGTACTAAAATATCATGGAATAAATTGTATTTACCTGATTTCATATGATTTTCCTTTCTTGTATTTAAAAATTACCTTTCCATTGTTTTGTTTTATGTGTTAGAAATGGATATTTATACAATGGGATGCAATTTTAATCTACATATTTAATAAAGAATGAAAAAATGAGAAAACTCGATGCTGGTGAATTTTGGCAAAATGGGCACTTACAATGCTAGAGGTATTGGAATTAGTATTATTTTTCAGGAAAATCATTCAATAATATTCAGAACTACCTTGAGTCATTTATATTCTTCAACCCTGAAATCCACTTTTGGGAAAAAATTCAAGTACAAAAAGGTTTAATGCTGAGATAAAACAACTGTTAGAAAGTAAACAACCTACAGGTCCAACAGAAGAATAACGTATATATAGCAAGATTCTTTCTACCATATTATCCTTCAAAAAAGAGGGCATTATATTTGAGTTCTTAAAAAGTTTCTACAGTATCAAGCCCTCTCAATTAGTTTGAATGAAAAAGTACTATTCAGGAAAAACTAATGCTATCTTTAAGTGACTTAAAATGATGGCCACTTAATGAACCTCCCCACTCCCCCCACAAAAAGAAGCAAAGATATTTAGTACTGATTTAGTAATTATACAGGGAATTATACCTTTACGATTTTAACTGGCAAGTTTTTAAAAATAGTGATCATAATTCAAAAGCAACATCATGAGACAACTAAATTCTCCAGTCTCCTCTAGCCTCAGATTTGTTACATCACATGCAAAAGATCATAACTTAACCTCCCTCCAAAACAGATGATAACATAGTCATTATCTAATCATATTTATACCACCAGTCAAACACATAAATTTTTTTAGATTGAAAAAGAAGACTGGTTCAGCATCTTACACTACATTCCTCTGGTCTCAAAGAATAATTTAGGATGTGTTGCCTCTAATTCTATATTGTGGAACAGACTGTAGGGAATTGGTATTCTTCTTTAAATATTTGGTAGATCTACCTTGTGAAACCAACAGGGCTGGGTACTCTCTGCTTTGAAAGGCTATTCATTATTCTTTAATAAATGTAGAACTATTCAAATTATCTAGTTCTCCTTGTATGAATTTTGATAGGTGGCTTCTTTTAAGGAATTTACATTTTGTCTAAGTTATCAAGTTTGTAGGCAGAGAGTTATTCAGAATATTCCTGTCTACTGGATCAGTAGTAATGGCCCTCTTCATGGTTAGTTTTTGGTTTCAATGACTTCTTCTATTGTTTTCCTATGTTCAGCATCACTGATTTCTGCTTTAATTTTTCTTTCTTTCTTTCTGCTTATTATGGAGATAATTTGCTCTTACTTTTTTAGTTTCCTAAGGGAGAAATTTATATTATTGATTTTAAATCTTTCTTCTTTTCTAATGTAGTAGTACTTCCCCACCCACAGGGAATGTATTCCAAGACACCCAGTGGATGTATTTTGTGGCCCAGAATATGGTCTATTTGTTGATTGTTTTGAAAAATAGAAATAATTTTTAGGTCACAAAGTAATACTTATTTTACATCAATTACTATTATATAGATACAAGATGTAAAAGGGTCAGGACACAGCTATACTAATGTTAGAAGGAATGGGTGGTAATTGGTGCTTTGGATAAAATTTCCAACAATCACATTATATACAGATTCAAAATGTATCACATCTCAATTATGAGACATGAATGACTTAAAAAGTAACTCTAGTAGTAATAAACATTTGGCTTTATTATTTGGTTTTCATAAAATGTAAGTGAAAAAAATGTATTTATGCTATGCTATGTGAGCCTTTGCTATCTAAACCCAGAAATCAAAATGACTTAAATAGATATTTTGAAGTAAGGCTGAGAAAAAGATAACCCTTCCTATTTAAACTTGCTACTCAAAGTCAAACAGAATTAGATAGTAAGGATTACATATCTTTCATATAATGATATTTATAAATAAATAGAGCAAGCATCTTAATTTTGACTAATACATCTACCTCTCTAAAACGGAGATAGTGGTAGGAAGGGAGGGCAGATTCTCTTTGGAAAAACTGAGTATTATTTTGTATTTGGGATACATATAGTAGATTTTTATTATGAAATATAATGCTTTAAAAGGAACATTATATTTCATGGGAGGAGTTCACAAAGTTCTTTATACTACATAATCTGTACTTGAAAAAAATGCCTACTAAAAAGACTAGAAATCTTCCTAAATGTAATAATTGAATAATGATTTTTTATATCTCTAATCTTCTCTACAAACATATTTTTCATGCTGTCATCTTATTTCATTTGTAGTCAGAAAAATATACAAGAGTAATTTTAATACAATGTAAGTACTACAATAGAGGTATAAAAAGGCTTAATACTGGTATCAATTCTTTTGAGAAGTTCAAGTTCTATAAAGAAAAGATGGTTCACATATAGCCTAACATAATATAGCAACAGTTTATCAAGAAAAGGACATATAGCACTTGCAATTGTCAAAATGTGAGAACTAGCATGTACCACTGGAGGAACTTAATTAGTTTCATATGACTACAATACAAGTTATAAGAATGGTAGGTAGAGTAGGAGGAATAAGTTTATACACACATTAGGGCCAGATGCTATATAAAAAAGTCCAGAGTTTTCAGAAATGAAGAAAACCTAAGTCTAACCATCCTAGGCTAAGTTATTTGGACACTTTTCTTTAACTGCTTAAATAACCAAACTAATTTTTCTCCTTTAAAATGAAACTAGAAAACAGGAATTTCTTGCCTGTGGTAGAGAAGAGGTTAGCAAATCCAACTTCTCAAGAAACAGCTATAAAACTGAACACAGTCCTCAAATACAACCATCCTGGGGCAATTAAGTTGAGAAGTGTATTTTTATGAAAACCATCTGAACTGAGCTTGGGAATTTGTGGTGCCCTTGCCTGAAGCAACTCCCACCAGCTCCACCCCTGCTCAGTTGTTATGGAAGTTCACAAAGGACAAGCCTGGCTATAAAAAACCAGCAGCTTGACTACTGGAAGAGGCAAAGCTGACTGGGAGCAAGTGTGAAAAACTCAAATAGAGCACTGACAGTAAAAATAGCAAACTTGTCAGAAAACACACAGGAAAGGACAGCAGCTATGCTAGCCTTAGGTTGCAATTTTGGCAGAGTTGAACTATATAGACTGAAGGACTAGTTAGAAATTTAACAAAAAGATTCTGGGAATGAGAGATGCATAGAAGGGCTACATAAGCTCCCTATACAGCCTTTGCTGACTGGGAGGCTAAACAAACTTGTGGGATACACAAAAGGGCCTAGTAGAAAGTATAATGTGAGGCCAACTTGAAAACAGCTTGGATTTTATGTACACTCCCAAGTCAACACACATCTGATGGCAGAGGGTAGAAGCCTTACTGGCTCCACAGGTGTTTCAGCACAACCTCTGTCTTATCACTGACCACTAAAGCCATGTTA